>NC_142090.1:61035527-61400527 GCF_054644295.1 Miniopterus natalensis | reverse complement strand
AGTGTGGTTTAGTGGTTTGGAGTGTAGTTCTATGCAACAAAAGGTTGCAGGTTCAATTCCCGGTCAGGGTGCATGCAAGGCAACTGATAGATGTTTCTCTCTCTCTCTTTTTCTCTCTCCCTGCTCTCTCTCCCTCTCTCTAAAATCCATAGAAATATCATCAGGTGAGGAATTTTTTTTTTAAAGTTATTAAAACAGTATTTCCTGTGTTCCAAAAATTAAGTAGAATATGGAAGATAAAAGGATCCTAACTAAACTTCTACAGATGAAAATTAAAATGGATAAAATTAAAAATGTACACACTGGCCAGGTGACTCAGTTGGCTGGAGCATCATCCTGTACATCAAAAGATTGTAGGCTCAGTTCCTGGTCAGGGCACATACCTAGGCTGCAGGTTTGAACTCTGGTCGGTGCATGTACAGGGGGCAACTGTTTCTCTCTCACATTGATGTTTTTCTTTCTCTCTCTCTACATATCCTTGGGTAGGGATTAAAAAATTAATGAAATATTAGGCTTCATGAAATTAAATACTACTACAAAACAAAAGGTTAGTGAATACAAAACATATCAATAGAAACTATCCAAAATAAAACACAGATAGAAAAGAAAAATAAATAAATGAAGCAACTTGCCTAATATGCATGTGATTTTAATCCCCAGAGAAGAAGAGGATACAGGAAAAAGATATTTGAAAAATTAATGGTCAAAATTTTCCAAATTTGTTAGCACAGGAAGCATGAAGAAGACTACACCAAGCACATGATAATTAAATTGCTCAAAATCAGTGAAAAAGAGAACACTGTAAAGGTAGCCAAAAATAGAAATAAATTAAAAAGATGTTACATACAGAGGAACAAAGACAAGAATGACAGCAGATTTATGGTCATAAACAATGCAAGTGAGAAGACAATGAAGCAACATTTGTAATGTTGAAATAATGAAAGAAAAAGATTTCTGCCTGGTGGCTTTCCTTCTGTGTTTCTTATAATGAAGATCTTTTTGTGTCTTAAAAGTTTTTATTATACCTTTGCTTTTGAAAATGTTAAAGGACCAATTATATGCTGCCTACAAGAAAAGCACTTTAAGTATAAAATAACAAATAGGTTAAAAAGTATAAGGATGGAAAAAGATATATTGTGCTAAACACCAGCCGAAAGAACGGTGGAGTGGCTATGTTCATATCAGACACAGGAGATTTAAGAGCAAAATATAGTTCCAGGGATAAAGAAGATCATTTCATAATGATAAAGGAATCAAGTCATCAAGAGACACATAAGAATCCTAAACATTTATTCATCTAATAACAAAATTTAAAAATTAATGAAGCAAAAACTGATAGAATTGCAAATAGCAGAACCAAAATTATAGTTTAAAACTTCAACACGTCTCTCCCAATCATTGATAAAATCAGAAGAAAGTCAGTACAGAATATTGAATATTTGAACACAATCAACCACCTTAACCTAATTGACATTTATAGAACATTTCACCCAATAACAGCAAAATATGTATCTTTTCAAGGGCACATAGGACATTCACTAAGACAGATCATACTATGGACCATAAAATATGTCTCAATAAATGTAGTAGGATACAAATAATACAAAGTATGTTCTCTAACCACAATAGCATTAAATTAGAAATCAATAACAAAAAGATCTCTGGAAAATCCCCAAATATTTGGAAACCAGCACACTTCCAAATAACTTATAAGTTAAAGGTAAAATAAAAAAGGGAAGTTAGAAAGTATTTTGACTTGAATGAAAAGGACCAAGAAAATCAAAATTTTCAAGTACTAAGCCACTAAGCAGTACTTAGGGGGAATTTTACAATACTACACACATATATTAGAAATGAAGAAAGGTCTCAAGTTATTGACCCCTGCTTCCACTTCATGAAACTAGAAAAAAGCAAATTAAACACAAAGTAAGCAGAAGAAAAGAACTAAAGATTCTGGAGATATTTAAAAGATGACAAGGGATTACAAACACAATTTTAGGCCAATAAATTTGCAAATGGAGAAATGGACATATTACTTGAAAAACACAAACTACCAAAGCTCACTCAGAAAAATATAGATACCTGCAATAGCTCCATTACTGTTACAGTTATTGGATTTGTATTTTTAAATCTTCCTTACAATAAAATTCGAAATCCAAATGGTTTCACAGATAAATTGTACCCTACCAAATATTGAAGGAATCATTGAACATTGAAATTATGTCAACAAAACCAAAGTTCATAAAAGAACAAATTCGTAAATTGGAATTTGTCAAAATTAAAAAGTGTCTTAAAGGCTGTTGAAAGAATAAAAAAGATAAGTCACAGACTGGGAGAAAATATTTACAAGTTATATATCAAGTAAAGGATTGTATACCAAATATATAAAGAACTCTCAAAACTCCAGTAATGAGAAGCAAACAACCAAATAAAAAAACAATAAGGGCAAAAGATTTAAGTAGACATTTCATCAGAGAAAATATTCAAATGGGACATGCACACATACATAGATATTAAATAGTAGTCACTAGGTAAATGCAAATCAAAACTATAATGAAGATACCACTACACTCTTTTAATAGTGGTTTTAAAAAATGTTTTTAAGTCCAAAATTAGGCTCTCATACACTGCTGGTGAGAATGTATAATCGTGAAGAGAGTTTGACAGTATCGTAAGTTAAATGTACATCCACTATAAAATTCAGCCATTCTAATTGGTATTATTTACACACACAAACACACATACCCTCCAAAAATAAAAGCGTATGTCCATAAAAAGTTTTATTTTTTAATAGGCAAAAACTGGAAACAACCCAATCGCACATCAAAAAGTGATTGGGTAAACACACTGTGGTATATCCATACAAGGAAAGAAATGACCTATTGATACACAGTGAATCTTGAAATTATTCCAAGTGAAAGCAGTCAAAAATTATTGCATGATTTCATTTCTATGATATTTTACATATGTAAACTAATACATAGTGATCACAGGAAGCAGATCAGCTATTGAGGGGATGGGGAGAAGCAGGAGTGAGGATTATAACCGGGCATGGGCAACTTTGGGGGATGATGAATATGTTCATTATCATGATGGTGGTGATGGTTTCATGGTTGTATGTTCACATTAAAACTTACCTACTTGAGTACTTTCAATGTGCGCATTTTCTTATGTCAATTATACTTCAAAAACTATCTTTTAAACAAAATTCCAATTCCATGGCCAATTCCATGGCAGGGATTAAGAAGAGGAAATAAAATTGTCTCTAGAAAAATCGTGTTGCCTGAGGTAAATTTCATAAAATTTTGTGTGAGAGCAAGAGTGCTCTGCACATAAGAACTATCAAAGGGGGAAACTTTTCATTAAATCAATATTTCAAATTATTAAATCAATATTTCATTAAATCAATATTTAAAATTATCTCCTCTCTCAAATATTCTGAATGCTCCTTCCAAACTCTTAATATCCATCACTAAACCTACTTACAACTTTTTTTGTGTGATAAGGGCTTTCAAGATCCACTCTCCTAGAGACTTTTAAATATGCAATACCGTGTTATTAACTACAAGCATGCTGCACATTGCATCCCTGTGACTTACTCACTTTATAACTGGAAATTTGTACCTTTTGACCCCTTCACCCATTTTAGTAACCCCCAACCTTTTGCCTTAGGCAATGACCAATCTATTCTTTATATCCCAGAGCTGAGCTTTTAGTTTTTGGTTTTGGGGATTTGTTTTTGTTTTTTTTAGATTCCACTTATAAGTGAGATCACATGGTATTTATCTTTTTCTGTATGACTTATTTCACTTAGCATAATGTCCTCAAGGTCCATCCATGTGGTTGCAAATGGCAAGATTTCATTTTTTATGGCTAAATAATATTCGTTGTACAGATAAACCACATTTTCAATTCTGAAGCTATCTTTTAACTTGTGACAATATACTTCCACCAGAAAAAATACAATCTTTAGAATGTAGAAGACATTACCCATCATCAAGAATTTGAGATTCCTTAATATTGAGGAAGTCAACAAAGTAGCTTTTCTTTAATAGTACCCTTTCTATGTCCAAACTCAATTCAAATTAAATGCTCATTGTAAGTGTCCAAAAAGTGAAAAGAAAAAGAAACAAACAAAACACAGCATTTTAATACTGATTTTAACAAAAATTAACCGGAGGCAACTTGTTAGTAAAGGGGGAGGATGATTAGGATAAACTCAAACGGATTTCCCACTGCAGAGCGTGTGCGCCCCTACCTGGAAACAAAGGCATGGTTGTGTGTTTGTATTTTTTCGGGGGAGAAGTGTTGTTTTGCAATAATAGGAATTAAGAAGGGGAGACCAAAAGCCATCTTTTTGTGGTGTCTTCCACAAAGAGAGACTTTCTCCGAAGCTTAACTTTATACGTCAAACTAACAGAAGGAAATAAACATATCAAACTGGAAGTTCAACAAAAGGGGGGGAAATAAGAGCAACAACAGCTCCAGCATTTCAACACAACCATAGCAAAGAAATAATAAAAGGAGTAACAAAAGAGCAGACATATACCCAAGTTCTGAGTCTGACTGCAGCTGGAGCACTGAGGGGTCTGTGTCCCACTGCAGGGTCCTAATCGTGCAGCACAAAGGAAAAAGAACACAGAGAATTAACAAAAGGGGAGGGGAACAAACCGAACCAAACCATGTCATTCATCAGGGCAACGGCATCTACAACACACACACAGAACATCTCCCACTTCACCCCTCCCCTCCCACCCCCGGTGCAAGGAAGACCCTGCAAATATCAAGTGACAAGAGACAGCAAGAAGTCTTTGAACATCTGTTTGATTCTGGAAGTTATGGTTGTTTTCATGGAAGGAAGCTCAGAGCTGAATATTTAAACTACACACACACACACCCTTTCTTGTTTTGTTTGTTTGTTTTTTTACTGAAGCCTGATTGACTTGAGCATGTAACCAGCTTCAAGTATCTCTGACACCCCAGAGCCCATCCACACCTGGGAGTACGGGGCACCCCCCATGCAGTGAACAGAGCCAAGTGCAAGTGGGGCAGAGTGGGAGCATCTGGGGAGGTCGGGCCAGAAGGAGCGCGACTGCAGGGCCTAGCGAGTAACTGGCTTCCTTGGGCCAGTTACAGCAAATATGATGCATTAGATGTTGAGGCCCATGGGTATTCTGGTGTTTTTTATTTATCTATTACACCAAGATGATCACCAGCCACATCACTTGTCTCTAAGATGCCGGGCATATCTTACACCTTTTAAATACTTCACAAGCACAAAGTATGAATAGTTACCCAGGCACTCACTTCTTCAAAATAAGGAATAAACAGCTCTTCTATAAACAGAGTGCACACAAGGGCCTCTCTCGGGCAGGTCTTTTCAATTTCCTGCACGTAAGCAGTTACAGGTGAATCAGGAAGGAGGTTACTGGGCAGCAACTGGTGGACAGCAGGGACTCTGGAGTCAGGCATCTGGGATTCACATCTTGCCTCTGCGACTTACCAGCTGTGTGACATTGTGCATGCTGCTTCAGTTCTCAACCTTGATACCCTTTTGTTTACCCTAAGGGTGGCCCACAGACCAGAAGCATAAACATCCCTTGGGAGCTTGCTGGAAATACAGAGACTCAGGTCTCACCCCGGGCTCACTGACTCCTCACTAGTTTAATCCGGTCTTGGGTGATTTGTGGGCACATTCAAGTTTGAGGCATCCTGCCCAGTTTCCTTGTCTGCTAAGATTTACCATGGTTTGTGAGACAATGTAGGACCTGGCGTGCAGCTCTCTTCAAAACTTATCTCTAACCGCTGTCCCCCTCCCTCACGGTGTCCTCCTGGTGTCCCGTGTCCTCCTTGATGTTCTTCCCTCGAAGAGCTGAGTGGCTCGTGCCTTAGCTTCATCCATGTCTTGGCTCAAATGTCACCTGCTCAGAGGGGTTTTCTTCTTTCACCACCCTTTCTCAAGTAGCACTTCTTGTCACACTTACCCCTTGCCTCGTCCTGCTTTCTTTTTCAGAGCACTTATATTTACCTATGATTTTATTATAAACCAGTTTACTGTTTGTTGTTTGATCTGGCCTTAGCCTCATAACGGCAGGGGTGGCTATATCCCTAGATTACAGGGATATGCCTAGAACTGTGTCTGGTATGTCTGCTTATAGAATACAGCATTAGTTGAACGGATGGATGGATGGATGGATGGATGGATGGATGGATGGATGGATGGATGGATGGATGATCTCTCTCTGGTCTTCTATAGGGATGACATACAATTATACCTATAAAGCACAAAGTAACTATATGATAAACAGTAGCTGCTCTTACTCTACCACATCCCCTATATCTACTACCAAATGCTTCTTTGAGTCAGTGCCCTACCTACCTGACAGATCCAGGGGATGCAGATGCTGCCAGTCTGTGGACCTCACCTGAGTAGCAAAGTCTGGACTTTAAAAGGTGGCTCTCAAACTTTGACATGAATTAAAATGACCTGGAGGGCTTATGAAAAATACAGACTGCTGATCTCCAACCCCAGAAATTCTGAATCCATAGATCTGGGGTGGGGCCTGAGAATTTGTATTTTAACAAGTTCCCAGGAAATGCTTATGGCTAACACTGACACCACCTTTGGAAAATGACTGGGCTGGACTATTGCGTTCATTAGTCAGCAGAAAGCAAGCACCACCAATCCTCAAATATGTCAGCATCTAAACCTGTGATTAACTCATGCCTGGCCTAAGGCCCAGGCCACCTTCAGACCAATTAAATCAGAGAAGCGTGGAGTGGGACCCAAGCATCTATATTTCTGAAAACTCTCCAGGTGACTCCAATGCACAGCCAGGGGTGAGAACCAATGCTCTGGATGCGTTCCTGCTCAAGGAAAGCAGCCCTTCCTGGTTCTGGATGTTGATTCCTTCCCCTTGTTTCAAACGGTAGAAGTAATGGAATCATTACAGTGATTCATGTTTGCTGTTCACGTATCTCTGGGGATCAAACCTTTTATCTTTAAGGGCATTTCTCTGGCTCTAGACAGAACAGCCTCTGGCTCTGGCTGACTGTAAGAAGCATTTCCTCATAAGGGATGGGATTGGCTACTTTGCCCTCAATTTGCCTTGAGGTTTCTGAAGGAATGACCTTTATTGACCTTTTTCACTTCTAGGCAGGTGAGGAATGCAGCAGCCCCCAGGTGGTTAGGCTGCTCTATTACTTATCTGACAGCTAACCTGAACTCATTGTACCTGTCAGAGGTACAAATGATGATTCCATCAGAATCACTCCCCTAAGAAGTCCACAGATTAGCACTCTGGAGTTTGCATTTACTCAGCCAGAACAACAAAGGGGGTCTATGTAACTAACTCACCACACTCCTGCCCTCCAG
This sequence comes from Miniopterus natalensis, assembly GCF_054644295.1. NCBI lineage: Eukaryota > Metazoa > Chordata > Mammalia > Chiroptera > Miniopteridae > Miniopterus > Miniopterus natalensis. The sequence continues at coordinate 61,393,152 of NC_142090.1, read as the reverse complement.
TCACACATCTATTATTATTCAGTAAAAGAAATCAGTTACTGTCGGTAACAAGCAGTGGGTAAGTAGTCAAGCCAAGAACACTATCCAATGTGCTAGTTTTCTTTTCTTTTCATTGTTATTGCCTGTGGGGTGGTCAGACTTGCACAAAATGCACTTTATCTTTGAAAGGGTCTTAAAGCCAATACATTAAATAGGCAAAGGTCATTTGTGTTTCCAAGGGTAGCGTAAGAAGGTGGATTCAACATTCCCTGAATTCCTTCTGTGCAAGCTTGCAGAAAACCTTCCCTGTAGAAGGCAGTACCTTGGAGAGGGCCAGGCCTAGGCCCAGGGGTGGGAAGTTTGTGCTCTGGGCACTCGCTGAACCCTGTGTCATCGGGAAAGCCTTCTGTCTTCAGCAAAATGAGGATGCAGGCTGGCTTCCAGGCCCGCTAAGGTCCTTTCTGCCTGATTTTTTAAAAAACATCAGATGATTCTTAAACTGCCTTTCAGTTTTCTTTTCTCCAATTGCTATACTTTTATTTAACCAACTGACATAGGTCTTACTTTCCAACCATCTTATCATCACGTTACTATATCATTGAAAATAAAATGATGGCTTCCCCACAGCTTCTTGGGCAGTTTGAAATCTTACCAGGTAGTGTATGTTTAAAATGAAAGAAGTAGTGAAATTTTAAGTAAATATGTGTAAACATAATGTACTATCACAAAATATTTTCACATAGAAATCACCTTGTTTATACTATAGTAATCAGTTGTAGTTTTTAGTCATTTCTGAAATGGACCAATCAATGCATGTAGGGAGAGAATATTTTTTACAAAAAACATTCATTTACTCAAAAAATATCTTTTAAAAGGACTAATATGTAAACTATTATGATACAGTTGTAAAGAATTCTTAAGGCATCTGCCACTCTTACAGAGAGATCAAACATACACAGATATTTTAGTACGACAAGGCAGAAAGTGAAACATACCATGTAAGTGGCCCCACAGGTGAGCTATGGGACATGGGACTTGCACCTAAGAATCTTACATTTTAGTAAAAGAATGAGACGTGAATATTTATACCTAGTGATATACTGATAACATATACAAGGAAGGAATTCTCATCACTTGCCTAGGGCCTGGCATGAATTTAAAACTTCAATCAAAATTAGCTGAAAAAATAAATAAATGCCATAAGAAAGATTAATAATGACAGTTTTAATATTTCCTTTCAATGATTATTTATTCTGTGCCAGCCAGCCAGGCGTTGGATTGAACTTTCATTACCCTTCGGAGGGCAGAGCCAAGATTACATTCAACTTGGTTTTTAAAGGATGGGATAGGATCTGGATGTAAACTCATTTTCATCAGTGCCTAGTTTATTGGATTTAGGTGGCTAAGTTAGTCTACTAGGTCTAATAAGACTCTGTTATATTTTAGATGCCAATTTACCAATTTATCGTGAGCACAATGACTGCCAACACAGCAATTATACAAGCCTGACAGTCTTCTCTCCTTGAAGGCCAGCTTCTGGGGAAGCCAGATGAGCAGCAGCATCTTTGGAATCAGAATCAGAACAAGTAAAGCTGAATGTTTTACTACTACAGCTTCTTCCTGCCCTACACCCCGCCCCCACCATGTCCACATCTTTCAGCAAAGCCAGGCATACCCGCTCACTGCCGCCAGTCTCCAATTTCCCTAATTCCTGGAATGAGCAACCGAACCCTTTCTGATTGATAAAATCGTTCCTTAACTATGTCAGTTAGATTTTGTCCAGTGTTCCTGTCTGGGGAACTATCCTGGTCTTATTTGTTGTTGTTGTTAAGAGTTGCATTTGTCTGCTCTGATCAATTTTAGGCTACTTCTTAAGTTAACTCTCTGAGGGTCTAAGGGGGATCTCTGATCTCTTTCATAGGGACCCTCCTGTTGGCACAGATCCTAAATAGCCCAGTAATTCCTTACCTGCTCTGGATGAAGGGGCACTGTCATGGTTCTGTGGTCCCACAATTGAATTGCATATGCCAATTAAGGTCACATTTCCCAACTTTATTTCAAAATGCTAGGTACAGAAGTTTTCCACACCATGGAAAATATTCATTCACTTATTTAACCCTAAACATGCTAGACAATGTAGCTTCTGGAGTCTCCTCTAAAAAGGCCTACCATATAACAGTTAGTTTACAATTTGGGATACAATTTGATACTAGTTTTTTAAAAGAATAGACAAAACATTCTGGCCACTTTGCTGTGCATCTGACACTAGTATGAAATGGTGTTAATGTAAAATGCAGTTGAAAAATAAAAAAATAATAAATTATTAAAAATATGTAAAACAATTTCAGAAAAAAATAGACAAAACATCAAAATTCTTCAAATTAGCAGCAACCTACTAAGAGACTAACAGAACTTTATGTTTTAAACCTCCTACCCATTCATCACTATCTAACTTATAAAATTCTCCCTTCATTGGTCTAGTTTTACCTGCACAATTTTAGTTTTAGACAGAGTGAAGTAAAATTTCAAAAAGCAAAAACATTGCCTAGCCAACTGTTGAAAGTATAACAGGAGTAAAAGACATGATATCTGGGTTGCATGTACCTTACTCTCTGATGAGTGGTTAACTGTTCAGTTCTCACCAACAGCTAAAGCGGTAGTTTCCATTCTCTTTCCACCTTTATTAGAACTCAGAGTAGAAAGCCTTAAGATTCTCCCCTAAAGAGTGTCCTTTGCTCTCACCTTTTGAGGGTTTTGGTTATAAAGTGATATCAGATAAATATCTGCAAAGCAGTACTCTGTCATTTGCTAATGCTAACACTCAACATGGCTAAGGATTCTTACACACTGCCGGTAGCATTTAAAATCAGTGCAGTCCTTCTGGAAAGCAAGATGCCAAAATGTAAGAAGACTACTAAACACAGAATAACTCCTGGGCTGGTTTTACTTCCAGAAACTCAATCTATGGAAATGAAACATCACAAGCAATAATAACAACAACAAAAATGATGGTGATGATGATATGATGATGACGATAATGATGACGACGACAATGATGACAACGACCTCCAAATCATCAAATCCCACGACAAATTTTGGCAGGGCCCTTCTTCTTTCCATCCCCATAAGGCAGGCATTCCCCAATCAGGGTTACTTCTCCCTCTCTTCCATCTTCTGCACAAATAACCTCAAAGTTTTCATCACCGCTGAGCTCCCAGTCCCACTTTATTACATGACTTGTTCATAACCATCTGCACACCAAACCCGTTTTACCTTTCCTTCTCTCATCTGTCTTTTGTTTCTTTTTCTACTCCCATAACCCCAGTTTCAGTCTTTTTTATTAGACCACTGCTTTCCCAAACTAGTCCTCAGACCTTGAAAGCATTATAAAATTGCAGTCTTCCGGAGCTCACCTCAGACCTGTGGCTTAGGTTATTGAATAAATAACCACCGGGTAAGGAGTAGGGATCTCAACTATCTCGAAAGTCGTACTTGTCCCCTGGGCTCTGGTCTCTTTATATGCTTCCTCCCTAACATGCATTCTGCATCCCACATTCCCCCACCCTTTCCTTTGTTTATGCCTTTCCTATCACCCAGAATGCCCTTTCTCCCATCTCTGCCTGTCGAAAGCACGCGATTCTTTAAGGCCCACCTCAAATGGCTTGCTCCCTAACTATACTTGTCCTCGATAGCCTCATTCAGAAATAACCTGTCTTTCTATATAAAACAGTAGAGAAATACCTGTGCCTCTTACTCCACAGTTCTCTTTGCCAATTTACGCTCCACTTGACCTCAATAGTAGCCCTGTATCAGGCCTAAAGACCGGGTCTGGAAATGTGTGCAGGAGGTAATGAGCACTGTTACAAAGCCCAGGGCCTCAGCATCGAGCCAAACTCTGTTAGTCCCATCCTGACTTCGCTCTGGGTTTCGGACTTTCTGTGAGGAAACCCTCAACCTTGTACCTCAGTCCTACAACTACTGCCCGTAGATCTCCTTGAAGAAAAGTCCACCTTCAGGCGACCTGCCCAGCAACCTTGAACTTCCTTGCTTTTATATTTGTCCTCTCCCTCCACACAACCTACACTCATCCCATCCAGTTTTTTGTATAAATATGTGTGCAAGCACATGTAAGTGTGCACACGCACACACGCACACTTGGCAATGGACATTTACCAAGTACCTAATATTGTTAAGACTATGTAGGTACTAACTAATCAAACTCACTTGTCCCACGTGAATATGCTACAAATTAATTATAGATAATTTGGAAATAATGGTTATGACATTATTGCTCATCTTATGAGTACAAAATATTTAAGAGCTGTAATTTCCTTACATTTCCTTAGGTGGCTTCAAATTAAATCTGTCAATTTACTGGAATTAGGCTCTTTAGAAGTAAGAATTCCTATTTTTATGTTCCTATCAGGTTTAACATTTGACATTGGTTGTGTGTGTTGCACACTGTAAATTCTCAATTGTTCATTGAATGAATACATGACTGAATAAATAAATGAACGGTCTTGACTTTCCCTTTTGCAGATGTGTATGAGTGTGAGGGCAAGTTGATTCCCAAAGAAATAGTTTTTACTTTATGTAAAAATGAAAGAATAAAGCAGGGCCTGCCTGTCTGGCTCCCTTAAGCCCTACCAAGCCAATTAAAAGGAACTCAGTCTTGCACAGCATGAGGTCACCACACAGTTCCAAAAGAATTTTCAGACTTACTTCCACATTGAAGAAGGGGAGCCTATCTTAAAAATGCTGAGCATAACGCTGGTTTGTGCTGCAAGGGAAAAAAAGAAGTCCAGCTATCTTCTCCATCCAGTGAACTTAGCAACTTTAGGTACTTTGGGTAGTCCCTGAAGCAAGTGCAAAGTTCGGAACCCAACTCTTCACATTATTCCTCTCCTCTTTAAGGCGGAAAGACAGCTTGAAAGCAGAATACTGAACACCCTTGAGTCCCACAGTTTCTCTGTTAAACAAATCACTGGTCACTAATCAGATGCAGAAAACAGCTTGGGCCAATGGGAGCACAGTGCCCAACAGAAAATCTCCAGTCAATGTCACCTTCAAATCTGTTTCCTAAATGCCATTTCCGTAAGGATAGTATGGGCATTTTAAAATCCATCATCTCTCTCAATCTGTCACAGTCATTAATTAAGGATGGCATTTAAATAATGTGTTAATGTTTTACTTCCCAGCCTCAATTACTTCCTTACTTAGGACTGGCAATGATGATGATAGAAATTTTCTGATGTCAGGAATAAAACCGAAACAGTGCAATAAAGTCTTATACCAAGCTCTTTTTTTAAAAGCCTTTTTATGAACTTACTGTGGGAGAATCCTCCCTGTTGCCTAACATCAAAGCCCTAACATGGACTGGGCCACACTAAGCCATACGGGAAGTCCACTGGAGCTGAGTTCAAAAAGAAATGTAAGACTTCCCATCATAGGGCTCTTGTCAAGCAAGCAGTTTCTCCAGAAGAAAGCTCAGCAACCCCTTCCTAAAACAGATGCTTCCTGTGCTGCTATAACCATATGGGTACCCACAGCACACGCTCTGGAAGACAGAGTGATATCAAAGACATTTAACTAATCAGGCAATGTGCTACATAAAGAGAAAATCCTACAGTGTACATTTGATTTTAATTTCCAAAAAGACTGACTTTAAACAGCCTTGGATCAGTGATATTGGCTCTCTGAAGTCCAAAGAGCTGGTAGCATCTCTTTACATAATGATAATTTAGGGAATTTTTTGTGTACAAAACTGTAATAGTTTTATTAAATTTCCTCCAAGGTTTTGCATTACTTTATTGTACTTTTTCACATTTACTAAAATTTTATTTTCTTTCTTTTAGCCTCTGATTCATCAGAGCACCTTAGAAGATGCTGATGTTTCCACCAAAAAAGGGTCAAATGTTTTGTGAGGTTCACAGAGTGCCAAAGAATCCTATGGAATCTGACTGTAGATAAAGATGAAAGCCCTGGGGACTTTCTGTTGGGCATTAAGCCCATGTGGCTTCTTAGCACATTTTCCTCCATTGGAATCACTGAGTAAAAAAAGGGGTAACCAGGTACCGCCCACACAAACTGACCACGAACAAATTATTCTCGTTTCCTTACTTAAGAATTCATTAGGTAGTGGATCAGGAAAGGCAGAATTTATCAAATATCTGGATTTTACCAAAGTATTCTGTCAACATGAAACAATATTAACTATATGGAGGCCTAGTGTTCAAACTGAACAGCAGAGATCAGCAGAGATCTGCAGACATCTGCGCCTTCATCCCAGATGCTAGTCTGGAATATACGTGAAGCTGAAACCCTAAATGGTCTCTAACCCATTTCCTTTGTACCTCTGTTCCCTTGTTTAGGGCTTCAGAAAACATTTCTTCATCTGCTGCATTTAGGTCCCCTTTCAGGGGACCTCACCTCCCTAGAGAAAATCCATGCATATAAGGGTTTTGGTTAATAGAGCTGATGGCTGGGAGGCCAGACATCAATTCTAGTACAAGTGGAATTATGCTGTAATTGGGAAAAAGTGAAGATAGTACAGATATTAGAAAAGATGAAAATGTAGCGAAATAGTAAAATAAAGATGCTTGATTACAAAAACAAGTTTAACAGTTTGTTTAATCTATCTTTTACCACATATATGGTGGTATATGTATGTGTGTATATATGGGAAATAGATGATTCATTCAACAAACATTTGTCAAATACCTACTATATAGATACAACCTCAAATATCACTTACTCCCTGTCTGAAAAGAACTTGCCATGTCTGGAGAAAGAGAGACACAGATTTAGCTAAACATCAATCATTCTTCTTTAAGGGCTATAAATTTTTAAAAGAGGTCGGCTCTTGGTTTGGGACTACTATTCATCCTATTGAAAAAAATATATTTCTATTCCTAGTTTACTTAGTTTTAAAATATGGGGATAGATGTTTAAATTTCTCAAGTACCATTTCAGTATATATTGCAATGATTGTTTTTCTCTCTTTGACCTTTCTATATGCTGAATTATGCTAATACCTTTTCCTACACTAAAATATCTTTGAATTTTTTAATAAATCCTAAATTAACCATGGCATAGTATCCCACTAATATTGTGTTGAGTTCCAGCTGTATACAGCAAATTTAGGATTTTTTAACATCTATGTTTATAAGTAAAACTAGTCTCTCTAATGTTTTATTAATAATATTGATCTTGGTATTTGTCCATTATAATCAACTGAGAAATGATTAATTAGTTCAACTAAAATTGATTAAGACAAAGAGTAAAATACCACAAATGGAGTTGAAAGTGAGAAGCAGGCCCTAACAACAGAAGCAGATACTGCAAAACAAACTGTGACTCTTTACGTTTAAAACAATTAAATCATACTACTATAATTGAAAATTTATTATATTTTCCATCTCTCTATTCAGTCTTTAAAAAATTAACTGCTCTTATAAATAAAAGATATTTTGTTACACTTAATTTTTAAAAAGCATTGTTTTAAACTTTTCTTTACAATAGGTATATTAAGTATGCCAGTTTGCAAACTGACCACTTATAGGGATTATGTAAGAAATGTTGTCAATTTGGCTCTGTAAAGAAAATTTTAGTTTTGGTTTGAAATTTTGGCAAATGAATGAAGAATTTATTTAGGACCAGGTGTGTTAATTTGTTTCCTAAGTTATCTTCTGAAAGATTTTCCATTTTCAGAGTCTAAATTCCACACAAATAGACAAATTTATGACTACAGAGTTATATTCTTAGGAATTACCAAGCTCTTTTCCCAGTCTCATGTTTTATGAAGTGTTAATAGTAATTGTCTCAGAGATGTTTCTTCTACAGAAAAATGCATTCCAAGTGTAATTTTTAAAACAAATATATTATTCTTCTGAAATTTAACTCTCATATCTATTTTATGAAAGCAAAGACATAAATTTGCGTGGAATTTTCCTAAGTTCAAAACACGGGCAAGATTTACTAAGCTATTCCTAATGCCTTCTCCTCAAGCAAACTTTGTGCTCAGTTTTTCTAAAAATCATGATTTCCTTAATGCAAATTTTCTTGCATTCGTATGGAACCTACATTTAGGTAGATTTCATTGGAATTTAATCATTGACTTCTAGTTGTCTACTCTTGCCAGAACATTCCCATAAAGAATGGAAGCTAGTTGGAGTTTGTGTGGGATAGGAGTGGACAGGACTTCTTCCAAAGGGATTTCTTGAGTTAATAAAAAAATCATCTAGGAAAGGGGAAAAAAATGAAGAGTGATAGTCTCTGAGAAGGAAAAATTGCTGCAGTCCCCAGAATGCTAACAGCATAGGACAGCTTTCTCTAGAAAGTTTTCAAAAGGTCTCATTAACTGTGAACTCAGTAACAAAATTTAATGCTGCTAACTGCACCCCTGGAAGCTAAGCATTAATGGACACAATGGCATCATTGCACAGAAGGAGGCAAATATATTAACTTAATAATAGGCCAATGGACCCCTAAGGAATGTGATTATGTTGTGCCAGCTAACTCTTATATAAATGTTAGATCTTACATAACTGTGTTATTATTACTTTTCCTTTCCCCTCAAAGACCTTTTGAAGTGTTCAAAGCAAAAGATGAGAGAAGACATGTGCAGCCCCAAATCACAAAGGCTATTTGCTAAAATAAACCACAAAAACCTCTACTTTCCTTCTCAAATTGAAAGCAGTGTCCACTGGTTTCAAAATGCCCTATCAAAACAAAATACATACTCGAATCTGAAACACACCAACAGGCGGATATTATCAAACAGGATTGGATAATTCCAGTCTTACATGTTGGTTTCAGGAAAAAAAAAAATACAACTCTATAGTTCAGGCTAATACTAAACTATTCTCATTTCCATATTTTCCTTTACCAAAATCAACTGGGCTTAAATGGAAACAATGCACTGTCTGAAGACAATGCTTATAATGATGTGTTTAGAGGAAAAAGAAAAATGCAAAATTTTATACCTCTCCCCCAGTAACACATAGAGTAGCAATATATGCAGGAAGACAGGATTGAAAGGTACATACACAAGACTGATTTGTTAGAACTGTAGTGCTGTGGATGATTGTTTCTTCTCTTATTTTAAATTTACTAAAGTACTTTATGTTTTTCTTTAAAAAATTAAGAGTCGCCCCAGCCAATGTGGTTCACTGGTCAGAGCATCAGCTTGCACATCAAAGGGTCACAGGTTCGCTTTCCCGTCAAGGGCATGTACCTGGGTGTCAGGTTCACTCCCCACCCCAGTTGGGGCACATACGGGAAGCAACCAGTCGATGTGTCTCTCTCACATCCATGTCTGTTCTCTCTCTCCCCCTCTCTTCCTCCCTTCCACTCTCTCTAAAAGCAATGAAAAAAATATCCTCAGGTGAGGATTAACAAAACAAACAAACAAAAAATTAAGAGTAAAAGACCAAGGTCACAAATTGCCAACTCACAGGCCAAATCTGGGCCACAACTACTTCTAACAAAGTCATGGCCATTTGACACTTGGAGATTATTGCACAAATACTTGGATTTTTAGTTTCTCATGAAAAATGGAAATATGTGGAAAAACTGGGTCCATATTACACCATGAGCTCAACCGGCCTGAACTGTGAGGAGACCCTCCGGCCTTTACAAACAAGGTCCTTGCTAACCAGTTGTCATAGGCCCCCAGGCGCCACTCATATCACCTGCCTATGGGCACTTGCCTGTGGGGATCCTGGTGAAAGCATCTGCATTAAGAAAGTTACCAGGACTCCACATATATCAATGAGCCTTCTCCTTGCCCTCTTCACATCATTACTTTATGGAATCCTTTCAGGGGTCAAATTAGAGACTGTCTATATCGGCTCTCAGAAGTTACATAATCTTCAAGCAGCCGAGGTGTCATAAAAGTTGGGCAATCGACTCACAACCCTGAGGATGATCATAATTGGTAATAAGAATAGGAACACTTTGGGGACTGAGTTCTCAAATTAATCAAGACAAAACGGTGCTGGAAAAATGAAATTTAGGGTTAGAACATCTCAGTGTCCTAGTCACAAAGATTCTCGTGGAAACCAACACGGAAGTAAGATCATGAGAACCCAGATACCAATTCCATTTGTCTTTGGTCCTTCCTTGCTTTCTTTTAGGCCCAAGCTAAAGCATATGTTTGTGTTTGCTAAACAACACACAGGTGTTAATTAGCTCACTCAAAGAAGGATTATAGATAAGTTTATAATTTCTAGTGTTCAAAACTGTTGCTTTACCACTAAAATAGCAAGCCACCATAAAGTTAAACATAGAACGACTGAGTATACATGCAGGTGCGCACCCATTTAGCAGTGCACAACCAAGTGGTATATGTGTTTAAGCCTTCCTTTTTTCTTTTTTGGTACTACTGACATCCACCATGGCTTTTGTAAAGGGACAATTCTTACCTTGTTAATGGTCCCAGGTCGCCCGAGTCTTGGCTTCCAGCTTCACTGGGAGTGCTCACTGATTTCGAGGAGGGAGACATAGGGGTTGGGACTAAATAATGAAAATAACAGGTATCCCATGTTAAAAAATGCAGCGACTGCACTGGGGAAGAGCAGCGTCAGACAAATCAAATGGGCCCAAATTAAAGTGGTTATATGGCCAGGAGAGATTGAGATGGGATATGAAAAAATAAAAATAAAAGGAAAGAAAGAAAAGAAAAGAAGAAAAAAAAAAAAAGAAAAGAAAAGAAAAGAAAAGAAAAGAAAAGAAAAGAAAAGAAAAGAAAAGAAAAGAAAAGAAAAGAAAAGGAAGAAAGTCAAGTGAATTTTTTATATTTTGGAAATTAAAATTTGAAATGAATTTAGACAGAATTAACTTAGGGATTCCAAGGCCATGTCCACCTTAACAAAGTAAAAAGGAGAATCAAAATAGGCATCCAGATAATTCAAGTTTAACATCTTGCTAGTATGAACTATCCAGATAATTCTAATTCTCCACTTTATTTTGTTAATATAGATGTGACCTATTAAAAAATAAAATGCAGTGTCTATAAAACTTTACAAGATTATGAAGTGATTCTGGATCATTTAAGGGTCAAGAAGGGTCAGAAAAGTCTGTTGTATGTCTTTGAGGGAACTCTATTGTCCGTGGATTATAAACTGTATTTGCTAAGAGAGACTATGTGACAGAGGGATGGTAAATGCTGAACCCGGTAATTTAAAAATCTCTTTCAAAACAAAGAAAAATGCTAGGGTGCTTTATTTTTACATTTAATTAATAGTTTCATCCCGTTGTACTGTTTACTGTGTTTGGGACTTGTGTTCTTTGCCTCTGGCAGCTCAGGATGGCACTGCCATGTGCACATAAGCAAACTGCCATTCTGGAGACAGGAGGAATGAGTTGAGAGATCGAGGTCAGTGCCAGCTGAAAATCTGAGAGCAAGGATAACGCAAGAAGAAAGCTAAAGAAAATGCAAATGTGTTTTTTCCCCTCTATCCTTTAGATACGCGCCAAACGTCCTTCAGACAGAAGCTGCACCAAACAGCCACGGTGGCTCCAGGCCAGGCGAATTCAACGGGTTCTCAATATCACACATGCCAAAGAAGCCATATGGGCAGAAAGAAACCTCAGTCCATGAGTGTGGATTCCCATTTGGTTTCAATCATGTGCAATTTCCCTTTATTTATTTAATAGGGTAAAGGGTTTAACTATTTTGTCCAAATCCTATAACACAATGGCAGATCTGTCAAGAAACTAGGAATTTTCATGTGGTCCCACAATTAATTCCCTGATTATCTGCACTGTAAGTCAGAGGGTAAGTCAGACAGACGGATGGAAATTCAAAACGGGGTCCTCCCTTGCCAAGGCCTGCTGGTAGGGATGCAGGGATAGTTCAGAATTTGGTTATGGTTTAGAGATATTTAACTGCTTTATTCTTAAAGTTTATTTGCCGGCTTTATGTAGGGTGGGGAACAACAGGACATACTACTATTGTGTTTAACCAGTGCTCATTCACATTGCAAGACTGTGCAAAGCTATTTTGAGGGGAAAATAGAATTGATTACAAAGTGTCTCATTTATATCACATGTCAACTAAGTTTGTCAAACTCATCCAAGATGGTCCATCAGTCAAATATCCTACAGGTTATATCTTCTACACCGTAAGAAGCTAAACAAAATAATCAATACCTTATTGAGGCTTATTACAATCATTGTTAGACATGATTTTACCTACTACAAATTGAAGTTGACTATAAAATGCTTCCTCATGGTGTTTTAGTTTTGTGTGTACATATTAAATTATATTCAGCAACACTTAATAATTTGTAAGCTTATTAAATATTGCCCTTTTTCTTAGACACATTGATATAAATACTTGTTATTTTATTGTACATGGGATAATTTTTGTTCTTAGTTTAAGCAACTATGTAAATTAGTGAACACTTATTTAATATAAAAGCCAATGATAAAATTAAAAGGAAAGAGACCATTTTAAGAAAGCAACCTGATATTTTATTTATTTATATGTATTGTTTTAAAAGTGTTTTTTTAAACTATCTTGGATATTACATAGTTTTACAGTCACCCTAAGATTACTCTGAAATGTAAGGAAAGCAAATGGATAAAGAAAAATAAAATAACTTATCATATGAGAAATATACAGTTAAGTGACAGAATAAACACAATATGTATAGGTTACCTTCAACACAAATAAAACAAATAGTTCAATATCCAACTGCAAGTGATAAAATGAGATCATGGACAATTAACTAGGAATGAATGAGTTGGAGGAGGGTTACTATAGTGAAAATGCCAATTAGCAATAAAACCAAGATATACAATAGTCACATAAATTTAAACTTGTTAATTAGCTGCTAATCCGTCACCATTTTAAGTTTTCCTTCAAATTTCCCACTGAACATTCTATTTTCATCATGGAATAACTATGTCTGTGGTTATGAAATTCATAACCAGATTCACCGTATTTAGGTTGGCAGAGAGAGGTTGGAATTCGGCAATGGAAACGAAGAACCATTTAAGAAAAAAATCCCAATATTTCTTGAATTTACCATGTGGCAATTCATTTAACAAGTATAAAATAACCTAATCGTAACACAGTGGAGCCAGATGACCACATAATCAGTCAATAAGCAGCAACTGCCAACAACTCTACAACCTGTCCTTCCATCTACTTCCAGCCCCCTCAATTCCAAAATTAAATACGCCTGAACCATAAGCTGTGGAATTTCTTAAAAAATAAGAAAAAAAAAGACGTAAAAGAAGAGTAAACGCTGGACATGGTATATCCCATGCAAGTTAAAATGTAAGGAAAGAGTAACGCAGAGCATTTGCAAGTACCTAGAGGGGGCTCCGGCGATATACCGATGCTTTGAAGCAAAGCCTCCGTCTCCCGGCGTTTGCGATCCAGGTCTGAGTCGTCCTGAACTGGCTCTTTCTTCTGCTGCATGTCGGCCTTTCAAAAGTAGATGCCAGTAAGAAAAGTTAATAACAGAACTGCGTGTGTGCTTTTCCTGGCTGAGACTGAAAACGGCATATGCATGGCAGCGAAGATCAGGCAAAAACCCTAAATAGATATAATCATGTGTATAAAGGATTAAAAAGGACTGTAACTGCTCCATTTAATAATTACCAACCCGGTGCTTTCTCTTCGGGTTGAAGGCTTTTCCTGTCTCTATCACATGGTTATAAAAGTTTCTCTCACTGGTTTGGGGAGAAACCATCAAGGCAAATTAGTTTTTTAAAATTCCGTCTGCTTTTTCAGACCTCCTTGTACCTTCTGGGAAAACATGCTATCAGTTCCTGATGGTTGTGTGTTTGTAATACCTTCCCCCATGTTAGGGATTATGCAAACAAGGAATTATTGGAATCTGCTATGAAAATGTTCTGCTATGAAAATTAGCTATGAAAATCGGTCACTAAAATACACTATTCATACCAGCAATCTAAGTTTACCACGATTTAAAATAAACCGTGCTAAAGTGTTTCTAAGGCATGTAAACAATATTAATATAAGTCTTGTTATGTGTTACTTTTGACTTCCATAGACTTCCATTGTATATATTAACTCAAAATAGAAAATTGTATAGAAAAATATAGAACAAAAAAATCACTTTTCCCCCAGTTCTGTCTAAAAATCATATCTTATGTGAGCCTCTTACAGTCAGATCCTATGCCCAGTTTGTGTTTTACAGGATAGTGACAAGTCCAAATACAGGTTAAAGAAGGTTGGTGGTGGGATGCTGGGGGAACTGAACATTCAGGTCTTTTTCTCTTTTGCATAACACAGTTACTTCTTAAGACAAGGCATTTGCCCCAAGTCTGAAACACATCTTATTTGATGTGCAGCTACCTCTCGACAAAGCTTTGCGAGTTTAGGGAAGTGAGGCTGCCCTGAAGCTTGTCAAAAACCAATGGTGCCGTTATCAGACACACCTTCCTCCCCGGGGCGAGCCGGGCACCCCAACAGGCACCCCAACAGGCACATTCCCTCCTTCGGGAGCGCAGATGGCACTGAAGCAGCGAAGTGTCATTTACGTCCTGGCATCCGAAGCAAAAAGAGTTCCCGCACCGCTGACTTACTCCCGGACGGGAAGCTACGCCCTGATTATAAGCAAAATGCATCTTTGCTGAGCTCAACACTTCTCTTATTCTTTGCCTTGGGCTTAAAATGCACTCATATTTTTGAAGTCTACCTGTCATTAGAAGGAAACCAGCCATTATGGAGGTCGATAAGGTCTAGTGAGAGTACGAGAGGATTTGGGGCAGTCTCTCGTAACCCAAAATTCTGAAGGCAGTTTGATCTCTATCAGTGAAGATATCACAGTTCACGTTCTTTTCCAGTTTTAACATTTAAACTACTGAAGCAAGTCTCCAAGTTTATGCGTACAACAGAGGCAAAGGCAGAACTGAGATGAGAAAAAGGACCTTGCAGAGCAAGGAGCTATGTCAACATTCACATATCACCGAGTTAAAAGACGGATGGATGGAAGGGAAAGAGGGACAAAGAAAGAAAGGGGAATTACCATAGCAGCTGCTGAAATACAAATGAAAGAACTCAGATAAGCAAAATTCATCCTAGGAAGCCAATGTGGAACTGTATAATGGGTTTTACAGTGAAGAGTTAAGCCACAGCTGGACCATCAGCTTTACTGAGAGCAGATACGTGTCTATTCTGTTCACCACTCTATCCTCACATCTAGGTCAGGGCCTCACGCATAGTAGATGCTCAATAAAAATGTGTTGAATGAACGAATGAATTCTATCTGCCTTTGGTAAATGTTATTCTATAGCTATAGAACCTTCTACCAACTGTACCCCATTCAGAAAGTCCTTTACCACACCACTGTTACAAGGAGTCATCCAAACTTGCAGTGACCCCATGCTCATAACAAAGCCATTTCTATATTCTAAGATCAAAAGTGAAAAATCTTTAACCTTCCTTCATTCTTTCAACAAAAACTTACTGAAGGACAACAGAGAAGTCCTAATGCAGCTTGTATAGCATGAACAGAAAAAGATCTACCTAATCTTTCCCTTTGGAATAAATTTAGGGCATACTACCTGTAACTTTCTGTCATGTATGTCCTATGCAGAAAGACAAAGAATCATTTTTTTTTTTTAAATAATTTATTCTAATGTTAATCACTAAGCATTCAGGAAATATTCTAGAGGGCAAATCACATGTCAACATGCATAACCATACATTGTGCAAAAAAAGTACACCTGAATTCCACCTTCAAGCTCATTCCCTGCTTTTTTTAAAAAGATTTTTTTTATTGATTTTTTGAGAGAAAGGGAGAGGGAGAGAGGAACATTGATTTGAGAGCAAAACATCAATAGGATGCCTCCTGCATCCCCCTACCAGGGATGGAGCCCACAACCGAGGCACGTGCCCTGATTGGGAATGAGCCGCAACCTTTCAGTGCTTAGGACAACACACAACCAACTGAGCCACACTGGCCTGGGCCCATCTTTTTTAATTCTTAAGGAGACAGAGAATATAATGATATATATTAATAAGGGCAAATGTCAATTCCGTTGTAACAGAAGCTTAGGAAAGCTATCAGCACTCAAAGTTGACCATGAAAAATGTAAAATTAAGTTACTGGAGCTTACTGAAAATAAAGGCAGTTCTTATCTGTTACAATTAACATTAAACAAAATGTTACTTTACCTAAGACAGTTACACCAAATACCCTAATCATGAAACTTTCCATTTTTTCCACAGAAATACTACAAAATCCTAATATATTTTAATGACTCCATAAAGGGTGATTTTGCAGTACTAGTAATTAAAGATATGCTAAAGGTGCCTTCCCCAGAGAATGATATTTCTGTTTGTGAAGGGTAATTACAGCTGAGACCCAGGGAAAATAATCGAACAAAGAAAAATTGTCAGCTGAGAATTATCAGTCACTTTTCCAGAGGCAACTCCGTGTTATTAGAGGAACAAGTGAGGACAGGCCAGGAAACCTCTGTCCATCCTACCCTGCAGCAATTCGGCAGAAGGCCAAGGACAGGACGAAACTTCAGGGTGGCCCCATTAAGCACACCTCATTGCAATGAGGCCAATTTTTCATGAAATTGGGCTGTGTCTTAAATGGCAGCCACTATATTTATTTTAAAATCAGATTTCATCCATAATACCACAACCAAGAAAGCAGTTGACATGCAAAGGAGCAGAGAGTGGTAATTTTATACATGTACACAGTTTTCTGGATTCTGTGGGGACAATCAACCTGGGTGGTCCTTACTCACACTAGCTTTCAGTCATGGCAAAAATAGTTACTCAGATTAGCATCAAAGATCACTTTGTTTCCTTTTTATTCCAAATTTGTTTTATTTACAATATAAGCCTAAATAAAGTTAAATTCAAACCTGTAAGCTTAAGGCTATTTCTAACTCTCCGTAAACAACATAAAAACTAGAAAATTGTCAGGAGTCAATGACAGTGGCCAACCTATGGGTAGACTCAGGATCAACAGCTTCCAAGGAAATGTGCAGGAAATAGTCCCAGATTCATTGAAAGGATGTGTGACCAGCATCTCAGGTCTGCCCTAACTAGTTTATGTATTCATTCATTCACTCATACAGTTGTAATACAGGTAAATAATACAGTAATTAACAAATAATAATACAAAAATAAACTGTTTTGCGTACTTACAACTATAAACCTACTTTTGCCTGCCCCTGTATAATCCTTAATTGAAGGCCTACTGCTAGTGGCCACATCTGCGCTAGACATTGGCTCAATGGTGCAAAACATCCAGCCCTGTCCTCAAAACTGACACTCTATTAGAAGTGAAAGACAAGTGAAGACAGTCATGGAGGCAGAAAGGCATCAGAGAAGACTTCCTGGAGGAAGTGACATTTGAGATGAGAACTGAAAGACATGTGGTTAACAGTCAGGTGAAGGACAATAGAGAGAAGTAGAGCAGTAAAAGCAGGGGGCGAAAAATATTCACAAACTCCCTGCCTGTGATATTATGTAACTGCTTACATAATATCACATCAGTAATATGTACGTAGTTAAGCCTGGCTGGAATGTGGCTTTTAGGGAGGAAGAAAATCTGGGAAAAAGTGTTGTGTCTATCTAGGACCTGATGATCATTCTAAGTTGGGGAATGGGGTAGCGAAAGAATGACCCCAGATTTTTGCTTTGGACAACTGGCTGGAAGTATGTGGGGGGTGTCCTGAGACTAGAGAGAGAGAGGGCTGCTACCTAGAAGGCTCAGGCCTCTGGAATTTAAGAGCATCTGAAAAAGAGGGATCAGAATAGATTATTTCCAGGTTTCCTTCAGCAACAAAATGCTATAATTCCTGAAAACTAGAGGCCTTGAATTATAAGACTCTTCCAATAATGGGGCATTTTCAGAAAATGGCCTCACCAAGAGCGATCCTGATAAATGGGCAGGCATCTACAGGGCTGCCTGTTCCTACTCTGGGAGCTGACCTCAGGCGCCAATAACAGCTCTGTGTCTTTCACTGCTCTACAGTGCCTGCTGGGTCCTCACAGCACGCGTGAGAAAGGCGCCACTCTTTTCTCCATTCTACAGAGGGAAACAGTTTCAGAGCAGATCTCACCCCTGGTCCAGGCCGTGCTGAGAAGGGCAGAGCCAGGTTCCCAGCCGGGTTCCACTCAGAAGCCTGCGTGCATAACCCCTGAGTTTACTGTCTTCTGTCTCTCAGCATTGGCTGCTCAGACAAACCAAGTCTTCCCAGTCTACAAAAGGTGCTTAGACAGAACTGAGAAAAGTACAGTTGGTGGGGATGAGTTGCAGAGGGACAGGATGTACAGCCAGGGCCAAGCTTAAACATGATGTAGTCCAGTGAATCCCCCAATCTGGCTCCATTTGGATCTTTCAAGTTAAAAACTCTGAGATGGGAGACTATAACTCTGTATTACCAGGGGAGTCAGGATATCATGAGTTTAAACCACCCTGACAGTTTAGAAATGAGGAAACTAAGACTATGTGACTTTAATTCCAGAACTAGGTCAAGGCCCAGAAATGCTTACAATCCAGGTGTTCCACGCTCCCACCACCTGCCACCCCCAAGCCCCCAGGGCTCTGTCTGCTGTGCAACAAGCCAAATTCCAGCCGGCAAAGCTGCTCGGTGCAGAAACAGAACGGGTGGCCTGTTTCAATCAGTCCAAACTGACAAAGATGAAGCAGACAGGATAATTCAGAACCAGATTTCCCATATCACACTGCATTTTGTGGTAATTCTGTGAAATTCAAGTTGGATATTAGAACGTCAGTTTAAAAGGAAACCGGTTATTAGTAAAGGAAAACAGGTGCTTTCAAACTACAGCATGTGTTGACACGGGAAGGAAAGGAAGCATCATAACTTAATGCTTTTTTTGGCGTTGTGTATAAGTGAATAGCCATTCCTTGTCAATTCTCACCTCCACTTCACTCAAAGATGCATGTGTAACAGCAAAGATCTCCGAAGGGAAAAGATTACGCGCACCGTGGAGTACAAATAAACTATAGCATCAATCTCAGTGTGGAATGGAGAGATACAGGACGCCAGAAGGCTAAAATGCAACTGCACTTATGCTTTACTTTGTCGGAAAATAACCGTTTTAATCTGTTCCGTTGGTCTCCCAAGCCTTAGAGTATGAAACAACATTTACTTAGATTGTGAGGCATCAAAAAAATTCTTAAATTAAGAAGCAGCTCTGTTTTCTATATACACAAGCATAGTATACCATACAAAGTTTCCTTCTTGGAAAACTACTCAAAAATATCTTTAGCACCCTGGCCAGTGTTGCTCAATGGTTAGAGCGCTGGCCCACACACCAAAAGGTTGCAGTTTGATTCCTGGTTCAAGGGCAAATACCTGCACTGCAGGTTCAATTCCTGGCCCTGGTTGGGGTGCATGTGGGAGGCAACCAATCAATATGTCTTTCTCACATCGATGTTTCTCTCTCTCTCTCCCCTTCTACCTTCCCTCCCTCCCATCCACTTGCTCTAATGCAAAAAATATCCTTGATGAGGGTTAACAACAACAACAAATATATATATATTTATATATATATAAAAACAAATATATATACACATATATATCTTTATATATATATTTTTAGCATCTATTTTTTGTATAAGATGTGGGCTATTTCTACACTGCATATCAAGTATTATAACAGGATGCTTTAGAGGGTCCTATTTATCAGTATGATCAACCCCTCAGAGTCAAGTGATTCTCCTTCCCCTCGAAACACCCCAACACCCAGTATTTACCTCTTTTTTTTTCCTCTCCTCTTCCTTCCGTTTCTTCTCTTCTCTTATCTGTGCTAAGCGCTGTTTTTTGCGCTCTAGCTCAGCTTTTAAGTCACTTTTGTCAGACATGTTGGTTTCCTTGGAGGCAAAGAAAAAAAAGTGAATTTATAAAAATTAATTTTCTGCATTATCATTGCAAAAATCATTCAAAAGAAAATCCAGCTTTGCGGCAATAACAGGTTGTCCTACTTAGCCTATGTCCAAGAATCAAAGAAACAATTTGCGTTAGATCTGGTTTCATGCTACATAGAATCTTCCCCTTTTATGTATATACATTTATACAAATATATAAATATATATAAATATGTATATATAAATTTGTACATATATAAATTTGTATAAATTTATATTTGAAGAAATACAATGTTACTGTCCATTCTGGTCTGATGAATAATAGCAACTTCAGAATAAGCAACACATTTTCTGTAAAAGTTTCTTAAATAAAGAAAAGATAATAAATAAGAGAACCAAAAAGAACCATCATCATGACTTCCAATTTAGATGATAATGGATCAATTCATGCCCATGCCAAGAAAAGAAAATAGGCTGTCATAAACCCTTAGCGATGTGCCCTGCTCAAATTTCTATGGACTCAATAAACATTCCTCCACTGACCTTGGGCACATGGAGATTTCATTCTGCCTAACATTATATGCATCAGGGAAGACAGTCACTGAAGACCTAACATGTTAATCTTCTTTTTCTGTAAAACTCCTGCTGAACTGTCACAATTAATTTCATCTCCAGCACAACCCTATTTCTATAAAACTTACATTTGCATACTAAATGCAATATTGCTAATCCTGGGACTTTCCTTTTTCAAAGCAAAATATGTTTGTGAACACATGAAATGGGAGATAAACGCCAAGGCCAATTCTTGGTAAAATTTATCTGAATGAGATTTAATTTCCATTTTAAAAGTGATGGTGATGCTGGTGGTGATAATGCTAGAAATATTTTCAAATAAAATGAGTTTGGGGAAGACTCTCAGAAATCTCCAATGGTTATATTTGTCTCTTTTGTGTTCCCAAGTAGAAACTAAGAAAATGGAAACGCTGAGAAATGAAGAACCTCTATGACCCAAATTCCTAAAGTTTGAAAAAAACTAACCATAAATGTCATGAGTACTCACTTGCATACTATTTATATGCAACCATTATGAACAGATTATGTATTCCTAAGGAGATGAAAAGCAATAGAAGGCAAAAAATAAAATAAAATAAAATAACCAAAGAATATAAAATAATGAAAAAATCCTCACACTTCTTGTCATCATCTTTAGAAGGTAATCAAGATCCTGCAGTCACTCGAAAACAAATACACATAGTTGAGAAGTGTACTGTATTCCCACTGTACATATTTCTGCTCATGTTGTGATGGCAAAGATTTGTGAAATAATAACAATAATAATCACAATAATCAATCTCCACCAGTCATGCTCTGTCTCCATTTTTCAACAATATTTTTGACTATTTAATCTGTGCTAGGCACTCGATAAAGCATCAGAGGGCAGAGATGAGCAAAACTAGATTCTCTCCTTCAAGGAGTGTGTAACTCAACTTTGTGGGCATGTGGTATGGTTGGAGATGTTCTCTGAGATACTGGCTTATTGATTACCCAGTACCAGGCACTTCACATTTATTATCATATTTAGTCACAATAATCCAAGGAGACCCGCGTCAGGGAACCAGAAGACTGAGTATAAGAGATGCGGATGAACCCAAGTCAAGAAACAGCAACCTGAGTTTGTAAGAACGGCTATGTGCAGGCAACTGGTGTAGCCTCGGGAAGACAGAACAGTGAGTTCCATTTGGGATAAGGGGTGATGGGAAATCAGAGCAACTTTTTGAAAGGAAAAGTGACAAAAGGAAAACGGAATTTGCTTAAGCCTTTTCTTGTCCCTGCCTGCAAATCAGTTGGGAGCAGAAACTAGAAATAAGGCAAGCTGCTGCGAGGCTGGTGCCCACACCTATCTGGACCGAACGCAGCTGCACGGGGATGGCAGGTGAACGCAGTCAAAATGCAGGGCACGTGGACTGGAGGGAGCACAGCCAAGGAGGGAGAACTCTCTCTCGGTAGCTGTTAGGGGTGGGAGCAAAAGAGAAAGTAACAATTCAACTCTGAGAAAGCAAAGAGGGTGGCAGTGAAATTGGGAAGAGAAGGCAAAGAAGAAAATGATGGAAAAGAATCTGGATGTCAATGGGACTTCTAGGCATAAAAAATGCAGAGATGCAATATACAGATGAGATAAGCTGCATGAGACTGGGGCTGCGGAATAGAGTTCAGAGTCACTCATCTATACAGGACTGTTTAAATCTGAGTCACAAATTCAGGGTCCTACAGGTGCCATGAGGATAACATGAGAGAGAAAGCAGAGGCGAACCAGAGAAGAAACCCAGTGCCCGACGGAGGCAGCTCTATCCAGCTCCAACTGATGGTTGACATGGAAGAACATGGAACCCTAGCAGTCAGATCTTCTGATTCTTTTGTTTCAAGAGAAGCCATAGAACTGATAGAAGTCGTATTTATAGTAAAATACTGTTGGCCAGTAAGTTTCAGCACCAGTGGGCAAAACTGCAGGCAAGAGAAAATTCAAACCTTATTCCAGAAGCCATCTGAGAGGTTACACATACACTTCTGAAGTGGGGGCCAATTTGATTTATGTTTTTGACACTTTTCTGCTGTCAAAAATGAAATGTACAATCAGAATAACTGTTAAAACAATAGTTGTGACATTCTATGCTGAAAGTGGTCAGCGGAAACTTCCAAGCTTTCCTCTCCTCCACATTTCCCCAACTTTCATCTACCTTTCCCAATCCATCAAATAGCAGGACTTCAGCTAAGGAGCAAACCGTGTAAAAAGAGCGTCCTGTATTTTTTGTGATTTTCTTGTGAAGAACTCCACTCCCCAGTGGCAAGTAAGGTGCATTCTCAGGTACATTTCTGCAAAGGGCAAAGGTCTTCTTACAACCGATAAATATGTCTGACAATGCTGGTCGTTTAAGTTGGCGTTAACAGCCATAGAGCCAATATTTTAAAAATAAACAATCAAAACACCAAGGGAACTTTTAAACAATTTTGTTAAGTGGTGGTATTTCAAATAACACACTTCTCTTTTTAAAGGTAGTAGAGTCCACAATGTTAGACAGCTGTACAGTGCCTTCTACTTACGATTTTTGCTTCTATTCCAAAATAGACACTTTGCATCAGCCCCTAGGAGAGTAAGAAATCTCAAGACAACACCTCATGAAGGGTTTGAAAAGTGCACATTAGAGTAAATGAATGGGCCTTTACAAATAATGAAATGGTTTAAGCAGTGGCATTAAGTGCAGAGTCAGCCCTGAACTACACAGGTTGGGGGAGGGGGTGCCATTCGGACCCACTAAATCTCCCTGCATATCAAATAAAGCAAAATCAAGGAGGAAAGCATAGGGAACATGAGTTATAGAGCTTCTTGTGGCTAATAGGGGTCATTGCAAAGGCAATTCTGATGCTGTCAGTTTAAGAAAATGAGTCAGAGTTACCTGCTACTAATTATTGTTCACTTGCTTCCAATACATAAAAAGCTGGCCTCCACAAATGATCATGTTAGATAGGACAAAGGTCTCAAGGTCTAGGCAGTTCTAAATGCTATTCTTGCTAAATGTTAAAATGTAGCATAGTATTTTGCAGATGCAGCTATAATCAGGATGAGCTCACAGGAACTCAGGGGGTAAACATAGCCAACAGCAAAGAAATCAATGTGTAACTGACCAAATAGTGTACATGAGCAAGGGCTAAGCCTCCCTTTGAGGAGGCAGAGCTTTGGATATCAATCCCCCATCTCTTTTACTTTCTGCAAGTAATTAAAACTACTCTGGGACAGCAACCACCATATCTGTTTTTTTTTAATAGAGCACCCAAGTGGTGAACCCCAAGTTCAGTACTAGTAAGGGGTCAAGTAAACAAATCAAACCCACTTCTGGGTGTAAGTCTCCCCAGTCTGATCATCAACCCATTCTCACCCACCAGCCAACTGTGGCTTAACTCCACCCTGATTTAGGAACAATTATCACTCAGTCTCCCCCTGGCTCCATCTGTTCTGTGATCAGTTGCACTTTTGCATGCATGCTCAGCTCTCCTCATAACAGTCCCATATTCTGGACTTGCTTCTATTATTATTATTACTATATTTTACCCTGCCAACTCTTGCCCCCATCATTATTTCCACCCTAATTCAATAACCAAAGTCATCACTCAAAGTTCACTGCAATCATTTAAAAAATGTTACAGTGAGAAATGCATTAAAGGTATAGCATGTTACTGATTCAATAGTAATACAATCAGAGCAAGAAAACCCAATCTGCCCCCCTAGAGATTATTCTAAGGCACTGCAAAAGAACAGAGGGTCTTCTCACTCTAAATGAGTTATAATAAAACAGAAGGCATGTGATTAAAGAGCTGTGATGCAAAGAAAAAGGTTTTTTTTTTGTTTTTCTAAAAAATATGTCTTTATTGATTTCAGAGAGAGGAAGGGAGAGGGAGAGAGAGACAGAAACATCAATGATGACAGAGTCAGTGATTGGCTGCCTCCTACTGGGGATAGAGCCCGCAACCCAGGCATGTGCCTTGACCAGGAATTGAACCGCAACATCCTGCTCAACCATTGAGCCACACCGGCTGGGTGAAAAAGTATTTTTTAAAATTAAATGTAGTCATGTGATTTAGCAGTAGAAAATTATTCTTGAATTTTCTGTTGAACACAGGACTAGCAGATCAAGCAGTCCCAGGTGGGCATCCTCCCGTCTTACCCACTTCCCCCAGAGGATGGACAGGCACCTAGAGGAGCGGCTTCTCTAGTTAAGAAGTTAGTTACAGGGAAGTTAGTTAGTTAATTAGTTAGTGCCACTCTTGGCGTTCCGTCACAGAAATGACTCCTGGGCCTCAGTCTCAACCGAAGAAAGAATGGGGAGATGAAGGAAGGCGGAAACCATGGACGTTGAGAAGAGAAGAAACAAAATAAAAGTCATGTGCACTCCTCCCCTTCCCTTCCCAGTTAAACTCGGATCTCCTTCCCATGTCTTAGTCCATACACATCCATAAAGAAAGGAAAGCTTGCAGCTTTTTTCGATCCCCAAAATGAGATCTTTCCCCTTCATTTTCATTTCTGCATAAATCATCACGGATGGTCTGGTCCTGCTAGAACCCAGAGTCTAACAGGGGAGAAGCAAAAGGTTTAGTTCTGTTTACACAGCTGCCCAGGACCGGAGCCTCCCAAGGCTTAGCTTTTGCACAATATAGATCTCCACTTCCTTTCAGTTGTCGGAGTTGGCAGCCATTTGAGATTCCATTTCTAATGCTGGCATATGCAAATTATTTTTAAGCTTAAAATCAGAGTCCTAAGAGGTTTTAAATCATTGCCCAGCTGTTGCCAGACTCATTGGAAAAAAACACCCAGAAATGTTTTCTCTTCCTGCCTGAGAACAACTGTTCTTGTCAGCTCTTTACTATCAGCACTGAACTTTTACTTCTGCCACAGTGTATGCGTAAGAAACTGGATCTTTCACAACCTTGTTTCACCTGCCACCGTCTCATAAAAGGGAGCTGCCTCCTTCCACCTGGATGGGAGGCCAAGGGATGAATTGGATCACAACTGTTAGTCTATTTTTAAAGCTTTATCACAGTCAATAAAAAGAGGGTTTCAGAACTCTCAGGAGGAAGATGGCTGTAAAAATGTGAGAGGGCTACTTGTTAAATTTTTACAGCCATCAATACTGTGAAACAAAATTTCAAATAAAATCCATGTCATACTAGGAAGGTGCCCAGGGCTGGTCTACTTATACTGTAGATGAGCAGTTCTCAAACATTTTGGTCTCAGCATTCCTTGATACTCCTAAAAATTATCAGGGACGTCAAAGAGCTTTTGCCTATATGGGCTATATTTGTGAATTTTTACCATGATAAAAATTAAAACTTTTAAGCATTTGTCTAATAATTAATTTTAAAATAACAATAAACTTGTTAACTATTAATATAAAATTTTTATGAATAGCTATGCTTTTTAAGACCAAAAAAAATAAGAATGTAATTTTCTTACATTTTCACATATCTCTTTGATATGTGACTTATTAAAAGTCAACTGAATTCTTGTAGCTGCTTCAGCATTCACTCTGTTGTGGTATGATGCTATTTAAGCTGTGAAGAAAAAGTATTTGAATAGCTTCTTGAGGTAATTGTGGATATTTTTTGATATTATGCCAAAAGTCCACAAGAAGCAGTTTCTTAAAGTTCAGTTGCAATGTGAACATGAAACCGTACCAATCAATGAACTTTTTGTACACTGTTACATTAAAATCCATTGTTTTGTCTTAAACACTGAATGAATCTTTTATCCATGTATGATTTTAAATCATCATGCATTAATTATTTAGAAAATTATGCAGACTTCTTAAATGCTGATACATTTCCTTGTACAATATCCAAAAATCAAACTTGGTGATATCACTACCAAACTCTTCAGGAAAATCCATAGGAATGGTAAAGCCATCAAGCTCATGGTGGCAGATAAAAGTTTCCCAAAATTCTAAATTTTACTTGAACACTTAAATTTTTTCATTAGCAATAAGTATTGTTAATTGTGTTCCTGAAGGGAAAAGCTCATGCCATTGGCCTTTGAGATAATTTCTGCCAAATGCCCAAGCCTGAATAACCATCGTTTGTCTGTGAATTGTTTTTTTAAGTAAAAAATAGTGTCTTGTGGAAAAAAAAAGGCAGCTAATTCAACTTGCATCTCAAACTAATGCACAAATGCTTCCTCAAGACAACCACAGAACAGGGAGGCAGCAGAAGTACCTTATGTCTTCCTATTTGTCATAGTCAAGATACATGTTCAAGGGTAGAGATTTAATAACTAATTTTTTTCTTGCTTCATGAAGGACATTCTTAATTTTTTAAACTATAAGTGTGTGGCAGTGAAGCTGATGCCACTACTAGTACAGTTTGATGCCACTGTCTCAATTCATGCTAAGGTACCAGCAGTTTTACCCACCATTGCTTTCACACCATCATTGCAAATCTCAAAACAGAGAAAAAGACAAAGAGCATTTTACATTATTATGAAAATAGTTTTGCCTTTACATATCCCCGAACACATCTTGGGATCCCCAGGGATCCTCAAAACAAGCTTTGCCTTAACCCACTTTTGATAAGATGCAGTGGACTCTAAAGCCTATAGAGACATTATTAACAAAATTGTGCTAAGTGTTATATGAATAACCTAAAGAGAGGTGGTTAGAGCTCTTTCTTTTGAAGAAAAGAGAAAAACACAGTAGCAGTATCACTGAGCATAGAAAATTCGGGTTAGTGTCAGGTAATTTTAATGATTTAGAAATACCCAGTTAGATCTAGGTCTTCTGGATGTAGCATAAGGAAAACTGAAGGGAAGAGTGAAGCCTTGAAAAAAAGGTTCCATAAAACTGTGAAAGATTTCTCATTTCTCACTTGCCTAAGCCAGGTAGTAGGTAAGGAAGACAAACCAAGAGCCTTCTCCTCTCTCCGCACCCCTCCTCTCTCCCTACCCCACACACAAAAATTAATGGGCCTTATCCTCACCAAGTGAACTAAGACGGTTCTTAATAAAAAGTCAACTTCTCTGTTGTGTGAAAAGTTTTTATTCTTTTGTTTTTTAATTTTTCTGTTTTAAAATTACTATTATACATGTTTGTTTCAGTACAAGAACTTCAAAAATGATGTGATCCAATACCAGTATTTTCCCCTTAAATAGGGAAACGTGAGAAGCAGTTACCTAAGTTCACAACTATTAAGTGGGTGAGTCGGAACTGGAAACACCAGATCTCCTTCTTCCTGAATAAATAATGCTTCATGTTCAGTGTTTACTTGTTCAAGATTTTATTTATTTTAGTCAAAAGCAAGCTCTTCTTAAAAGGCTTTTATGGTAGATCCCATCAGCAATCTACTTCCTGTCCAGTCTTGCGATCACTCTCTATCACCACCTGGTGGCAGCAATCATAAATTGCATGAGAGAGCTGACACCAGGAGCAGAACTTTGCCTCTGAAATTCCCAGCCCCACCACCAAAGCCAATACTACTGCGTAGTCCCACTGTAAGAGCTTCATCCACATATGAAGGATCTATTTCTATCAATTATTATTTTGGAGGGGAGAAAATCTCAGTGCATACATGCAGTTAAACTTTCTCGGCTCCTTTCAATGTTATTCATAGTGAGTTAGTTCCTGACTGGGAAATCAGGCAATATTTTTAAATTAAGCCTTTAGTGTCTCTCTTGTTGGGTGTTGAGCTATATTTAAGATTGCTGTGTCTGCATATTGTCTCTAGTCCTACTTTCACTACTTCACAATTCTGAGCTACCCAAATTAGACCACATAAGCTGTAACTTGAGCACCGGCAATTGTGGCACATTAAACGGGAGAGACTCTCAAGCACTCAGCACAGAGGCCCATTATGCTAGAGAGAAAAATCAATCCATAGGGCATCAGCCCTCTCATCTAGTTAACAGAGTAGAGATGAGAGCTCTCCAAACTTCAAGGGCTCAAAAGTCATTGTCATCTTTGCCAAAAGTTCTGAAAATTTTTCAGTTATTACTGACCCCTACTGTGCATTCAACCATTTTATTAGAGACTCAACATAGTTCTCTTTGGCAAAGGAATCGTTTCTCAATTAAGAGAATCAGTCATTCATCTCTTAGAATATCTTCCTTCAGGAAACACTCAGATGATATAAAAAATCCTTAGGAAATGAGCATATAAAGTAGCATCCTTGAAAGAATATGAAACTAAAGATGGAACTGTTTGGACAACTAGAGGGCAGTATTTTGGCACCAGGCTCCTAAGAACTAGGGCAGGAAAGGAACTGGAAAATAGAGTGAAGAAAGAAGTGACGCCTTGCACAAAGGATCCTGTACAAACACCTAACCTTGGGTCAAAATAGATGGAATTATGTGTCACCTGCCTCAGCCAGGTATCAGGTAAAGAAGCCAAATGAAGAAGGCTTCCACCACTACACTTTGTATAATATGAGACTATGTACCTGTGCTCCTGGAGGTCTGAAAGCACTTCAGAGCAAAGAGAAAGGAGCTTCTCTATCTAAATGGGCACTCAAGGAGCACTTCACAGACCACAGTGTGAGCTGCCTTTGGAATGTGCATAGTGGTGCCTCGTATTGAACACACAGTGGGCACTCAATGAACACTTGCTCTTATAAAAATTGGACCATGAACTCTGTGCATTCGCCCCTATGTTGTTTACTTCTTCACAGTTGGCTAGGGTCATTTATTAGCTTTGAGTGCCCACCAGCACCAAACACAAATTTTTACATATCCAAAAGCTCAAATAAGCACATTTTTAGCCATTTACAGCTCACTTGCTTTGCATACCCTGCAAAATTGTACCCAATATCTGCTAAACATAGATAGGGCAATCCCTGTGGCTGTAAGAGACCTTTAACTGCTGCTGCCCTCAGAGCTCTCTGACCCTGAGACTCCTCACCTTGCTGCTGAGTGGCATCCCCTGGACACATGGCCTCCCTCTCTGATCCCCTCTTCCCTCTGTGAGTGGTGGCCCCAGGCTGCTGTCTCTGGAAGGTCTCCTGCTCTGCGTTACATTACCTCTCATCCAATCCTATCCAAGTACCATCCAATTAAGTGTGTTGCAGAATGCTGCCACACTGAGGTCCTATCCTTTCCTTGATCAGCCCTGAAATCCTCGAACTCACCACACCCTCACAGTCAATTTTCACCAGTGCCCCCAATTTTACCACCTAATATTCCAACTTGCCCTCACCTATCCATGTCTATTCGCAATGCCCAATGCCCGTCTTCACATTGCTCATCTGACAACTGCAATGCTCGTCTTTTTCTGTATGTTATGAATAAACTTGTTTTTATTTTTTATTTAAACTTATTGGTGTAACATTAGTCAATAGCATTAAATAAGTTTCAGGTGTACAACTTTATAATACAACAGCTGTATACTCTATCATGTACCATATGACCCAGCAATCCCTCCTCTGGGTATCTGCCCCCAAAATTTGAAAACATGTATTTGTAAAGATATATGCACTCCTCTGTTCACTGTATCATTATTCACAATAGCCAAAGTCTGGAAACAATATAAGAGTCCTTTGACCGATTGTTGGATAAAGAAGATGGGGTACATATGAAATACTGCCATTTGCGACAACATGGGTGGATCTTGAGAGTGTTATGCTAAGCAAGACAGGTCGGATGGAAAAGTACAAACAACCACATGAGATTTCACTCACGTGGGATGTAAAAGTAAAAGCAACAAATGAAGAAACAAAACAAACAAACTCAGGCACAGACAACGGGAGGCTGGTTACCAGACGGGAGGGGAGGTAGGGGGAAACACAATGCAATGCTCTTCTAACTGATCTTCCTGTCCGCATGCTAACCTTGCTCCCTGGTGACCCTCCACGTCCTCCATACCATGTCAGGGTGATCCTTCTGTCACTCAAATCTGATGAGTCGTTGCCCTGCCTAAAACACATCAGCGACTCCCTGAGTTATAAAATGGGTCCCATCATGGCGCACAGATGCTCTCATTGTCCATCTCTCTATCCACATATCACTCCTCTCCCTATTTCACATTTTACTGGCATGTACCAAGCTATTCCTTCCTTTGTACTTTTGCAAAACCCAGAAATGCTCTTCTCACCGTTCATTCCCTGATGACTCCCATTCATGTTTCTGCCTCAGCTCAATCACTTTCCCTCCAGAAAGGTCTCCTAAGGCATCAGGCTAGGGCAAGTACCCCTCCACGTTGGCCCTGGAGCACCCTGTCCATGGTATGCACAGGTACCACTGTTCCACATATGCATGGCTATGTTCCTTTTGTGTGATTCTCTCCTTCTCTTACCCTGAAAGCTTCTCTAAGAGAAGGGTTTCATCTAATTCATCTCTATATTTCCAGTGCCTAGAAATGAAGGCTCAATAAATGTCTCTTGAACTGCTAAAGAACCATAAGATAGAAACATGAAATCTTCCACAATTTTACTATCAGAATTTTTCTAGTTTCATTACACTGGATCCATGCGCTAAGCTTTTACATGACCATACTCAGAAAAGCTCCACCTTACTATACAAGAAATCTTTATTCCAAAGGGGAGGTGTTGAATTTCTTCACCCATTAGTACAAATTTACAACAAACACAAAATTCTAGCATTGCCTCATCCATTGAGCTATCGTTTCCTAAATCACTACCATTATGTACCCACTGAAATAATGCTTTCCTGCCTGCTTTACATTTTTAATATGTTTTCCCACTCTAAAAGGATTATTTAGCAAAATCTATTCTATTTATAAATGACAGCCTCTATTGTTTATCTCAACCAACAAATCCAGCAATCGAGAATCTATCACCCAAGATGCCTTGAGGCTAAATCATCATGCTGCTGGTTGGATTTTCTCTTTTAAGTGATGTAAAAACATCAGTGCTTCAGAACAGAGCCATCTATTGCACTTAAAGCTGTTTTCTCCGAGTTGCTAAGATGATAAAATGAAAGCATCTAAAAATAAATGACTCTGGGGTAACCTGTGGGACTGATCTTTAAAATAACTGTTAACAAGCATGTCTTCAGACATGACCAACTTTAGCTTTGACTCAGAGTTCTTGGCCTACTGTCCCGATAAAGGGGCTGGGTTTTCTGTGCAGCCGGTTAAATCAAGATAGTCCTAGCCAGTGGGCCTGCCTGAGTGGGCATTCTATCCTGATAGCGAATGCAAAGTCAAGCTGCTCAGATGGTCTTGTGACTCACATGTAAAAACAAATTTAACTATCATACTAAAAGAAATAAAATCAAGACACAACAAAAATAAGGGGAGGGGAAATGTTAATGCTTAAATAATAAAGTAAAAATAGATTTTTTCTCAGTATAAATAAGCGATATAAATGTTCGAAGTCAATTTGTTTTAATCTTCTAAAAGTATGGTCTGAGAGTTTCACAGCATAAACCACTTAATTCAATACCCTCCAAAATTAACTACAAAATACTTATGACTTTGTAATTAAGCCTACCTAACTTTTAAGGATCATTGGTCCCCCATTAAAGTCATGATGAGTGGAGAAACACATGTAGAGAAGGGCCTTGCTAAGGTAAAACTCTATCCTCACACCCAAAGCAAACAACTTTGACATGTGAAAAGCCAAGATTCAAACCTAAGGCTCCGGAGAGCGTGCTCTTAAACTGCTGCGTTTGCCCGCTGTCTTGTTTCTAGTCTTCCCTTGTCCCACTCTCCTGGCCTCAGCATCTATACTGGGTTATTTCATCTCCTTTGTCTTCTTCCTTTGCTGTAGCCGCCCACGGTAAACCAGCAGTTTTCCCTCTCATGTATATTCTATGTGTGATAAAGAATTAAGACAGCTGAGAAAAACACAGAGCTACTCAAGATCCCATAAATCAGCATAGCCCATGCTCACAAGAAGGCTCGTCGAGTGGGTGACTTGACAAACCGTCACAGAGCAAGACCAGACATGCGGGAATCGGAAGGTGGGGGCACTTCGCAGGCCGATGGAAGCATGGACAGAAGGGCAGGGAGGTAGGAAAGAACACGGCCAGTCTACGCGACAAGAAATTTAACGTGGATGGGATGCTGAGTACGAGGAGAGATGGAAGGTGAGGGTGAAAACGCAGCCGAGACCGTATGGCAAAGGGGGAGAGACTCACCACCCCGGTTTGCATGGAAGTGAGGGCTGCCCTGAGTACAGGCCTGTCAGTGCCAACAGCAGGAAAGCCTCGGGAGAGCCTGGGCGAGCTGGTCACCCTACAGCCAAGGGTCTGCTACATGGGGCTTTAAAGGGGCCTGAACTGCTCTGCAGGCACCAGGGACACACAGAAAGATCTGAGCATGTGTAAAACCAGATTATTTATTCCTAGTTTGTAATACACACCACACCAGCCTTTTACGAAATGGACTGCAACCCACTGGTGAGTTTACTAAATCAAGTTAGTAGTCATAGGCACCAATTTTTGTGATCAACAGATTAGAATTATTAGAATGCACTGCACTTGGTAAGGGCAACTAATTGTTTCATGGAACTTGTTTAGGACACACACATTCATTGTTGTGTATAAAAATGACTTGTTAATTGCAGTTTAAAGAGTTTGAAATATGTTGGGCTACATCAATTCTAAAATTGGTAAATTTTAAATTATAAATTTATCTCTGTTTCTGTCCTTTCCCAGCCAACGTTCTGCATATCATGACACCCACTGATCATGACGACATTTGCACAGGAGTCTGACCTGGGCTGTAACAACCCCGAGGGCCAAGAGATTAATATCCAGGGACACACAGAATCTGTAATCCATTTGCAGAGCACTGTTGGGGAAGCTCTACCATAGGATGACCAAAGCAAGCTCAGGTCTATTTGTTTAAATCTACCAGAGAAAGTGAAAATAAAATAAATCCCAGGATACTTCAAGGCACAAACACACTAAGGTTACAAAGATTAACCTGCTTATTCAGCTACCCAGTATCCCCATAAAAGTGCAGAAAATCAATACTGCCAGGAATGCAGGACCACGGCATATTTCCTGTAGACCATGTCAGCACAAGTGCTAAATGACCCCAGGAGTTGGGTATTTGCTATTTGTTCCATCAGCACAACCTTTATATTCCTTTTAGAAAGCAAATACCCATCTGAAAAGCTTGGCAGCGAAGTCCCTCGCCTGGCCCAGCACACTGCATTCTGTACATGAATGGGTAACTTGGCGGAATGAGGCAGTACTCAGAACAGATTCTCAACAATCCTAAAAGGCTTAAACCCTTCTGATACTCCTGCGTGTATTTTAATTCAAGACTTAAAAATTTTTTTTTTAGTTGGAGTCAGTTTCAACCATCTGTCTCTTTTGAGTGAAAATAGGGTGTAGGCTTATATATATTAGCTTTTGAAGAAAACCAATTTTGGCAGAAAGAATTAAAGTGAAAGAAGAATTGTATCTCAATTTTTAAGACCATGCTAAGGGGAAATAAAATATCCAAAGTCAGTAGTAACTTACACAAACACATGTATCCCGGTTAGCCTGCCCCCATTCCTGACCATTCCTTGATTGAACATCACTGCAATTAGACCTTTGTCACCCAATCATAGCTCTGGGAAGGGGCAGAGTGGAGACACAAAAGCCATTTCTCTGATTTGAATGGCAATATTAGGGGCGGTGGGAGAGGATGGTTGTAGGTACTCTACAAGAATTTTGAATTAATGCAAATATAGCCTGATCAATTTCTAAGAGTTAAAACAGAATTTATCTTAAAACAGAGGACATCTCCCAAGTCAAAACTATCAAGACAGTACTAAAACATCACGTCTAGGGTTGACCAAATACAACAGAAAACCACACTACAATCTGTGGTGAACAGCTATAAAAACAATTACAACTATAAGAGAACGGAGTCTGAGATGCCAGGAAAGGAAGTGTGCACTTTTCAGATTTCCTAGTGTGTCCAAGGAAAGGGACACCCTGACCACTTGACATCATCTTTCTTGTGCATCTGCTAGGAGTCACCACAAGGGCGCTGGGCTATCATCAAAACGCCAGCTGTGACAACTGCTCCCCACGCCCTGGCTCCATGCAGATCCAACCTTCAGTCTTCCACACTTCAGTTAAAGGCATTCTCCAGCCTTCCAATTAACTCAGGCAGAAAGTCCTGGAGTCTTCTCTTATTTCTCTTTCTACCAAATCTCACATACAATCCATTAGCAAATTATTCAGGCTCTCCTTTCCAAACATACTCAAAAATCTGTCTCCTTTTCACCACCTCCCCTGCCATCACCCTGTCCCAGGCACCATCGTCTCTCATCCACATTACTACAAAAGCCTCCTAAACAGTCTCATTTCTTCCTTGGCCTCCCTTGTAGTCTCTTCTCAGTTACAACAGTAATTCTTTAAAAACACAAGTCTAATCACGGCACTTGTCTGCATAAAGCTCTCCAAGGGCTACCATCTCAGAGTAAAAGCCAAAGCCCTACAATGGTCTCCATGGCCCTACACAATCCAGCCCCATGACTTCTCTGATCTCTGATCTCCAGACCCGTTTCCTTGCTGTTCCTCACACACATCAAGGACACTCCCACCTCAGGGACTTTGCATCTACTATTCCCTCTGCCTGACAGATATTTGGCCCTAAATATCTGAAAGCCTTGCTTCTTCAAAGCTTAGTTCAAAATTCATCTCACTGAGGCCTCACCTGACCACCCCATTTAAAAGAGCAACTGGCCCCCACTGCACCTGCACTCTCAAGCCTTTCCTGCTGCCTTGTTTTTCTTCGATTCGTGTATCACCACCTAACACATTCTATAACATACTTAAGCATTTTTCATTGTTTGTCTCTCCTTCAATGGAGGCAGAGGTTTTGTCCATGTTGTTCCTTGATATACTGCGACTACTTAGAAGACTGGCACAGAGTAGACACTCAATAAACATTTGCTGAATAAACAAATTTGGTTTCAAAAATGTGCCTGTGAGAGCTCCTTCCTCTCCTACCAGCCCCGTTCTCCATAAAAAGGGTCAAAGCTCTATTGGCTTTGACCTTTTCCTGGGTTGCTCCCCCACCTTCCTCCTCACCCTCTGGCCGAGATCTGGTGTCTTCAGTTGCCACATTATTGCCACGCCTAGATTCTGCCTCCCGGCCTGGCCCTTTTGAACGTTTTATACAATTGGACCATCTGCATGATTTTTCAGTGCCCATGTGACCTCTACACTGAGCCTTCAGGATTACCCTTAATGCCCTCAGGGTAGAACTGTCCCAACCAAGCCCAGCTCAGACCTCTGAGACCAAGTGCCTAAGAACCTGACTTCTCAGCAGAGCTCAGGACACTGACCGATAAGCAAGGGCACGTGATCCCATGGAAGTTAGGTTTCTCCTGGCAGGTGAGTAAGCTGGCATTTTATGTTTGTAGCCTAATATAGAACATATATTTGCACTTGTTTATGTGAATTCATCACTAAGTTGCTAGAGAATTTTGGCTACATAAGAACAACCTAATATCTAGACCTGCAAAACTAAGGTTCAGACCGTAATCCTGTCCATCTGAATAGCTGACAGCTGGCTGTCCCTGATCACATCTCTGTCTCCACAGCTGCAATACGGCACCTGACTACAGGTATGAATGTTGATGCCCAAAGGGTCACCTGTCCGTGTTCTCAGCATGTGAGCATGCACCCACACACATATGCACAGTCACCTAACTTGAAATCGCTTTGGTGGATCAGAGCATACTTTTCCCCATCGCACCAGTCCCCACTGCACAGTGACCCTTTACAGGAAGGGAGCAGGGAACAGCGGGAATGGAGAGTGGGACGATATACCTGATAGAAGGAGATGTGAAAATACCTTGGGCATCTGAGCAAGGTTCCCCATACATTTGTAAAGGAGAGAAAAGCACCCTAATCAACCAACTTTTCTAATTTGTTAAGAGCCAGAAAACCCAAGCAGTTGGCACCACGACGCTAAATGTCTAATTAACACAATTTAATGAGTACTTACTGAGTCCCTAAAAGTACAAAGAGCTGTTGTGGGTGCTGTGGGACTTACACAGATGATCAAGATATCGTCTGTCTAAAAAAGCTTGTAATATGGTGGGGTCTGGAAACACCAGTCCATTGCAAGAGAGAATGGGATGAGTACATGATAGAGCTTGAAGAGCATCTAAAGCATGAAGGACAGCGTGTAGGGACTAGAACATGCACTGGCCTTCGTGAAGGGGCCACGAGAAGCAGACACCAAATTATATGTAAAATGTGAACTAGGGAAGCATTTCCTACAGGAGGAGAGTGAGTGTGAGTGAAATGACAGAGGCAGGAGGTGGCCTGCGTTTGAGAAATGGCAAACAGCTCAACTGGACTGTAGCATATGGTCCAATGGGCTCGAGGTGGTGTCCCTGGAAAGGTGTGTGTTTGCTGCTCTGCTCCTGTCACAACTGACCCAGGTCAACTGCTTCTGCCCTTTGGTCCTGCTTCATTTCAGAAGGAAGTTATTTATTTCTAACACATGTAAGAGTCTGGAAGAAAATCAAGCATTACTCATGTTAAACCAATCCAATGTATTCAAATGTGTTAAGCAATGCAAACAACTGGTTTTAACACTTCCCTTACATATCACACCTTTGCTGTGTATAGAGAAAAAGTGAGAAATTAAATGCTCAAAATAGAATTCTCAGAGTCTGTAATACATTCTTTGCATAAAACAAGCACTCAGGGTGGGAACTCTGTCTCCCAAGTCACCTGGTAGTTTTCTGTTCTTCGCTCTGTAAAAAGAGTTTGCAAGTTGAGGGTTTCTGGAATATGCCTCTGCTGTTGGCAGGAAGGATCAGACTTTGATCCTCAGGGCACATTAAGAGATTACCGAATGAACAATAAATGAATAAAATAAAAAAAGAGTGCTCAACTGCATGATGATGCGGCCAGTTCCGACTGAAGTTAGATGCAAGTATTTTTTGTTGGTTTTTAATGATTGTCACAAGCTGTTAAGTTTCCTGCGACCTGGCCTGATGCTCTGACAGCAGCAGTCCCAGTATTGGGCAGCAGCTCAGGGGATGTTTATGAATGAAAGAGTAAATGAATGAATGCTACAACATGAATAGTTAGATGGGAAAGAATAGACACGAGTTGTCACATTTATTAGTCCAGTTTGGCACCTGTCCTCTTACCTATGCTGGCCCGAGGGAATGGCAGAACCTGGCCAGAGGTGAGAGTGATGCAAGACTCCCTCTAGTACACAAAAATCACAGATTCTTGACTTTGGAGAAAAAAATAATATAGAGATTACCAAATACTGGTCTGACCTCTCACTGATGCAATAATCCTTTCACCGTCAATTCACACTTGGTGGCATCTTAAACTCTCCTGGGCACTGGGAACTCACTACTTTAAAGGCAGCCCAGTTCATATTTTGAATAGCTTGAAACAATCGAAGGTTCTCCATTATATTGATATGAACTCTTTCTCCTAAAGTTTGGGCTGCAATAGATAAGTGTCCTCATACCTATCTGCCAAAGACAGAAAGTCCTCATGCCCACCCTTTCACTTGCTGACAAGCCCACAAGCTCTCTGCAGCATCAAAGACAAAGCTCATTCATTTTGTATTTGAGGAGTGGTGGGCGATGGGGAGAGATAAAGAAGAGAGGGAGAAAGGAGAGGGTGTGCATCTGCCAAGACAAGCCACGCAGCCTCCCTTCCATCACACCCAGACTCTAGCTCATCAAACCTTTACCAAGCACATGGACCTTCTCACTTTCTAGACTCAAGCAGAACTCCTCCATGATTACACCACAGTAGATTTGCAAACATATTAGACTTCAACTTAACATGACTTTGGCAAGCTGGGTTTAGGTCCAGGTGGGCTAGGAAATATGTCCTCAGCAGACCTGAATTCCAAGATCAGAACAGAGGCCAATTTAATACTCTAGAGGTCTCTAGACTAAGGTTGCCTCACAAGCCAGGGAAAATGCTGACTGACCCTTTGACCCTTACAATGCACTTACCTGAGCTCTGTAGTACTTTATGGATTCTGATTCAGGAAGGTACGGCTTCTAGAATCCCAGGAATTACCAAGCCCACATTCATTTTTGGCCCAGATACCCAAAAGGTGATGCATTTCAGGAAGTCAATGTTTGTACTAAATGCACCAAAATGACCCAAGGGGGGGAAAAATTTAAATCGTTTAAGAAATGGAAAATTAAGTGGGATTTATTCTTTCAAATCTCACCACAACATTAGGAAATGGTACCACTGATATCATTCTTGTTTTACCGATAAAGAAAATGAGGTATAGGGAAGCAAAGTAGCTTGCCAAGGTCACATAACTAGTAAGTGATGACACTGGGATTTGAACCCTGGCTCAAGAGGTCATGCTCTCATATTACCTCTCCCCCCCCATTATTTTATTTATTTATTTATTTATTTATTTATTTAATTTATTTTATCACTGTTATGATTTGTTCTGGATCAAATCAGGCCCAAGAACTAAAGAAGAACATGAAAATAAAACATTAATAGAAATGGTTTTGCCTGGTTAACACTGATGTCTGGTCAGCCTGCAAATTCAAAGAAATGACTATTCACTTAATTATTACTCACTTGTCTCGTTTGAGCTCCCACTGTTTTTTGTTATATGTACCTCTATTAAGAATTTAGCAACCATGTGATATATGTATAACATATAACCATGAAGCATTCGATCTTGCTCATGGTTGGCACTCCATAAGGACTAAATCAATGCTCTTGACTAGGATCAGAAAACTACTTAAAGGAGATAACTTTTACACCTCCATACAGGGGTGGGCAAAACTAGGTTTAAGTACCCATTTACCCACTTTCGATTGTTAAATTACCAGCCATCATTACCTAAAAGATAAATCACAAGTAAGGACATAAAATAACAATAATAATAGTAAGACAAATAATATAATTAATACAATAATTAATAAATAAATCATGCAAGAATAAACTTTTGTGTTTCATGTACTCACAACCGTAAACCTACTTTTGTCCACCCCTGTATGTTTCTTTTATTCACTGTCAGTAAAGTCTAGATCCGTAGGCTCCCTAATTCCAAGACCCTGTTGTTACTCATGATGTTAACGTTATTCAAATGCATTTTATATTCTAAATGGGTATTCTTTCAGGTGCTACTGAAACCATTACACGTGTGGTTGTATCTCAGAGATCTTCCTAGGGATGCCTTTTAGAAACTGTGGTTAGCAGCAGGAATGGGCAGAAATCAGATAAGCCCCTCCCTTCCAGTCTTTTGGGTTCACCACAAATTCCTATTCTCCTCTATGACTATACTTAACAACTCCTTTGTAGTCAGGCAGGGCCATGTGATTTGCTTTGCCCAATGAATTGTGAAGGGTTGAGGCAATATATGTCAAAATGAAGCCTCTCAGCATGGGTCTCTCACTGAATGTGGTGAACAGAGCCCCTTATTGAGCCACACTGGATATGTAACACAAGTGAGAAAAATCCTTTCTTATGTTACTCTACTGAGGTTTGGGAGTTGTTTGTTATTGCATCATGACGAGCCTAACCTGATCAATACACTCCAATGGCCCGAGCCCACTCCAATGATCCAGCATTCTGGTTATTTTTCACCTTCCTTGACTTATTGCTGGAAACTGCAAGTACCTTTCCTTCACCAACCCTAAGCTTCGCTGTGCAATGCTCTCTGAGAAGGGGTTGACAAAGATTCTCTCCTTGACCAAACTCTAGTCAAGGTCCACCAAGCTCTTTTTCAACTGGGTCCTGTCCGTCCGTGGGCATGTTCTCAAGAGCCCACTTTTAGCAAGAGTCCTGCTACGTCAGTTTAGCCAGAATCCCCCACCCACAATATCTGATCACTAATATCAAATCGATATCTGATTGGTTCCTCATCCCCCAAGTGATATGATATCTGATCACCCTGGCTTGCCTTTAGCAAGAATACTGTTAGGTCCGTTTAGCCTGAATCTCCCCCAAACATCCCTAATGTTTCCTCTTACTAATCTTTCATCCACCAACCACCACCTTGCTCCTTGGTTATAAAATTCCCACTACTCCTTGTTGTATTCGGAGTTGAGCCCAATCTCTGTCTCCTACTGGAAAACCCTATTGGAGTGGCCCAACGTCTATCCTCACAGTCCCCGAATAGAGCCTGCTTTACCATTTCCTTAACAAGCGTCATGAATAACTTTTTCTTTAACAGGTATAAAAACTAACGAAGTACTAAGTGTCATTGTGAACAAAACAGTCACCAGAACATATGTTCTGGTTAAAGCAACTGTCATTCTGATTTCTTCCTCAAGGAGCTTAGAGACTCTTTCAATGTGTTGCCCATATCTACCTTCCCCATGGTTTGGAAGGCAGTGGGGATGCTGACAGTGTTAAAGGTGACATTTCCAATACCTTGGCTCATCCCCAAAAGCAAAGATCTGCCCAACTGATTGAGGGAAATGGTTCTGTCTGGGCGGAATATACTAGAAAAAGGGAACATTTGAAGAGTCTCGTCTCTCCTCCCCTGCAAATGTTTTGTAGCTGGGCTTTTCTATCTACTTCAAAATCTACAATGTGCGGGCCTTTGACTATTAGGAATTCATATTTCTTTATTTGAAAAAACAAGGGGCTCCCAAGGCAAATGAGTACAGTTCCTCCCATCCGTAAACTCCATGGCAAAAGATATGGGATTTCACTTTTGCTGTTATGCCAATTACTTTTCAGCCGCGTCTGAAAATATTAAAAAGCTTAAAAGAGGAAGCAAGAAAATCTGTATTCAAAACCCCAAACCTGCCCTTTACAGTGTCCCTGGGTGGTCCGTATTTGCACTAGAAGATTTAGTTTGGCATTTTAACTTATGTAAATAGATTCTCACTTTCCTCTGTGCCTGAAAGCCATTCAAAGGGCGAAGATCCTCTTTCCAAGTCAGCGGTAACCTACACCTTCCGAAACCCAACCAAGTCACGCTTTTCCAGGAAGCGGGCACTGGCGCTTTTGTTCTTTCTTCCACAAAATACACACCAATCCCCACAACCCCTTGCTGTTTTGATCCTAATGGGGCAGATGGTGAAACGGGAGACCAGCCATCATTTTAAAAGGGGACACTGTCAAAACACACGGTCCCCACAGGGCCTGCTTACCTTTTCGACCACTCTAACCCACCGACTACTGAAACTCCACGAGCTGCTTCTGGGACAGAATCCACACCATCCCTATACACAGGCTCATTGCAACACCCAAAGACTTGATAACCGTTTAAAGGCTTCCAGTATAGAGGATCTGACTACTTTCAAAAGGAGAGGACTTTGTTTCATTTCAATTACTAAAATCTTTGGCTTGTCAAACAAAGAAATGGGTGCTATTTCAGGTTAGAGTAGAAAATCTGCATTCTAAAAGGGAAACTGGCTGTAGGTAAAGAATTTAAAATACTGTCATTATTTGACCATTAGCTCTACTTAAAATATACGCACTGCTCTTGGCTTCGCTCTATACATTAGCATAAAATAGAAACCTGACAAGTGAATGAAAATTTCCCCTATTCCCACCAGAAAGGAACCAAAAAGTGTTGTACTGCTCAGAGGAGAGGGTCAGGTCAAAGCCAGATCAAGAGAATTCGCCTCTGGGGTTCACAGAGGGAAAAATAAGACTCAAACTATCCTGCCTGTCACTTCTAGAATGAAAGGTTGTCCTCCTCAAGACTCCCCACCCCCAGCACAATGTGATGCTGACTCAGGAAGGCAAAGCTTCCAGAACTCTAGGCATTAGCAAGCCCACATTCAGACTGGGCCCAGAGGTGCAATGGGGGCTACATTTCAGGAAGTGAAAGATTTTACTAAACACGTTAAAATGATCCAAGGGGAAAGAATTAAATCTTATAATAAAAGAAAAATTAAGTGGAATCTATTCTGGCTAATATTTTAAGTCAACAAAAATTACTGAGCATCTGCCTCTGCTGGAAAATGCAAGGATATCCCAGGGAGCCTAGAGTATAGAAGGGAGGGAGGTATGGACACAAGTATAATTCAAAACAAAAAATTTTTAAAAATCATTCCTTCAGTTCAAAAGCGAACAAGATCATACATCCCTGAGACGAGAAGGCTAGAGAGCGATACAATTGCTGTTGGATAATACAGCATCTTCCACGCATTGAGCATGTATCATGCACTGGACTCTGTATTCTCATTATCTGCAACCCTTACTTACCATAACTTGCATTATCTCCATTCTACATATGAAGAAACTGAGGCTCACACAGGCTATAAATGGCATATCTGGCTTCTTCTTTCTACTACCTTATGTTACCTC
Source organism: Miniopterus natalensis (assembly GCF_054644295.1). Classification (NCBI taxonomy): domain Eukaryota; kingdom Metazoa; phylum Chordata; class Mammalia; order Chiroptera; family Miniopteridae; genus Miniopterus; species Miniopterus natalensis. Next base: position 61,350,594 of record NC_142090.1, on the reverse strand, counting down.
TTAGGTGCTGTGCTTTTATGTTGTAGAACACCAAACAAATGGACTTACATTACAGCAGGGAAGATTTCAATGAGAAAACCAAATGTGTAAAACACGGTTTCTTAACCTTGGCATTACTGGCATTCTGGGTGGGATAAAAAATCAATCAATCAATCAATCAATATATATATATATATATATATGAATATTACTCAGCAATAAAAAAGAATGAAATATTTCCATTTGCAACAAAACAGAAGGACCTAGAGGGTATTATGTTAAGTGAAATAAGTCAGAGAAAGACAAATAGCATATGATTTCCCTTACATGTGGAATCTGAAAAAAAAACACAACAAATAATGAACAAACAAAACCTAACAGAAACCAACCCATAGAAATAGAAAACTTGATAGTTGCCAAAAGGAGGGGAGTAGGGGGATATGAATAAATAAATAAATAAATAAATACAACTCTTTAGAATTCATAGTTGAAGCACAATGAAGCACACTGGTATCTCTTTCCAGGCAGATCTGCTGGTCAAGTAAAATCCTCCTTTACGGTGCCTGAGACTCACTTTTATTATAAAGAACGCCACTGACTCTAACATCAATTTCTGCTCTGTGTGTTTGCCACACAGATGGCATTAGCTGGTTTGTACCCCCAAATGAAACAGTGGGCCACTCTATAAGATTATAGCAAGCATATGGGTGAGGCATAAACATGTTAGGGATTAAGTAATATTTCAGAAGCAAGCGCGGCCGTTTCTGAGGCACTCAATATTGATACTAGCTGAAAATGAAAAGGCATGTAAGTCATCTGTTAGGCAGAGATCCTCCCAGGATTCACTACCAAGTGAGTGTTTCCCATCACAAGGCAGCCACTACACAGGTAAGCTCAGAAGACTGAGCAGCTTCGAGTGTAGCTCTGAAGTGAATTTATCTTTGCAATGAATCAGGTCTTGACTTGTAGCCACCCTTTCAAAATCGACTTTCTGAGCTGTCTTAGCTGTGGACTGCTATGTATTTGGTGCTCAGCAAACACCTGGTGACACTTGGGAATCAAACGTGTGGGGCCTCAGCACACCTCGAGGGCAGTAGGGCTTGCTGATCCTCTGCCTCCAAGAGATGTCTAATTTTCTTGTTCCCCTTTGATCACACATTCAGACTTTTCCTATCAGCGTGTGAGCATGTTCTTAAGGGACTCTCTGTCCTGCCACAATAAAAAGTTACACTAAATTGTACTTTCTGGCATCCCACATCGAGAAACAATGAGATATGATGGGAAGAAAATAAACAGACTTTGAATTTGAAATCCAGCTCTTCCACTAACTGGCTTCACATGGCCTTGACCAAGTGGCTTAATGTTTCTGAGCATCAGATCCATTGTTTATCAAATGAAGGTAAAATGTCAGCCTTACAAGGGTGTTGGGATGATTTGATGAAGCATGCATATGAACAGGGTAAGTGCCCAGTGAAAGGCAAGCAGTGCTAGGGCTGCCTGCCACTCCTGGGGACCTCACTTGGTTGCAGTGCGCACTAGTGTGTTATACCTACACCTGGGCGCCTCTAGCAAGCCTTGGCAGTGAAATGTCAAACAGTTCTTGAGAGCCAAGAATATTTTTTCTTGGTTGGTTCTGACTGACCAGATTTGCCTTGTTTTCAACACATTTCAGCAGAGTGGTCTCTGTTCCTCCCCCTTTTCCTAAACAATGCACTTAAACCAGTAGCTCTTAATCTCTTTTTAGTCACAAATGTCTTAGTTTTTCCCAGAAAACTTCATTTATGCACAAATGCGGAACATTTTGCATCAATTTCTTGGGGTTCAATAACCACCTGAACTCTAGCATGGGCCTGCCCTTCACGGCGCCTGAGACACCCGTTTAAGAAGCCTCCTCTGAACAAAGACCCCCGAGATGCTTTATGAAGATGTGGGCTCCTTTGGGCTGGCATCTGGGCAGCCTCGGCTATTACAGTGCAAGCTTCAGTGTGACATTCTGGTGCCAGGCTTTCTATAGGGAAGACACAAAGGAAGCAAGCACAGGATATCGATGAAAAGTTCCCTGTTGAGAAGAGTAATTTCTAAGTGGACCTGGCCAAAGGATTTTTACACATTTCAAGGAAATAAAATGAGAGTCAAATTAACTTTAGTTAATTCTCAAAATAAGTCTACCCTAGAAGTTCACTGTCTCAGTACAGTTCCCAAAAGAACGTATTTTCTCACATATTCTAGCGGATGAAGAAGCCACCATGGTTTCAGTAAAAGGGATCCAGTGACAACTATTTACATGGCATTTGAGATCCACAAAGTAGTATTGGGAGTTAGCTAGTTTTAATAGGAGACAAAACCAAGGCAATATTTGATTTCAAAAGAATTATGGTCCTACTGTAGGTCTGCCATATCACCCACAACTACCAATCAGCTGGCAAAAAAAAAAAAAAGTATAGCTGTGCTTGAGGCCTAAAGGAAATTATAATGGCTCACAGGGAAATTTAGGAGCAAACCTGAAAGAAACAGACACGCTTGGCATTATTTTTTCTCACAGAGAACACTAGCTAAAATGGATATGTTCTGTTTTAGAGTTAGATCTGATTTGAATCCTACATCTGCTGCTTGTTAACTATAACCTTGAGTATATCATTTAATTCAGTTTTATCATCTGTAAAATCTGGATAATCATGTCTACTTCATAGGATTAGTATAAGGAATAAAGTGAGATAACACAAGAAAAGAGCCTGGAATTCAATATATGAAAATGAACCAATATAATTTTTCTATAATATGAAAGAGTAGAGTCAGACTGCCTGGGTTCAAATGCTAGCTCTAGAACTTATTAGCTGAACATTTTTCAGAAAGTCGCTTGGCATCTCTGTGCCTTAGTTTCCTCATCTGTCAAACAGGATTACAAATAATATAATACCTAATATTTTGGTGAGCATTAAATAAGTTAACACGTGGAAAAGTAGTTTAAGATGTAATGCCTGGTCAAGCGCTCAATACATTTCAGTAAACATACTAGTAATGCAATACATTTAGTAAATGTGGTATAATACAATTACTCAATGTACTGAGTAAAGTGCTCAATATATTATCAACCTTTGTTTTATTTAGTGGAGCAAAATGTTGGGAGGAAAAAGCGGTGAGGCAATATACTGTGACCTTTTCAATTGATGTAGATTAAATGACAGAATGAAACAGGGTGACAAGGGAGAATGAATAGCCCCTTTAGGTAACTAACTGTGGATGAAGCCTGTGCTAAGCGACACCGGCTGGGTTTCAAGACTTGGCATGTATTTCACAAGACTGGTTTACAGGGCTGTTCTGAGTATGGACACAGCAGCACCCCGGACTGGTCCATAAGAGTTACCTGACTTAGCAATGGAGTCAACAGAAAAGCTTATTTATTAAATGCAGACCCAGGAAAGTGTTTGGGGAAGTAGAAAGGGTGGGAAGAAAGTGAACAGAGTCCCCTCTTAGACATAAAGCACATTGATGGAAATGCAAGTGACTTCCTCCTACCATCTCAGAAATCAGAAACTAGTGACCAGGAACGACTGCTGTAAGATCTCTGCCCCATTGTCCTGAGTTCAGTTTCTTTTCTCTGCCCACACCTTTAATGGTGGTTATAGCTAATGATGTAGACCTTTAACACCAAAGGAGCTTCAGATCAAGTTTTCAGTCGGAGAGGAGGACAGGCTGGGTGTGGGGATGGGCTGAGCCATCCCTCTCCTCCAGGGAACCGTGCCCCAGAGGCTGCACCATGAGGTCCACAGGGAGAGGAAGCAGGTGAATCCATGCCTGGGGCCAGAGACAATGAAGAAAAAGTGATGTTCTGGCCCCAAAACTGGGCCAAGAGCTGGACAGCCTAGGAAAAGCCTACAATGGGCCCCCAAACATATTGCACAAACATCCCAACGACGATGCTCCGAGATTTTTAAGTGAAACGGCTCTTGGAGCACTGGATCCTCAGACCTTTAAGAATACTGGAGAGTTGGTTCCCATGAAGAGAACATTTGATAACTTAGTGGAAGGAGTGTCTGATTTTATTTTATTGAGAAATATGGTCAGAAGAGCAGAGTTTGGGCTCTGTTTTGCCACACCAAAACTTTCAGAGAAAACTTGGCATTTTAAGTAATCAGAGAAAGTATTAATCACATTCCCACTGATACCCTCAGGATGCAACTTGCACTGAATGCTCCATTTCAAATTAACTAACACTGACCAACATCTTTCTCTATAATTTCCACAGTCAAACTATGTATATAAACAACCACCCATGTCTATGCTAACAGCAGCCCTGTGATGGTCCCGGCAGTTACCATGTTTTACTGTTAGCTGCACTTTCTGCTAATCTGGAATATTTGGAAACAATTTTTCACAACCTTGAACTACAGTAAGTCTAGAATGCCCACTTTAAGGCATTCCAGGCAAGAAAATGGCTGGCTACTTTCTCCTGCCCCTTACCTGGATGTAGCAGAGGCCAGGATAAGCACTGTATTGCATCTTCTGCATTTTTGTTGTTTCTCTGATTTCCTAAGTAATTTCCTGTCTCGCTCCTGGGTTCCTGCCTAACCTGATTAGCCGAGGTACCAGTCATGAGACTCGGTTCCCATCAGGGCTGCCAGAAGCGCTGCCCTTAGGATGACGACGCAGGGATCCATAAGGCCAAGGCGATGCGGGGGCGGGAGTGGGGGAAGGAGAGCCACCGGGGGACGGTGCTCATGACAACACCCCCGCCCCAGCCACACTTTTTTGCAGCAGCGAAAGAAACTGGTCTTCTTGCGTAAGTGTTCATTAATACCCTGCTGGAAGCGCATTCGCTCTCTCCGACTTGGGGGAGCAACAGCACCTAGGAGCTGGGCACACAGCTGAAAATGTTCCCCAACAGCACCCTTCCCGCTCCCCCCGCGGCTCCCCCGTCCCCGGGAGCCGTCAGCCGGCGGCTCGGAGGGGTGCGGGTCTCACGGCCGCCGGCCTTCCGCTCCCCGCGGGCGGACCGAGGCGGGGCGCGCGGACGCCCCTCCCAGCCGCAAGGTGGGGACAAGGTGAAGACACCATGACCGCTCCCTCCCGCTCTGCACTCACCTCTCGGCTGTGCCGGGGGACCTGCCGGGGGGCTGCCGCCGGCGGGCTCTGGCCGCCTTAGGGCGCCGCGGAACGCGCAGGGGCCGGGGCCGGGGGCGGAGGCGAGAGTCCGGCTGCGCCGCGGGGGCCGCTCTGCCGCCCGGCTCCCCGCCCAGACGGCGCCCGGGGCGCGCAGGTTGAGGAGGGGCGCCGAGGCGGCGGCTGCGGAGCGCGCCCCCCGCCCCCTGTTTACCTGGACGCGCTCCGCGCCCGCACTGGGCTCCCCGGGCGCGGCGGCGGCTCCCGGGCGGCGGCGGGTGCGGCGCGCGCAGGATGTGCTGTCTCACGCTGCGCCCCGCTCGGCTCGCGCTCCTCTGGGAGCCAGCACATCCTCCCGCCCCGAGCCCGGCGCTGACAGCTCCCGCAGCACCCAGCCTGCGGGGCTCGCCCCGCCCCTGGCCCACGCCCTCCACGCCCCGCGCCCCTCCCCGGGGCGCCCTCTGCGTCCCCGCTTCCCCACCCTTGCTCTCCTGGAGGGGGGGGCGCCCGCCTGGAGGCCGGTGGCAGGGCACCCGAGGAGGTCGATGCCTCTATTCCTGTGCAATGGGCAGGACTCGGCTAAGTTGCTGCAAACAGAAGAGCTTCAGGGTTTGGGGAGCTCCTGCTGAAATGCCAACGTAGAACAACTTTCACTCCCAGGCAACTACTTTAAGGTCATTTAAATAGAAAGCTCAGATCCATTTGCTGCCTACAAAGAATGAGAGGTTTGATTTATTCCTATTTTTTTTCCCAGAAGAAAAATATACAGCTCACCTCCACAGCTTTGTCTCTTGGAGTACTAGCTTTTAAAAACCTGGGTAACCGTTCTTGGAGTTCCCCACAGCTTGCTCTGGGTGAAAAGGGGCCACGTGCTAACCTGACTAGCTAAGGGAAGGCCTGCATGGCAGCCTTGCAAACTCTGAGACCTGAAATGGCCACAAAGGATGATATGAACTTAAAACTTTTAAAATTAAAAAGCAGTTTATGGGGGGGTAGTCATGTCCTAGGCCCGTATCTTCCCTGACAAAGGTCAATCTTTACCTTAACTGAGCCCGTTTATTGTTTTTTTGCAGCTAGGTAACATATCATTGGAATGTCAAAGTAATCTTCCTTTTTCTGGACCCCTCAAAGCACAAGCACTGCTCTGTGGGGACCGCAAATACCCTCGTTGTTGAGTTAATTGTTGGCTCTTAACTATCCTGCACTCACCTAAGTAAAAGAAGTATGTGTCCATCATTTTACTTTGTATCCAATCCCAGAGGTTTTCCTGCTTTGCTTTCTCCCACCTCCCTAATCTATCACCAATGGATTTCATGTAACCCACTTAATTAAGTCTCCCCTTTGATTGTAATGCATAAAACAAGGAGCAAAACTGCCGTTTTCTGGAGCATTATCTCAATCCTTTGAGATTCTGCTTCCTGGCACGTGTCGACGGTTTGGCTCAAATAAACTCACAAAAATTCTTCACAGCTTTGAATGTTTCTTACGTTAACATTGCCGTAACAGCTAGGTTTTAAGGCCCAGAAATGGAGTTTGGGATTCTAATCAGTGCAGGTTTGGCACCATTTCATAGGTAAGCTTTTCATCGTGTTTCTTGAATGTCTGTGATAAAAACTAACTGGAACGTTAAGGGAACATAATTGGTCTGGAGGGTGTTCGGGACAAGCTAGGGCTTATGGAAGTTCTCTGACTCTATGTAATGGAGAGAACCCTACAGGAAGAGCTCTACGTTTATAGCAAAGCTCTATGGGTTTAACTCCCCCTTCCCTTAACTTCTATTTTCCCTTGTATAAATACCCCTCCATCTCGGCACTTAGGCCTGAGTGTGCACATGTCTTGCCATGCCTGTATGCACTGGGTTGCAATGCTTTCTTTTTCCCAAATAAATCCTTTCTGGTGACAAAACACCTAGTCAGTATTATTTTCCAGTCGACATGTGGGGTCATTGCTCACATTGGAATGAAAGTTAGTAGAGGCAGGGACTGTATTTTATTATTGCTGTATCCCTAATACTTACAATGGTGTTTGATGCATAGTGGTGCTCAATAATATGTATGAATTTATTTAATTGGCAAATACTACAGTAATTTCAAAATAAATACAGATCTGGTTGTAAATACAATATCATACCTACCTATAAAATGGCCATCCTTGTTCCAAGTTTGCCTACCTGGCAAATTATTGTGACCATAAGTATGGCTAAAAAAGAGACAGGTGAAATATTTTTAAATAGAATGAACTCAAGATATTCAAGAAGAAAAATTCTATGAAAGAAATACTTGCCTCTACCTTGTATTGGATACTTAATACAGCTGTGCGCTGCTTAACAATGCGGATACATTCTCTCTCTCTTTTTTTTCCTTTTTTTAATATGTCTTTATTGATTTCAGAGAGAGGAAGGGAGAGGGAGAGAGAGAGAGAAACATCAATGATGAGGCAGAGTCATTGATTAGCTGCCTCATGCAGGCCCCCCACTGGGGATCAAGCCCCCAACCCAGGCTTGTGACCTGACCCAGAATCGAACAGAGATCTCCTCTATCATAGGTCGATGCTCAACCACTGGGCCACACTGGTCGGGCCAGGGATACCTTCTGAGCAATTTGTCATTAGGCAATTTCCTGGTTGTGCAAACATATAGTGTACTGTTTAAAAAACAAAAGTTATCAGAGTAAATTTAAAGATCTAATTGGGTTTATTAAATGATTCATGAATCCAGCAGCATCCCATTTAGCAAACAGAAGGATACTCGAGGAGGGGTTGTATATAATAGAAGGGTGGGGCAAGGGAGCTATTAACAAAAACAAAAAAGATTCATTTTAGACCAGTACAAGTTGGGGGTGTGGGGGGGATAAGAATGGCAAAGGTTTTTTATCATGCAAATTGCTACTTCTTTCTGTTGACAGGAGGTGAGGGATAGAGAGGGCCATGTGACGGATCATCTCATTGGTGTTGACCAGAAAATTACAGACTGGTTGACTAAGAATATATTTCTGGTTTAAACAGCAATTAGGTCAGGTATTAAATCTAGGTTTGGCATCATGGGCTTTTAGCACAAGTGAGACCATTTTGGGCCTATGGTTTTCTCTTTAACAGTATTTACATAAACCTAGATGGTATAGCCTATTACACACCTAAGCTATATGGTATAGCCTATTGCTTTGTAGGGGAGGAAAAATAATTTTATCTTTACCCTTCTGGGTTGTTGGCTGAGACATCTCTCTAATAAAAGACAGATTAACAGGAGAAAAACAAAGTTTAATAACATGCATACCTCCTGCATACATGGGAGAGACCTAGGAAAATTGAGTTATAATTCTTTTTCAGGATCATCTACCCAGGCATAGTACAGAGAATTGGGTGTGGAAATGGAAATGAATAAGAAATAAATGATCTCTATATTCTAGAGACTTAAAATCTCATGAAAAGACACAACTGGCTTTAATACCAAGCAGACTAGGAAAAGTAGAATGATTCAAGGCATTTGACGTAAGAGATGGAGAAGAGGAAAATCCATTCCAATTGGGAATCTTTATGATCTGGAAGGCCTTGTTGAAAAGGTCTTGGGTATATGTCTGTAGTTAGATACAAATTTTCAAAGATGGTAATATGCATTTCAGAATAGAGTTATAAAGCAGACAGAAAAAGAGTCATAGGCCTTAATTTTATTGGTTTTTTTTTTTTTTTTTAGAGCATTTTAGGTTTACAAAAATACTGTGAAGAAAGTACAGAGAGTTCCTATATGCCCCCTAAAAATTATAAACTGCTCATTGCAAATATACCTATTTCATGTCTTAATCTAGTTATTGTTCTAAAGTTTGAAAGATGGTCTCCAAGAAGGGGTGAAGGGGCTACCACAAAACATGCTGAGCAAATTCCTAACTTGCTAGCCCTTAAGAGGTGGCTTTGGAATCTTCCAGACAATGGTGTGGCTAAGTTCCCCTACTCTGGGATCAGATTCTCCGTCTACCGCTTACTGATTTGGTATATTTGCACATGTTACTAGGGTCCTCTGAGACTTAAATCTCCTAGAAGTCAAAAGGGGACAATAAAGATACTTGTCTCCCAAGATATTTCAGTGAGTTAATCCATGTGAAACACTTGGCACAGCCCCTAGCATATAATTAGAAACATTCAATAAATGTTAGCTACAGCTTGCCATTATTAATCCAGTCTGCATGAGAAGTTCAAAAAGTAGAGCTCTCTGTACCTTCTAAAGTCAGTGTCCATTCTGTGACATTACCAGATTTCAGGGAGCGCTCAGACCCTGGGGTCACTACTGGCCTTCAAGACGGAGATTCCTCTGGCTCCGTGCACCTGTCCTTCGCCAGTGCTGGATACAGGTGGGGCCCCACCGCTGGTTCCTTGTCTGACTCACTTTCCTAGAGCCACACTCCACGCAGGTTACAGCCACACTCTTACACCAGATCCTTGCACGTCTGCCTGAGAAGTTATTCCCCAGTTCATTACATCTTGGTTATGAGAAATAAAACTGAGAATTCACCTCTGTGGTCCAAAGGTTCTAAAATCACAGAAATCACAGAAAAGAAATGTGCCCTCTGAATCAGTTATTAAAAATATAAGGTGCCAAAGAAGAAAAAAGTGCTTGGGAATATTCTCTAGTTAAGGTGACATGAGCTCTACATCATGCTCAGAATAAAACTCTGTGAGGAAACTAATTAAAACCACTGCCCATTGTCACATGTGGTTTTGTTTGTGATACCCAGTGGAGTATGTTTTACCTATTTTTCTATTATATGTCTTAAGTTGGTCTGTTTATGCCAAATCTAAGCAATAATGATAGATGTCCAAAAGCAGGTGTATCATTTGTGTTGGAGGATTTATTAGAAATCAAAGAGTGACTTATGGGGAAATCAATGATTCCAACGTCTAAAGTAACTACTGGTGTTTGTTTTCTGGACACTTCTCATTAAGGGGCATTGCCTGTGGTTTTATATAGAAGCTGCAAAGAACCTGCAATAAATAAACACACACACACATAAAATTTGCCTTCGATTTTAGAAGAATAAATTCAGAGATGCCTGCTGTATAGTTTTAGATTTTTCTAAATGCTTTCTGGATAATTTCCCAATGCAACTTCAATTCTACTATAATTATCTATATTTGTAATATTGTATTACAATCACCCATATTTTCACCCCCTTCACTTTTGCCTCCATGGGTCTCTGCTCCTCCCTCTCCTTCTTACATTTTCTTCCACCAGCTTTTCTTTTCAGGGTGATGCTAAGCCAAAATGCATGTTTTTTAATAATCAATAATAAAATGCAACCATGAACATATCTACAAAGCAAAACTAAAAGTTTTTAAATCTTAAAAAGTTATTTTAAGCACTTAAGTTTATGGGATTACAAAACATATATTGCCTATGTTGTTTTAAATTCACTTCCCATCAGTGTTTAAATGTAAATCTTTATTTTTTCCAGCTGTGAAATCGGTTTCTATATCGTTCTTTGTGTTCTGCCTCATTACTTGTTATTTCAAATTTATGTTTCTAGGAATCAAGTGAACCTACCCTATCAGAAGAAATTAAACCACATTTTTGGTAAGTTACTTCTCTATATTATTTCCTAGAAATATAATCCACTCCTTGGAAAGATTGATCCTAATAGCTCTATCTGCCACAGCTCTCCCAAAACTTAAAAAAAATTATGTGTATTTATTTGTAAGTAATTAAATATATATATACTAGCACATGTTTGTGCCTTTAACCAGAAAATCTGAGCACTTTTCTATATGCTGCTGCATTGTTTGTTATTTTTCATGTGCTAACTCTTAATACCATTTGACTATCCAAAATGCAAAATCTAAATATTTTATGTACAAATTTTATATATTACATGTTACTCTCTTCCTTATTATGCTTACTTCATTATAGAGTTATACTTTAAGAAGAATTATAATACAGTTTATATAAAATAATGCAATTTTATAATATTGAAGGAATGTATAAATCAGTAATATTACATTGAGATGAAGAATACAGGCTCTGGAGTCAGCTATACATGGGTTAAAACTAGTTCCTTCGATTCACTAGCTGATGAGTGGGTGGAGCCATGTGACCAGTGGTACCCTTGTGACCTCCAGGTCCTTACTGTCTTACATTTTCGAAGAATTCAAGTGAAATTCTTTGTGGAGGGTATGTTGGAGGAGGTCATCAAGAATATAACCACCAAGTGACCTGATAGATGGGCCTGGGCACTTGGAAGCTCCTCACCCCTTCCACTGTCCTGGTAATGTACCTTCTGCCCACCATTCCCATAGTGGGAGCCATGTGCAAGGATGCGGCCTTAAGAGAACGACGTGTTGTTGAGACTGTCTGGATTGAAGACATGACTGAACCCCATTAAGACCTCTATATAAGCTTTTTAAGAATCTGGCGAGTGGATGCAGAGATCTACTTGTCTTGGTGTCTGTCCAAATAAGTTCCCTTGCCTACAAGACTTGCCACCTGCCAATCTGGAGTGGCCTTTTCCTTTGGTCTCTCCTTGCCCTCCATGCACATGGCCTAAATTGCAAACCAACAGAGTACCACAATTTACATTATTGCCCAGATGATTTCTAAAAATATGGCCTAACAGTAAAATATAAATTTAATGAGCTAATGGGAAGATATTTAAAGAAAGAGATCAACATTCCATTTAAGTTTCTAGCATGAAAACCAACGAGCAGATGAGAAAGCCTTTAAGTTTTAATGCTCTCCTATAAGAGCAAGATCTTAAGATTCACCTGAACCATTTCTTTGCCTCTTGGATGTATCTACCATATTTTGAAAGATTTCCCAATGGATATTTTAAATTGAACTCTTTGTTGTTGCAGAAACATGTGTATTTGTATTCAAATCTTGTATAATAGTCTGAGGTTGATAAAGGGTGATACATAAGTATTTTTACAAGTTAGCTTTATTCCCTTTATCATTGGGCCTTGGGTCATTTTTTTCCTATGCTTTTTTAACTTTGCATGAAACTATTTAAATATAGTAGTGGATAACTCTTTTTTTAAGAGTATTTTTAAAATTTAACTTTAATTTTTTATTTTTTGTTAATAAAATTATATTTAACAGCTTCTTTTTAAAAATACTTTTTCATACAAGTTTTTCTTATGGAATAAAAATAATAGAAGATAAAATATCATAAGCTGCCTAAAGCCATTGTATATTTTTCATTACTTTGACATCCTTAATATTATGTCATTATTTTTAAGTTAAACTTTCCCCCTCAGTAAATGCTCATGTTGATGGAGATAAATTGCTGAACTGCTCAAATAGTTCCTTCACATTCTAACTTGTCAGTTATTAATAAAGTTATTATACAAGATCATATTAAATGAGATGATTAACCACATGAAGAGTCTGAAAACCTTTTTGCTTCTTTACGGTAAAAGAACTACAAGCATAAATAAATATGTGTATTTTGAAAAAAATCATTTTGTAATATTTCAGCTCAACAGGTTAATAAAAATCTAAATTTTGTGTTAACAAAGCCAACAACTAAGAATATATTTCATTTCTATAATGGAGTTAAGGAAAGAAAGAGAAAGTTCTCAAGAAGTTGGAAGTTTGGAAAAAGTTCCAAAGAAACAGAAATAAAGAAAACAAAGAAAAAACAGATACTAGGAGTCAGTAAACTCTGAGATTAGCCATAGTGCAAGATAAAGTTGGCTTATTAACAGTTTAAAATATTTCCATCTCCTTTGGGAATCATGTGGTTCGCTTTTATTTTCAAACATCAAGGTTTATTATTAAAGATTTATTTTCCAATGTAATTCCGGGCATTTTTCTGTGTATAAAGGAGTAATTTAAGAATCAACACTTTCACCCAAATCCTAAAAGTGTCCTATTCATGAATTTACTAAATACCTATCTTCAGTGGTCCTTTGAATTTCACAGCTCTTTAGATTACATTTTTTTTTTCCTGTGTGAAATTGTAGCCACCTCATTTAGTGTCTAAGGTCAGAATCAAAATCTATTTTTTGAGCCATTTTTTCCAAATCAGATGAGCCAGCATTCTATCAGGCATAATTTATGGATCAACACTAGTAAGGCAGAAATAACATTGGGGAAATCAATATTTCAACCACCATTCACAAACTGCCAACTAATCTTTAAACCTTTCATATCCTGTAAATGAGCATGCCAGGGTGTCAGGAGGAGAGCAAGGGAGGCCATTTTCATTGGTTATCACATCACCATCATAGCAATATCAGTGTGCTTTATGCTTTATGGATACAATCCTTCTATAGCAAGGGTGGGGAACCTTTTTTGTGCCAAGGGTTATTTGGATATTTATAACATCATTCGAGGGCCATACAAAATTATCAACTTAAAAATTAGTTATGAAAAAGCTCCTAGATTTATTGAATTTTGAGTCCCACCTGAAGTTGCCTTGGCAGGGTCAGGCCAAATGATTTCGAGGGCCGTATATATGACCTGCAGGCTGTTCTATAGGCTATATCTCAAATGTTGGAGAAATGAGTAGGTTTCGAAGGAATAGAAAGGCTGTTGGGTTTGGCTTTAAGAAATGGCAATTTTACTGCTCTTGTTAATGTGCTCTTCTATTATAACAAGTAACATTCAACAAATTTTTCAAGCACCTACTATGTGCTGGGCACCAGGGATGCAGCTTCCTCCTATGTGCTGGGCTCTTCTCTATCTGTTAGATATCATTATCATCACCCCCATGGTTGATGCGTGGGAAAGCTGAGACTCAAAGAGCTTAAGTAGCTTGCTCAAGCTCCCACAGCTTGTGAGGCCAGGATCCTAAATCTGGATGTTTGATGCCAGAACCCAAGTGCTTCACTTGCTATACAACCACTGCATATCTGACTTTGGGGTTTTACTGAGTCTGCTATAACCAGATACTGAACACAAACTTCTCAGAATTTGAATTTGGGCCAGGATATCCACTCAGATAATATTTACTTGACCTTGGGCAAGTTACTTAACTTCTCTGTGTCTCAGATTCTTCATTTGTACGAGGATATTAACACTACCTACCCACTGGAGGAGGTCACTGAAAGGACATGACCACCAGTTAGTTGATCCTTCAGCTGGACTCAGGTAATCAAAGGTTCCTTATTCCCTTCTTTTTCTTTGAAATGTGTGTTCTGCCCACTCTTCCCATAGCCTAAGCCCGAGCAAGGATGCAGCCTTAAGAGAGCAATGTGTTGAGACCATCTGGATGGCGTATGTCACTTAATCCAGTTAAGGCCTTTATATAAACTTTTAAAATTCTGGCAGGTGGGTGCAGAGATCTACTTCTCTTGCACTTGCCCAAGGCAAGCCTCATATGTAAATTCCCTTACTTATTAAACCTGCCACCTACTAATCTGGAGTGGTCAGCCAGTGTTTGGAAATCTCCATGTGAGGAGATTTCCCCCAGAGTTTGCAAACCAACATCCCCCTCGCAGGGTTTCCCTGAGAATTCAACAAGTTAGCATGTATGAAGCATTAGGGAAATGTCAAGTACATAGTGAGAACTATTATTAAATCTTGTGAACTACTTATTATTTAGAATTGTGTTACAGATTTTCAGCTCCCCAAGGATATTTGTTTTTTGTTTGGTTTGGTTTTCCATTCTCTACTTCTGATGTTGGAGGATGGTAAGACAAAATAGTAGCAGCTGCTCAGCTGTTAGTGTTAAAAGAAGAAAGCTGCATAAAAAGGCGGTGGAAAAACATAATTATTTCAAGAGATACCAAAAGGAAAAAAAAAAAAAAAGAATAATACCGCATGTCAGAAGAAGGGTTTCTAAAAGCTCCCCTAGAGTAATACACACACACATCCTGTTCATTGTCTTTATTGAAATCAAAACCTGGAGAGTCGATGGTACAAACCAGCACATTAAATCCACGACAATAAATACAAGGGGTAAGGTAAACTGAGCAGGTTGTAATAATACAGTCACATCCTCAGAGGCCTCCCCGCACTTGTGCCCAGCCATTTGCCTCTGCCACCTGCTCCTGCTCCTGATGCAGCAGCGCCCAGGGCTATGGATGGCTGGGTCTCCCGCCTCCCACTGCCATGTCTGTTCGCTCTCCCTCCCCATCTAACTTCGCTGCAGGCTTTGTCACACACGGGCCTTCTAAGGTTTTAATCACCCACCAGTGGTGAAGTTTGCTATTCCTACCGATGGTGAAGTTCAAAATCATGAGAAGTTCTCTGAATCCTAAACATGGTCAGCCCTGCAAATAATTTTTATGGACTCTTTTGTAGCAGTGGTTGGTAAGGACAAAAATATCAATTCTAGCATCAAATTGCATGAGACTGGTTATTTATGATTAACCCTTACAAAGCCAATGGAGAATATAATCAGTCTCTAGAGCTCTTTGACACTAACCTCCTTAAAAATGACCTCTTAGCATCTCTTAGGATATGGCTTCTTCTAACTTCAAGTCTGCATTTCTTTTTTCAGTTTTTATTCTTTTTATTTGTGTTATAAGTTTTGACCTTGTTTTATGGTTTTGACCTTTCTCTGTAAGATTCCTAAATAGGGTGGCCTTTCCTTCCTGTGAGCGTGTGTGTGTGTGTGTGTGTGCAAGTGCCCCCATTTACATGCACTTGGTAGGGGTAGGTAGGCAAATAATGATACTGTAATACATGTTTGTGAGACTTTGGCCAGAAGCAAGTTTATATAATTTGATGATTCTCTGATTTCATAAGAATTGATCTCATGGTTCGGAGATACAAAGCACCTCTACTCAGTTTCTAACTATGAAAAAAATTACAATGTCTTTCTGAAATTGAAAAGGTTAATCATTTAGGTTATTGACTTACTAAAGGAAAAAATCAGAGAAAAGTAAAACTCCCACCTGCATGCCACTCTACTTTTTACCAAGATCTGCTTTCTAAGCCTGGTCAAAGGCTGAGGCAATATAACCAAAGGCTTCCAAAATACTGTGGTTTAAAGATGATGGAAGCATATTATTCTCACGTTATATCCCTGCAGTGAGCACACCAGACAGGTGGGCAGCAGGTAACTGCTCAGGTGCTTACTCAGAGACTCCAGTTCTTTGCAACCTGTTGCTTTGTCTGAGCACGTCTTCATTTGCAAAGTGGAAGCCAGATCATAGACAAAGGACCTATAGCTAGTGGGAAGTGCAAAAAGCACATGTTCACTAGAAAGAACTCGGTCACACGACCACAGGAGCCCAGCCACAAGTCTATTCCAGTCATTTGCCACATAATGACATTTTGGTCATAAGGCACTGCATATATGACAGTGGCCCCACAAAATTATAACGGAGCTGAAAAGTTCCCGTCACCTAACGATGTCCTAGATGTGGACGTAGGAGAAAGTGGAATTGATGATCCTGACAGGCGTAGGCCTAGACAAATTAATGTGTGAGTCTGTGTCTTAGTTTTAAAAGTTTTAAAAAGTAAAAAATAATTTTTTAATAGAAAAAAAGCTTATAGACTAAGGATATAATGAAAGAAATATCTTTGTACAGCTGTACAATGCATTTATGTGCTAAGCTAAGTGTTATTATGAGAGTGGAAAAGTTAAAACATTGAAAAGTTTATAAAATAAAAGTTACTAAGATTAATGTATTATTAAAGAAAGAAAAATATTATTTTATAAATTGAGTGTAGCCTAAATTTACAGTGTTCATAAGGTCTACAGTAGTGGGTAAGTAATGTCCTAAGCCTCACTCAGAGCAACTTCCAGTCCTGAAAGCTCCATTCATGGTAAGGGCCCTATACAAGTGTACCATTTTTTATACTTTATACCCTATTTTTACTGTACCTTTTCTATATGACTATGTTTAGGTGCACAGATACCACTGTGTTACAGTTGCCTACAGTATTCAGTACAGTAACTTGCTGTACAGGTTTATAACCTAGGAGCACTGGGCTCTACCATACAGTGTAGGTGTGTAGTAGGCTATACCATCTAGGTTTGTGTAAGTGCACACTATGATGCTCACACGATGAGGAAACTGCCTAACAACGCATTTCTCAAAATGTGTGCCCGTTGTTAAGCTGCTCATGATGGTGTGCAGAAAGGGAAATCCAAGCTTCATGGATAACCAGCTGTCTCTGCCACATCCCCTTAGTTCCTAAATCTAGACCTTGGTAAAGATCTAGATATCACTGATCATATTTTAAATATTCAGAAATAGGATCGATAACTTGTTTGGGGGGAAAAAAAATCACACCGAATGTGGGACATAGCAGGATAGGAAGTGGATGAACAGGCAATCTCATCTACTCTCCAGGATATGCAAGCTCATTTCCTTTCTGGGGGATATTTGGTAATTGGCTTAATACAGCATCCTTAATAGTGGAAGTAGGGGTGGTGCAATTATTGAGCATCCTTGCTGTTTGGTTGTCAAGCATATGCGTAGAATGCAAAGAAATAGTTTGTACTTCAGATAAGACCATAGCTTCCCAAACAAAATGAATCCAGAGCAGTGCGTCCAGGGATTTGGAAGTGGTGCCTTTGCTCCCTTTGACTTGTCCTCACAGGTACTTAGTGTATTTATGTCCGTTAATCCTGGCTGACAGAATTATCCCACATGCCCAAGTCTTAGTAATCCTCAGGGGGAAAAATCTTTCTCCTGCTATTCTCTCCCAATCATCAATTTTTAACTTTTAACTTTTGACCCCTTTCTCCGGAACCTGGTTCCTTTGACAAAGCAGACTGTTGATCACTTGGGTTCATCCAGACCCACTCTGGAAGGGGTGAGGCTGCAAGGTAAAGTATTGCAAACGGAGTGAACATGAAACATCAGTCCCTCCACACTGCCATGTTGACCTCCTCTCAGCTTATTCACGGTTTTTGCTCTTTAAAGAAAAAAGTCTCTTTCTCTTTCTCAGTCCTAAGTCCTACTCGAGGTTTAGAAATAGTGGGGGGAGAAGGTGCTGAGTGACCCCCATAAGCATCTCCAGCTTGTCAGAGGTCAAATGAGGTGTTGGCTAGATTTCCTTTTACTCCCCCTGCCACCCCAAGGGAGCAGTCCTTTGCCCTCTGCTTCAGAATCTGAACCACCCTCCCATCTCTAAAAATGACCCACCTTTTCCTTAGCGATTTTCTAAATCATAGTGATTAGGTCCAACAAGTTTAAATTTTACCAGCTCAGAAGTTAGGTCTGTGGGAGAGGCCTGGCCTCTTGCCCCTGGTAGGGTGGTAGTTACACCCGCCCTGTCCGAGGTTCAGGATCGTGGCCCCAACATCGCTCTCGTCTTGTTCCTCTTTACTAGTCATCCTCTGACTGGCCCTCACATTTGTGAGAGGGCTCTCCCTTGGCCTCCCTGGGAGTATCTCAGTCCTGTTGTGGAAGTTGGTGTAAAAGTCCCGAAGCCGGGTGTTTCCCATCCCTGTCAGGGGTAGGGAATTTTCACCTAGCAGACCCCACTTTGGTCTTTATTTGGCAATGTGGATTCTCAGTAGTGCACTGTCAGGCTCTCTCCGCGCAGTCAGGTAGGCCACCTGAGATCTTGGCGCTGCTCCTGGGTGACTAGGTGTTTGCTTTTAGTGTTATGTAGTCCTACAAAAGCCGGCAACCGTTATGCCTCTTGGAGTTTTCTTTTAATTTAGTTATGTATGGGAGTGGAATTATTATTTTGGTCCTTTGTCATAAACAAAGTTTGAAGGAAAGCTGGTGCAAATGTAAGAAATTGAAAAGGAAAAATAGCTTTTTAGTGGCATTGTTTTCACGTACTAGGAAATTTATGTATGAGTTCATCTTTTTTTCTGGATAGAGAAATACTATAGTTTTTTGGATTTGGAAACTCTTTTTGGATAATAAAGTCTAGTCTTAGATTTTTTGATACTCCACTAATTAAAAGATAGTATAAACTATTTCAATCGTTTTAAATGTATTGAGATTTATCTTGTGGCCCAGCATATGGTCTATCTTTGTAAATTCCATATGTGCTCACAAATAATACATATTTTCAGCTCAGCCAGCAGGGAATAAAGGCTTACTTCTCTTCACTGAAAATAATGCAATTTTGCTACTGTTGATTGGAGTGTAATATAAATTGTCAGTTAGGTTAAGTAGGCTGTTAGTGTGGTTCAAGCCTTCTATATTGTTTTTCTTGATGTAAGGATAAGAGTGATGACTTCCAAACTCTTTACGTGTCACAACTGAAACCAGAAACCTCAAGAAGTTAATATCAAAAACCTGCAAAGTAAAACCAAAGAAGCACAAGGAAGGAAATAATAAGGGTAGAAATCAACAAGCTTTTGATAGCGAAAATCAACAAAAGAAAAAGTTGGTTTGTTGAAAATTGATAGACATTTAATAAGACTAATGAAGAAAAGAAAGAATACACAAATATAAAATATCAGGGCTGAGAAAGGTGGACCTCACTAGAGATTTAGATCTAGATCTCTAGATATCACTAGTGATATCTCAAGATATCACTAGAGATCTGCCAGGAATTTAACATAAATAAGAATACATTAAAATATTATAAATAATTTTATGCTAATAAATATGAAAATGTAGATGATATGGATATATTCCTAGAAAATACCACTTATCAAAACCTGCAGAAGTTATATATCTAAATAGACCTATAATAGTCAAATATATTTACAATTTCTATAATGTAAACTAATATTAAAGAAACTAAATTACTAATATAAAACCTCCCCATAAAGAAAATGCCAGGCTTTGATAGATACACAAACAAGTTCTATTTTTTTAAATAAGTAAGAAATAACTCCAGTACTTCACAAACTTTTTCAGTAAAGTACAATTATGGCAGGAAGAATTCATGTGGGATATTGAGCAGCCAACAAAATAGAAGAGAACAGACATTTGCCAGAGATCTCTGGCAAATACCATTTTTATTATTTTGTTATTGCAATATTTTCTCATTTTTACTCAGTTTGGACAATTGGATAGCTCAACTATTTTTCAATCATCATCTTTAATAAATGCATACATATATTTATAAATGAGGTAGCAACTCTAGTTGTCAGACTGAATCAACCTAGCTAATTCTACTGGAGGGTACTCCTGCTACAATACTACTTCAAGCTTTCCAAGTTGGAATTTATGTGAAATATTATTACTGTTGAGAAAATTCAATATACAACACAATGCTCAGCGTGGCAGGTCCCAGGCTTTTTCCTCCCTCTCTCTCTCCCCCCCTCCTTTCTTCCCTCTCTCTCTCTCTGAAGGATTTAGAGGCCCTCAATACTGTAAATTCAGAAATATCCCCTGGATCTGGGATCATCCCCTGTTGAGAAACAATGTGTTCCTCATATGTCACAAAGTCGAAGCACGGCCAACTCTTATCAAGGTCAGTTCCAACCCTACCTCCACCTCCTTCAGTAGTCTACATGCTCAGGCTCCTCCAAAGTCCTTATAAGAACATCATAAGCCTCAAATATTTCATATCCTCTTCTGCTATTGAAAGGTGGCTGAGACTTGGAAATACCCTGAGTCACCCTTTTAAGACTGAAAAATTCTCAGGATGAGCTTTCTAAAATATATTCCCTACTGTGTTGTCTTGTTCTGTAAATCCATATCCTTTTCTCCTAGATTATAGATTTATCTTTAATAATTCCCTGTATTCTTTGCGCCCCAAAGAATTACCAAGGACAAAGCCATCTAAAGTAATATCTGAAGGCCCTCTGCACTTCCCTGCTTCCAACCACTTTTTTACGACTATTGGCATGAGTACACAGAACATGTTCTGAGAGTATGGCTAACAACCATAAGAGGCTAACACTCAAACCCTGTCTTAGCCTGGGTTTACGCAAAAGCAGAGCCCAAAGAAAAGGTTTATGTGCCATCACCTTATTGGAGAGTGTGTCCAGAGGGCAAAAATAAGAGACAATAGTAGTGCGGCAGGAAGAAATAGAAGATGTGTTATTCAGTTGTCTATTACTATATATGACTGGTTGCTCAATCCCATGAGATCACTTGAATTATTAAAATTTACATTTAATCTAATTTAATTTAAAAATTAAATATTAAATTCTCAGAGAATAAGTTCTCTGACACAACAATATTAAAATTAAAAACCAATAACAAAAACTGGAAGGACCTCAGTACTGTACATTGCAGAGTCTGAGACAAAGCTTAAATGCCAAGGTGAGAGAGAGGGAGAGCAAAGCAGGTAAGGCTAGAGAACTACTACAAAGATGGGTTGTCAAGTTGGCCACCATCATGAATGACTGGTTATATGTTAGTCAGAATTCTAAGGATGTTCCCCAAGATATCTACCCTCTGGTTATTCAACCAAATACTAATCTACTGTGAAATGTCTTTGCAGATGTAATTAAGGTTACTAATCAGTTAATCTTACAATGAAGAGATTATTTTGGATTATCCAGGTGGACCCAATCTAATTCATGTGACCTTAGAAGCAGAGAACTTTCCCTGGCTGGTCAGGAGAGAAGAGGCTGGAGATGTGGCAAAAGGGAACTTCAGGGAGATTCCAAGTGTGAGAGGGTTCAACCTGTTGTTACTGTTGCCGAGATGTTGGGGCTCATATACAAAGACTTGAGAGTGGGCCCTAGAAGCTAAGGGAATCTTCCAGCTGACAGCCAACAGGTAAATGGAAATCTCAGCCCTGCAACCACAAGGAACTGGATTCTTCCAAAACCCGAATGAGGTTGTAACCAGGTTCCCTCCAGAGCCTCTAGAGAAGAGTCTCAGCCACCAGACACCTTGATTTTTGTCTTGTGAAACCGAGAGCAGAGAAGCCCATCAAGCCCACCTGGACTTGTTACCCCCAGAACTGAGACAACAAATTGGTGTTGTTTTAAGTGGCTAAGTTTGTGGCAATTAGTTATAGCAGCAATAGAAAATGAATACAGTTTGCTGCCTAAAATGCAACTCAGGACTATGTCCCTGAGAAAGAAAGGAACATTCCTCCACTGACTCACATTTCCTATCAGCGAAGGTTGTCCCACGGGATGATAACTACTCTCTACTTTGAGTTACACATAAATGAAGGTCCAGCAGTTTCCCACCGCCTTCCCATACTACAGCATCGATGATAAAGCCCTGGGGCAAAAAAAGATTGGGTGTGATAGCAGCAATTCTGCGGAGGTGGCATACGGGAAGTTAGTGGGGTCAAGAAGGCAAGGGTTCAAGGTCCTGGAAGGGTCATTGTTATGACTAAATATTTTATGTCCTTGCAAAATTATATGCATATATTGAAATTCATTTCCCAAAGGGATGGTATTAGAAAGTAGGGCTTTTAGGAAGTGAATCGGGCATGAGAGTGGATACTCATGAATGGAATTAATGTTCTTTAAAAAAGATGTCAGAGAGCTCTCCCTCCTTCCACCACAAGAAGACTTGACTAGAAGACAGCTGTTTGTGAACAAGGCAGCTGGCTCTCAACAGGCACGAAATTTGCTGGCACCCTGTTCTTGGACTTCCCATTCTCCAGAACTGTGAGAAATAAGTCTTTGATGTTTAAACCACCCAGTCTATGGCATTTTTTTAAGTAGCCTGAACAGACAAAGACTGTCATCAAAATAGATACCAGCATTATTGAGGTTGGTGGTGGGTCAAGGCTGAGGAGAAACCCGAGTCAAACAGTGACACGGTTTGGGCCTGGCGTGGATCAGAAGGTAGGGATAACTGAACAAAAGGCGGTGTCCTCAAGGAGTGTGGCTCCTGGTTCCTGCATGAACTTCCCACCAGCATCTGTATCCTCTCATGGATGAGTCATGGGGTAGGCAGGTTTCCCTGGGCCCTCAGAGGCATTTTGGTCTCCTGGTCTTCTTTGAATCCCACAGTCCTACCTCGAATCCCAAAGGAGAGGTTCTTATTACCCCTCTTCATCTACATGACCAAGCGCGTCCATGTTCAGACCATGGGCTGGGTCCTGAGAGCAGGAAATCCCCAGCCTGCAGGAACATCAGCTTTGAAAGGCAGACTGTCCTCACCTGTGTGGTGGTAGGAGGTGCTCCACCGCTCTGGCCCACCCTCGTCTCAAGAGTCACTGGGCTGCAACCCCCAAGTGTTGTG
Organism: Miniopterus natalensis; assembly: GCF_054644295.1. Classification (NCBI taxonomy): domain Eukaryota; kingdom Metazoa; phylum Chordata; class Mammalia; order Chiroptera; family Miniopteridae; genus Miniopterus; species Miniopterus natalensis. The sequence goes on along the minus strand of NC_142090.1, from coordinate 61,327,554 downwards.
AACCCCCTTTATCTTCTCCCATTTACTATCCTGGATGCACCAGTTACTGGCAGGCAATGTGGGGCCTATTATCTGACCTTTTCCTGCTCTTGTTTCTTCATCTATAAAACCGTGATAATAGCCCAGCCGGACATGGCTCAGCGGTTGAGCATCGAGCTAGGATCCAGGCGATCGGGGTTTGATTCCCGGTCAGGGCACATGCCCCGGTTGCGGGATCGATCCCCAGTCGGGGGCGTGCAGGAGGCAGCCGATCAGTGACTCTCTCATCATTGATGTTTCTATTTCTCTCTCTCCCTCTCCTTTCCTCTCTCTGAAATCAATAAAGATATATTTAAAAAAACCAAAACAACAGAAAAACCGTGATAATAAACACACATACTTTGCAAGGCCGTGGTTTGGCTAAAGTGGGTTAATATAAGTAAAGCGCAGTGCCAGACCTAGAGTAACTGCTTTCTATTATTATTATTATTGTTGTTGTTATTATTATTTATAGTAGCAGTCATATGATTAAATGGTGAATGTTTTACATCAACCTAAAAGATAGAGAATTAATTAAATTAATTTGCATATAGCAATAAAATGGAATACCATGCAGTTATTTGAAGACGAAGTAGATATAAGATATATTAATCTGGAGACATTGCAGAAGAGCTTGTATAATTATGGAAAACAATATGGCAAAGTAACATATGCTTATATTTGCTTGTATAAGCATGAAATTGCTTGGGAAAGATACATGAGAAGCTAATAATAGTAGTTTTTCTGTGTAGGCCATAAAAACTTGGCAAGTAGGTGACAGGAGTGAAAGAGAGATTTTTCATTATATATATATTTTTATTTTGTTAATCCTCACTTGAGGATATTTTTTCCACTGATTTTTAGAGAGAGTGGAAGGGAGGGGGGAGAGAGAAATGAGAGAGAGAGAGAGAGAATGAGAGAGAAACATCAATGTGAGAGAGAGACACTGATTGGTTGCCTTCTGCATGCACCCTGACAGGTCCAAGAAATGAAACTGTAACCCAGGTATGTGATCTTGGCTGGGAATCAAGCCCACAACCCTTCGGTGCACAGAAGAATGCTCTAACCGATGAGAAACACCGGCCAGGGCTCACTGTACATTTTCATACTTTCCAATTTAAGAACCATGTAAATGTATCACGAATTTAAAAATTTCTGAAATGCCTGAAAATGAAAATATAAAAGAATTTTAACTAATTCATTGAGCTAAGGAACTTTAAATCCACGTATGAGAGTCATGTTTCTGAAATGTAAGTTGCATAAAGTACATAACCAGTCTTTTTTCTTCTTTGAGAATTTCTGAATTGCAACACTGAGAGGTGAGTTCTGAGAGCTCAGAAGACGTATCCATGGTGAGGGTGACACCTGCAGGACAAACTGAGAATTTGTCGATTTACTTACCTGCTGAGCAGATTTATAACCTTCTTAGAGTAATGGCTTCTGTGTTGCTTCTGCCTCCCAAATCTTCCATAAGTTTCGATATGGTCAGTGCTAACCTGGATCAGAAAAGAAGGCACAGTCCAGCAGAACATCCTACTTGACATTTTTAAATAAATAGCTGTAGATGTAGACTCGCATTCTTTGTAGAAATCGAGTCATATTGTGCATATTGTTTGCTACTTTCACTTGTCAATTCAAAAAGTCCTTAAAGGTCAGTCATTGCACACTAGACCAAACTATTTCTTTTTAGCTTTTGCATCCCCTTAAGGCAGCATTTTCAAACCACTGGTGGCATCCCATAGTGGTTCATGGGATTAACTAGTGTGTCAGAAGCACTATTAGAAAAGAACAGGATAGGGTAGAACGGAAAATATAAAAGTGCATCTCCTTCTCTAAAGATAGTTATTGCTTTGTGAAATGTCTGTTTTAGTTACATACATGTGAGTGCTGTGGGCACAGCCTGAAATATATAGCTTACTGTGGCTAACAGTGGTTAAGAAAACCATTGCTCGCTCTTTCTTTCTTTCTTTCTTTCTTTCTTTCTTTCTTTCTTTCTTTCTTTCTTTCTTTCTTTCTTTCTTTCTTTCTTTCTTTCTTTCTTTCTTTCTTTCTTTCTTTCTTTCTTTCTTTCTTTCTTTCTTTCTTTCTTTCTTTCTTTCTTTCTTTCTTTCTTTCTTTCTTTCTTTCTTTCTCTCTCTCTCTCTCTCTCTCTCTCTCTCTCTCTCTCTCTCTTTCTTTCTTTCTTTCTTTCTTTCTTTCCCCTCCCTCCCTCCCTCCCTCCCTCCCTCCCTCCCTCCCTCCCTCCCTCCCTCCCTTCCTTCCTTCCTTCCTCCCTTCCTTCCTTCCTTCCTTCCTTCCTTCCTTCCTTCCTTCCTTCCTTCCTTCCTTCCTTCCTTCCTTCCTTCCCTTTCTTTCCTTTTTGGTGTTTTTTGTTTGTTTGTTTTGACAGGTAACAGTTTGGAAAACATGAGGACTTTCTGGAGCTAATGGTTTTTGAAACAGAGAGAATGAGAGAGGAACAAATTCACCTTTAAAAAAATCATAATATGGTAGTAAATGTTACCTTATCAATTCCCAGTCCAAAGTTGCTAATGAGCATTAAAGAAGATATTTCTTCAATAACCTGAATGAGAAGAGAATGCTATGATCAGAAAATCAAAGGATGTAGCCTCAAAAGTGCAAAAAAACCTCTTTGGTATTGACTTAGATTCAGTTTCTGAACTGACACAAGGAACAGTGATATGATGATTTGTTCAGCAATGGCGACCCCTACAGAGCCCATGTTGAACTGCAACAAAACATTTATTATTTATTATTAATTACTATTATTAATTTTAAGATTGGACTTTAGTTGACATCATAGATTTTGGAAACAATAAAGGAACTTAGAGAATTTAATTCTGTATACTTGGATCCTCCCAAGACTTATTTCTCACCTGTTATATGTCAAGCACTTTTATAAATAATATCTAATTTGATTTCCACAATAATTCTGTGAGGTAAATATTATCATTTTCATTTCTTAATATTTATTTTTAAATTTATTTTATCTTATTCTCATTTTCCCCAGATTTATTGAGATATTATTGACAAATAAAAATTGTGTATATTTAGGTTGTACATTGTAATTTTTTATAGTATATAATGTGACGATTTAATGTGCATGTACATTCAGAAATGATTACTGCAATCAAGGTAAATAACACATCCATCACCTCACAGTTATTTTTTTGTGTGGCAAGAACATTTAAGGTCTACTCCTAGCAAATTTCAAGTATACAAAACAGTATTATTAACTCTAATCACCATGATGTACATTAGATCCCCAGAACTTATTCATCTTTATCACAAAAGTTTGTGCCCTTTGACCAGTATCTTGCCACTTCTCCCACCTCTGTCAACCACTGCTCTACTCTCTGGTTCTATGAGTTCAACTTTTTTGGATTCCATAGATAAGTAACATTATACAGTATTATGTCTTCCTGTGTCTGGCTTATTTCACTTAACATAATATCCTCCAGTTTCACCCATATTGTCACAAATGGCTATTATAAAAAAGATGAGGTAAGTGTTGGTGAGGATGTGTACCGGGGAAATATTTGTACACTGTTCATGAGATTTAAACTGTTACACCATTATAGCTAATAGTATGAAAATTCCTTGAAAAAATTAAAAATAGCATTACCAAATGATCCAGCAGTCCCAATTCTGAGCATATGTCCAAAGGTAATAAAATCAGTATTTTGAAGAGATATCTGCAAGCCCTATGTTCACATTGCAGCACTATTCACAATAGCCAAGGCATGGAGACAACCTAAGTGTCCACCAGCAGGTGAATGGATAAAGAAAGTGTGACATATATGTACAATGGCATTATTCACTTTTATTCTGTAAATGCAGAAACAGAGTCTCAGAAAGTAAAGTGACGTGTCTAAAAGCAGAAAGTTAGAAAGTGGCAGAACCTAGTCTAAAATACAGGACTCGGGATCCCCAGGCCAGCTGCTGCTCTAATATACTACAATCAAAATAGTATGTCTTCTCTCAAGTAGAAGAAAACACGGAGATCAGTTAACCCATTTTCTTCATCCCTAAATGGGAAAAAAGAGGCAGAGAAAGGAGAACACGTTGTCTGGGGTCACAGCTGGTGAAGAGCAGACCCAAGGTTAGCAATCCTGTTTTGTCATGTTGGCGTTGATATCTGTTGATTGTCTCCCTTCCATTCAGTTTGAGATCTTTTCTTTTTTCAAAGGCATTTTTAAATGTGTGTTTATTTGTTTTAGAGAGAGAGGAAGGAAGAGAGAGAGAGAGAGAGAAAAACATCAATCAACTGCCTCCTGCACGTCCCCTTGCTGGGGATTGAACTCACAACCCGGGCATGTGCGTGCCCTGGCTGGGAATCAAACCTTTTGGCGCATGGGGTGTTGCTCAACCAACTGAGCCACAATGGCCAGGGCTCAGAATGTTTTTTTGTTTATTTGTTTGTTTGTTTTTTAAAAAAGACAAAAAAATAACTTATTAGAAAAAGACCCTAAAAATTGTAGATAAAAATTTTAAAAACAAATTTTTAATTCAGGAAAGTTAATTTTCTGAAATTGGAAGTTGAAAACTTTTAAGTGAAGGCAGGAAAGAAGCAGGACATTTCAGAGGACAAAAAGAACTGAGCGGGGTAATCAGTGAGGTGAGGAACTGAGAGGCAAAGACTGCTCCAAGGGCATCTCAGGATTATGGTGACCTTGAGTTTTCCATCTGGTGGTCTCACAGGACATCAGAGCAGGAAGCAAATCTTCAGGCCTCCACAAGACGGAAATTCAGACAGGATCCCACTGCATAAAGCTGGGACCCCAGTGGAGTAAACCCTCAGTTGGAATGGTGAATTTAAAAATCAAAGATATTCTACAAACGAGAAGAGTGAACATTTTTGCCTTTCTCAAACTGCTGCTGGGATGGGGGAAACAAGTGTAGGGAAGCAAAATTTGCCACCCCCAAAATGTCTCTCTCTGGCATGAGAATTATTTTATTTTTAAGAAACAAAAGACTCAGGAAGAACTTTTGACCTTCCTTTTAATTGCCTAAAATAATTTAGATAGAGGACCTATTCCAGGAAAAAGAGCCATCACCAGCACTATCTTTTAAAGAATATGGGCTAGTGCAGAGGGGGAGACTTGGCAGGGCTAGAGCTCAGAAGCCACTCCATGTCCACCATGTCGTCTCTGCATGGTCCCAAAAACTTGTTTACCAAACGCCTGCTTTTCCATCTCTATGTGATTTACCTCCTTCCTTTCTAAAGTCCCAAACCACTATCCTCTTTTCCTTAACTCAAGATGGTATATAAGCCTCAATTGCCCACCTACGGGATCCTAGTTTAATGTCATTTTGGTTGAGGGCATGCCCGTTTTTGTTTTTTCTCTCTCTCTGTTCAGTTCTGTTAATTTCAACTTCTCTGTCTTCAGTTCACTGATTCTTTCCTATGTTTCCTCCATTCTGGTGTTGAACTCATCCACTGAACTTTTTATTTCAATTATTGTATTTTTCCATTCTAATGTTACTATAACTAGCCTATTCTTTGCATCTTCTATTTCTCTACTTTTCATTTTCTTTCTAAAGCTTTCTATATTTTAAAATTTGTTGTAAGCAGGCTCGTGATGGTTTGTTGAAGCATTTTATCACGGATTCTTTAAAACCTTTTCCAGGCAGTTCTAACATTGCGGTCATATTGGTGTTGATATCTCCTGATCGCTTTCCTGTCATTCAGTTTGAGATCTTCCTGATTCTTGCATTTGCTAATTAAACCTGAACATTTTCATATTCAGTTATGAGATGCTGGATCTTATTTAAACCTCCTGTGTTCACTGGCTTTTCCTGGCATCACCCTCTCGGAGGAGAGGGGTGCACTGCCTCATTGCTGCAGCGTGGGGGGAGAAGGCAGGGTAAGCTCTCAGCTCTCCCACGGTGTCACTAGTTCCTGCTGGGCAGGGGTGGGTGTTCCAGGTCCCCGCTGTGGTCTCCACCAGTGCGCGCTGACGTTGACCTTGTTACTCTGGGCAATGTGAAAGCCCTGACTCTCCATTAGGCCTCCTCTGACACCCCCTCAATTAGGAGGAAAGAGCCCCTTCCTACTGCCAGGTGGGAGCGGGAGTCCAGACATCCCTGGGTGTGCACTGAATGTTAATCTTTTTATTTTTAACTTTGGTAGTATCAGGGAACATGATATCCATATACCCATAGATAGCCATGTGATTTCTAAATTCTCCAACTGGATGCCTGAATTCTTTAGCAATATTTTGTAATTATCAATATTATGCATTACCCCTTTATTTACCAAATTATGTGTTCATTATTCTATGGTTGAGCTTATCTTATGTCCACCACAGCACAGAATTCTTAGTAATCATGACGAATCACTCTCTGTTACTCCTGTCATCTGGATTGTTGAGATCCCCCACCATAGTGTCATTTGATCGGCCCAGAAGCCCTGGGTCATGATCTTCACCACAATATTTACGATATGCAAGACCATCTATTTGGAAACATAAAGTTCTTTCTTCCTTGCTTTTTTCCTAATTCTGTCTAGATCCTGCACTACTTCAGATCCTAGTGATCACATCCTTTTACTGTCTAGTTTTCTCTCTTCATGGAAACACGGTTGTATTTTAAGTTTAAATAAAACTTTATATTTATTTTCTAATGGTTATTGGATTACTTTAAAAAGTCATGCCTGTCTGGTTTGTTACCCTAGAAAATTTTCCTTTTACTGAGTTACAAAACCTTTTGAATTTATTCCTGGTTTGAAATTACTAATTAATTTCTTTCAGCTCCTGACAGCAATTTCTATTTTGCTTTTGTCTATGGGAGCATGGCACATGCAAGAGCATGTCACTCTAAAAACATACGGCCGACAGAGACTTAGACAAACCTTTATGCTCTGAAGGCGAAAAAAGGTCAGGCTCAAGCTTAATTAGTCCCGGAGGAGAAAATGTCATGTCATTATGTGGATGAATACAGGTTAGTGTCAGGTTTAAAAAATGTGTAAACATAATTCATGATATTTTTGCTGAAAAAGCGAAGCACACACCAAGAGTTTTAAAAAACAGCTCCAAAGCATGAGTGTCTTGAGCAATGGGGAGATGAGGCTGTGCTGCTTTTATATTAAGAGATTCAAGAAAGCAAAAGTGTGCTCAATGTGAGGAGCTTGCTTGTGGAAAGTTGAGAAAAGCTGAACAGGCACCAAGGTGGGGCTGAGTTGAAATAGGGTGAGTCTTACAGGGCCATTGGCCTTGCGAAGGCAGTGACACTGTGGGACGTTCAAAGGGTAAGAAAACACTGGTTCGTGCTTATTGAAAAATGACCTTGTGCCAGGCTCTGAATTCAGCACACTATGTGCACTTGCTCTAATACCACGACAACTCCACAAAAGAGGCAGGTTTGTGTATATGAGGAAACTAACACTCAGAGAAGCTGAGTTACATTTACCCACAGTGATACGGAGAAAATGTGAGGCCGAGTGTATGAGGCTCTGCCACCTACGTTTGGTTCAGCACTCTGCACTTCCTGCCCAGCGTGACCCGTGTAAACATATCTTTGGTTACAATTTCATCAGTTATTATTAGAATTTTTCTGCTTAGTTGTTCCACTGGGGATTCAACATTCAAGATAAAAGCTGAAACCAATATACAAAAATTCTCAGTTTGCCCTGCAGGTGCCACCATAACCATAGAATATCTCTTTCTTGCTCTTCAGCTTTGATCTGTCAGAGCTACTATAGAAGAGAAATTCTAGATGTCAATGTATGTGTCTGACGGTTCACATTGTTAAACTCATGCATGTGTTTAGAGTTTTACAGATCCAATATATTCATTTATTAGCATTGTATTTTTCTTTTTTTAAAAAGCATTTCTAAGTTTTTGAATAGAGAATGCTTACAAGATTCAAAAAACAGAAAGTATAAAAAGGCATATAATAAATTAATCTACCTCCCGCTGTTGCTACCAGCTGCCAGTTTTTATTTATGATCCCTTAAAACAAGTAATCACAGTAATTAGCCTCCTGTATCATTCCAGAGAGTTTTAATGCATATATACATACACACACACACACACACATATATACAAATATAAATACAGAATACTGCCTACTTTTATTATACAAGTGGCAGCATATATTGCCTATCCTTAACTGACGAACCTTTACTTAGTTTCACATGAACATATATATAGGAGCTTCTTATAACAATGCATAAAGAGCCTCTATACATTCTTTAAACAACTGCATAGTATTCTATTGTACCAATGTACAATTATTTATTGATGGATATTTAGGTTGATCCCAATTGTATTGTTTACTATTATTTACTACTACTAATAAAAACAACAATTAGTTTATTATTACTGCCATAACAAGTTACCATAAACTTAGTGGTTTAAACATTGCCTGTTCATTATTTCACAGTCCTGTAGATCAAAAGTTCAGGTAAATTTGACTAAGTTGAAAGTTTGTATCTTTGCATTTCCTCTCCCCTTTTTGTAAGTTCTCCAAGGCAGTTAGGAGGAGCTAGGCCACAAGTTGTAATCATTGTTTCCAGTGCAATTAAGACCCATATTCATTTTATCAGGCCTTGCCATCCACTTATACTGTGTCCTACACCAATGATAACTTGAGCAATCATGATATTGCTACATACCATGGATTACTAGAGTTCTACTTTCCCTGGCTGAGAGTGTCTGAGCTCATCAAAGATGAGGGCAATGGAACCCCAGAATCCCATTTTGAGGGTCTGTTTCCTTGTACTTTTCTTGATACCAATCCCCACTGTATAAGACAAGGTCCCCATGAAAAATAAATGATGTACTCAAGGGGTTTAACTGAAGATAATTTAATGAAGGAAATATTTAAAGAGGTATAATATATTAGTTAGGGTTCTCCAGAAAAACAAAACTGATATAGATAGACGATAGATGATATAGATAGATGATATAGATATAGATATAGATATAGATATAGATATAGATATAGATATAGATAGAGATAGAGATAGAGATAGAGATAGAGATAGAGATAGAGATAGAGATAGATGATGATAGATGATAGATAGATAGATAGATAGATAGATAGATAGATAGATAGATATTATAAGAAATTGGTTCACATGATTTAGAGGCTGGCAAATCCAAAATATGCAGACCCAGTGTTCCAGTTTGAGTTTGAAGGTCAGAAGCTCCTGTAGAACCAGGAAGAGATGACCTTGCAGTTTGAAGACCTTCAGCAGGAGAATTCTCTCTTACCTGCAGTTGAGGGCCGACCTGTTGTTCTACTCAGGTTTTCAGTTCTACTCAGGCTCACCCACATTATGGAGGGCAGTCTGCTTTACTCAGTCTACTGATTAAATGTTAATTTCATCCCAAAACACCTTCATAGAAACAACTAGAATAATGTTTGACCAAATATCTGGGCAACTTGTGGCCCAGTCAAGTTAAAACATAAAATTAACCACCACAGATGAGTAGGGATAAGGGAACTGAAAATGGATGGTGAACACTCAGGAATGAGCTGCAGTGGAAATCTGTTACTAGCATTTGTCCTGCTAGCACATGGGGAAAATCTTTGTCATCAGAATCAGGTGATGACTGTAGCTGTTGAAGGGGTTATTTGACAGCTGTGGTGGTAGGGAAACAAATCCTGTTCTAGAATCACTCTTATCAAGGCAGGAGTCAGTGAAATAAATATATTGACCTATCTCTTCCTCTCCCTTCCAATCTCCAGCTGTGGCCTCTCCCTCCATTAACCCAACCTGAAAAGAAGTCAGCGGGTAGAAGAACCTGTGTGATGCCCTCAACAAAGGTCAGCCTCCTGGACCACACAGCGTGGTATTAAAGGACTGAAAATGGAAATGGGGTGGAGATAAGGAGAATAACCAGAACATTGGTCTTTCTCTGGTACAAGACTATGTGTACACTAAATTCATAGATGTGGACTTTCTGGGTCAAAGGTCAGATGCATTTGTAAATTTCATAGACTTTCCAAGCTTCCCCCCTTAGGGAATGTAGCAATTTACATTTCCACCAGTCCTGTGTGTAAATGCCTTTACCCCACAGCTTGTCCATTTGCTATCAAACATTAGGATTTTTGTCAATACAGTAGATGAAAAATGTTATGTTTGTGTAGTTTTATTATTTATTTATTTTTTATAAGGGGATATAACATCTTTCCATATATATTAATAAGAACTCATTCAATACAAGTGGTAGAAAACTCAACTTAATCTGGTCTTAACAACAGAGAAGAAATAAGAGTCACAGAAAAGAAAAGTCAATGGATATATCTAGAGACACACCTTAATGCAAGGACTCCAAGGATGTCACCAAGCCCAAGCCCAGCTCTTCTCACTCTCTCCTTTCCCTTATTTCTTTGTCTCTGTTCTCCCCATCTCACCTCTTACAGTGGCCCCAGGCAGCTCCATAGTTCCATCCTCACAGCTGCAAGTTCAGCGCAAAAAGTGAGGCCTGACTCTCAGTGACTTCATTGTATCTCATGCCTGTCCTTAAACCATCGTTGCACACAGGAAAATGTGCTGCTCCATGTGCCCAGGTCTGAGTCACAGGCCATATACCTTTCTACCCATGCATGTGTCTTCGAAGACGTCCATATCAGTATAATGCCGCTGTACAACTCACAGTAAAAACTGCCCATCCACATCCCAGGTAAATAACCCCAAACCCATCAAAAGTCTAGTTGTGGCTCCAGTTCAGAATCTTCTTGGATGGGTCCTAATGTGGCTTTGCATAGCCCAGCAAACTATGATTAAGTGAAATCCACACTCACATTATACACTTATAGGGAGGGATAATGACAACTGAAATAAGACCTTCCACTTGGAAAATAGGAGAACAGGAAATAACCCACAGTGGTCTCTGACCTCAAACACTTACTAAGGCCCCTGACTCTGGGTGAGTGAGCTCATTAGTCATACAACGTGGCCACCCTTGAAGGTTCTCTTTTCTCTTTATGTTCCATGGCCCACTTTGGGGACCTTTGGCAAAGGTGTCCCTTCTATAAGTTGCCTCTGTTTAGCATCTCATTTCCTGAAGGACTAAGTTTGGGGGCCTGGAATAGCCTCAGAGACTGAACTGTTGCAGGCTACTGCTTGTTGGGTTTAAGGTTTCTTAAAACAGTTTAAGAGACAAGAAGCCTGAGGGTAAGTATTATTGTTCTCATTTCTTAAGTGTAGATTCTACAGCTCAGAAATGTTAAGTAGCATTGCCTAAAGCCACACAGCTGGGGAGTGACAACGCCAATATTTGGGTAACTCTACCCTTCTATTCACACTACCTCCCTGTGTACCTTATATAAAAAAGGTTTTATTTGCAATATCTTTGTTATTATTAGCAAAACTTTCATATCTAGCAACTCTAGTAGGAAATTCATGTTCACTGCCCCTCCTACCTGTCAGTCAAAAAAAGGAATGAAAAAAAATACAGAAAAATTCTCACCTTGTCCTGCAGGTGTCGCCCTCATCATAGAACATTTATTTCCAACTTCCCAGCACAGATCTCTCGTTGCTACAATAGACCAGAAATTCTAGAAGATGCAAGAAGCCAGTTCATGCAACTTATGCAGTTCAGTGCCAGCATCCATAACTTATCTTTATCGTTCTGTAACTCCTGGGTCCTAGTTAGGACATCTTCCATTTTTAATTCATTTATTTTTTGAAAGCTAATGTATTTATATTGTTGAAAAACAAAAAATACATAGAGAATATAATGAAAAAAAATCCATTTCACTAAGTCCACACCAAAAGTTACCAATGTTATTAGGGTTTTTTAAAATACTTTCAGAGTACATTTTATTCATATATAAGAAATATATTTTTTAACTACCTTCTTTTATTGTACATGATCGTGTACTATAACATTTTTTTCTCCATCTTGATTATTCCATTTACTAGCACTATAGCTTGGAAATCTTTGTATATCAGTAGATTTAATTCTCTCTCTTTTGACTTCAGAATATTCCCACTCTATGATGCACCAAAATATATCAGTTCAGCTCTCTACTGAGGAATATGTAAGTTGATTTTTTTTTTTGCCATGAAAAGCAATGCTAAAATAAGTAGACTTGTATATAGTTCATTTTGCACATGTGAATATATCTGAAAGTATTTGAGAATACATGCATTTGCAATGTTTCTAGGCATTTCCAAATTGCCCTCCGGAGAGCTTGTATCAGCTTATGTTCCTGCCAGCCATGTATGAAATTGGCTATTTCCCCACAACTTGGCCAACACAGTGTGTTTTGGATTTTTGCCAATCAATCTGAGAGTGAAAAAAAGAGGCATTTCCGTTTTACTGTTTATTTCTCATATTATGTGAGTTTGAGCACCTTTTGGCTTAAGAGCCCTTTGAATGAGTTACAATCCTTTTGATTGCAAGTGATAGAAAGTCCAACTCTATGGCATCAGCAAGAAGAAAGACTGGATGTGTTTTCATGACTAAAATGTCCGGAGATAGATGTAGAATTTCCAGTGGGCCTTAAATCCAGAGGATCCAGAGGTTTAAATGTCCCCAAGGCCTGTGATTGCCCCGTCGCTCGCTCTTTTCCTCTGTCTCTATCATGCTCCCGGCTTCAGCTTCCTTCCATCTCGCCTTAGTCTCAGATAGCCACCGGTAACCCCAGTTCTCACTGGCTTGCATTGGATGGGGGGGGTGGGGGGGGTGTCAGTGCTCTGATTGCCAGGCCTGAGTCATGTGGCGCAGTCAAAATCCCCCAAACTGGATGGACTGGGTGAGAGAGGCTTCTGGCTGGGAAGAAGGATGGGTAAGCGCTGGCTGGTGAGCCGCACAGACTGTGCCACAGTGAACTCACCCCTTTGCCAGCTCAACATCCACACACATACCCTTGTCTTCTCACATATCCCTTAAAGAACACCCGGCCTGTAACTGTCACGAAGCCCTAATGACATGCTATAAAACTGCACTCACCTCCTACCTAGAGGGCGACCACACAGTCACTCCTCTAGTTATTGCTCCAAGTTCAAGATCCCTTGAGTGAGGCATGGTCTTCTTGGTCAGGCCCTGATGTGGCTCCTCATGGCCCCACAACCTATGGCTCCAGGGGAACTACAACACACATCTGAAGGGGCAGAGAAAGAATAGGATAATTACGGCAAACTTGCATTTGGTAAGAAGGAGAATGGAAACAGCATAAAGTGGTCCTTGGTCCATGACACGTAGGACAGGAAGAGCAAAGTATCTGTGACCTGGAGGTAAGGTGAGCTCCTTAGCCAAGCAGGCTGCTCTGATTTGCTCTCTGGAAGAATCTCCTTTGTCCTGTCTTTCCCTGGCCCCATGAGCTGGAGCCTGTGGGGGAGGAGCCTCCTTCTATGGGTTACATCTGGTAAGCAGCTCTCTTCCTGCTGGAATGGATTTGGGGTGTCTAGGATTGTTTTAAGGGTTGAATTATCACAGGCTGTTATTTGCCAGGTTTGGGGGTTCTCTAGCAAGGTAAGTCTCTTAAAACACTGTGAGGCATTAGCCTGCAACATAGATAACATATTTCACATTTTACAAAAGTAGACACTACGGCTAAGACACGTTAAGTTCATTTAGTTAAAGCCACACAGCTGGGGAATAGCAATGAGCCCCAAAGCCACTGTTAATAGGGGTGTTTAGCTCTGAGGTCTAAACTTCCAGTGCAGCCAGGCCTAATTTTTTGTGAAAAATTAGATTCACAAAACCTAGCAGTTCTAATGGGAAACATCACCATTTTTCACCCATCCCATGCTAAACTCCTCGGATTCCCCCCATCCCAAAGCACAAAGAAACAAAGTGAAATATTCTGTTTGTCCTACAGATGCCGCTGTAACCACAGGCTATTTCCAGCTCGGCAGCTTGATCTCTAGCGGCTGGAAAAGACCAAAATTTCTAGAAGATGGCGTCCAGCCTGCGCGAAATGCAGTCCAACGAACACTCCTCAGGGGTTTAGAGTTTCATCACTTCCACCTATGTTAGGACTGTTTTCTCCTGAAACTGTATTTATTTCATTTTTGAATATACAGTTACAGGGTTCAAAAATTAAAATGTACAAAAAAATATTTGAAAAAACCTACTTTCATCCCATCCCATATCCACCAGTTTCCTCTACGTAACCTATATGATGGTCATTCATTATTTTGGCCTATTCTTCCAGAGATTTTAATACATTTGCAACCAAATATGAACGTAGATTCCTCCCCTCACCATTTTTAATGCTAGTGATAATCAGCTATTAACATTCCTCTGTTCCCCCCCTCCTCTCTCTCTCCCCCAAGAGCTTTCCATGATCAGTTCCTAAGAAAACTTATTTCTTTTAAGAGATTTAGAGTCCTCCCTCCACTGTGTGAATGAAGACCTATTCCCTTGTGATAAACATTTAGGTTGATTTCTATTGTTTGTGTTTCCAAACAATGCCTCATTTTGCATGCATGGATATATATCTATGGGACAAATTGCACAGAAGCTTAATTGCTGGATCAGAGGCTGCACGAATTTGCAATTTAATAAATATGTCTCATTTGCATTCATTAGGGATTGTTAAACTCTCACTCTCACCAGTAAAATAAAATGTTTCCCCACAGCTTGGCCAACATAGTGTCTGATCAATGTTAATTTTATCAATATAATAGGTAGAAAATGCTATCTCATTTTTAATTCATACTTTATTATGAATGAGGTTGAGCAACTTTTATATGAGGCATTGGAAATGGTTAGGGGTCTTTCAGTTACAAGCAAAAAAACCCCACAAACCCCACCATAAAAGCCTCTCAATCTGACTTTTAGAAAGAGATATTTATTGTCCTTAACAACTGAAAAGTCAGGGATAAATTCAGAGCTTCCAGCCTGGGTATCCTCAAACCCTGCTTGATTTCTCTTTAACTCTCTCAATCTTTCACTCAGTCTTCCTCTCTCCTGGCCCCCTTCACCTGCCTGCCAGAGAAGCATCCTCACAACCCCTTACGTGGCTGCATTTATTTAGCCTCTTCTTATTGACACAGGTTCAGAGGCCTGGTGTTCCCTTAGGCAGCACAATTCACTTAGTATATTAGTAGGTAACAATACAAGGTAGATATAATTATTCACATTTTATCAGTGAAGAAACCATGGTTTTTAAAATACATAAGTGCTTTTGCCTAAAGCTACAGATAGTAAATGGTAGGGACAGTAGTTTTATGCAGGTATATCTGACAGTAAATCTACAGTGACTAGCAAAATGCTTCTGTTTAAGGGCTCCACTGGAAAGCCACACCACTCCTATCCATGCCTTACTGCCAACTCTCAGAAAAATAAAAATTAAAAAAAGAAACAAATGGAAGATCCTCTATGTGTCCTCTAGGTGTCACCATTGCCCTGGGCTATCTCTTTTAAATCTGCGCAACACAGATGTCTGGAGCTGAAATTCTAGAAGATGGTAGAAAGCCTGTTTGTTCAATTTACGTGGCTGACATTTCAACGCCGGCACCCCACATTAATTTAGAATTCTGGGACTTCACTATGTTGTTATTGTATTTTTTTTTTAAATATATATATTGAAAATATCCTTAAAGAGTTTATGTAGTTCCAAAAAAATTTAATACAACGAAGTAAAGAGGTATACAGTAAAAAAATCTCCCTCCCCATCTGACCTCCTATATCCAATATTCCAGTGTCCCTACCCAATAAATAACTATTTCTCTCAGTCTCTTTTCTATCTTTCCTGAGAGAGTCATACATATACAAACAAATATGAAAAGATATTTTCTTTCTCCCTCCTATTTTTATACAAATATTTTACAAGAATATCTGCACTTAAAATTGTTTCTCTTAACATTATCTTGAAGATATGTCCACATTAGCACAAACAGAAATTCTGTATTCTTTTAACAGCTTCACATATTCCCCTCTATAATGTCCCTTATTTTTTATTTATCCAGACCCTTACTGATGGACATTTACATCAATATTTTACTGTTCCAAGCAATGCTGAAATGAATAAATGTTTCTTCATTTTACATGTACAAGTTTAGCTGTGGAATAAATCTTAGAAGCAAAATTGTTAAGCTAAAAGGTAAATTCATTTGCAATTTTCTTTTTTAATCCTCACCAGATGATAATTTTCTTTGCTTGGGGGGGGGGGATAGAAAGAGAAATATCCACATCAATTGGTTGCCCCCTGCACAAAACCTGCACAAAGTCCCAGTTGGGGTCAGGGATTGAGCCTGCACTGAGGTATGTGCCCTTGGCAAGAATCGAACTCAGGACCCTTCGCCCATGGGCTGAAGTTCTAACCACTGAGCAAAACCGGCCAGGGCTCATTTGCAATTCTGATAAACATTTCCAATTTACCTGCCACATGGACTGTATCATCTTTGAACTCCCACCAACAAAGTATGATAATTCCCACTTCTCCATCAGTTGGTCCATCTAGTGAGTTATCAAGACATCTGACAGTTGAAAACTGGTATGTCAGTGTGAGGTATATCAGGATAAGTATCTTTTCATTTATTGCAAGGGTTAGAAAATCCAACTCAGTGGCTGAAGCAAAAAGAAGAAAGTTATTATTCACATAGCTGGACATGAATGTTCTTGGATTTCAAAATCTCTCATTTCTCTCTCTCTCTCTTATTCCCTCCCCTCACCTCCCCTACCCTACCCCTCTATCTTAGATGGGCAGTTTCAGAGTTATCACCTCACAGCTCCAAGATTAGCAAAAAGTTCTGAACTTTTTCCAAGTAAATATTCAAAATATTGTAGCAATTTATAGTAAATCATAATATTAATCACCCTCAATCAGTACACAAATTACTCACAGACAAAGGACAATAGAATTAAAATAAAAATTCCATTGAAAACACAGAAAATGGGAAACACACAGTGGTAATCAGAACATCACCCATACTGTGGCTTAGAGTTCCTTGGTGATATAACCTGGCCGTTCTGGTTCTTTTCTCTAGAAAGCTTTTCTTTGTTTGAGGTGGTTGCTGTTGAGCTGTGGTCTTTAACAGCCTGTTGGAATGAGTTTAGGGGACCTGGGATTGCATTAAGGGTTGAACACCACTGACCCATTGTAGCTCTGAGTTTTTAAAAGAAAACTTTAGTGAGCAACACATTCACAAGGATGGCAATACTATCTACATTTTACAAGTGAGGAAACTAGGGCTTAAAGTCATAAAGATGTGACAGAAGAATGTCAGAATCCAGGTACATATATTTCCTTCAGCACACGGTAACCCCAACTTGGTCTCTACAAAATGACTTTGTTTGAAGTGCTTATGCCATTATTTCTCAAAACTTTTATTTCTAGCAACAGCAAAGAGAAATCCATGGTCACAATTCCCAGCCATATGTTCTAACCTCTTCTGCATTTAAAAAGGAACAAAGTAACAAAAAATTCTCAATTTGTCCTGTAGAGGCCACCTCAATCATAGAATATCTCTTTTGAGCACTGCAGCTCTGATCTTTCAGAACTGCAACAGACCAGAAATTCTAGAAGGTGGAAGAAGCCTGATAAGTCAACAGATGTCAACAGTTCAGTGCCAGGATCCCTACACACGTGCTTAGTTCTAATGAATTAGTTAGGACTCTATTATTTTCTTTAAAATTAATTTACTGAATTTTTGAATAAGTAATATATGGCTCCAAAATAAAAAGAATAAAGGAATAGCCAGGAGAAAAAAAATTCTCCCTTCCAACCTTGTCCCTCATCTGCTAAGTCCCATGCCTGCTTCCCAAATATTTAATGACTCACTAGTTTCTTGCATTTTCTTTCAGAGATTTACATATATATAAATATATATTTTTCTTTTTTATACAAGTGATAGCATAAAGTGAATTGATTCACAAAACAACTTATCTTAGAATATTACACATCAAAATAAAAATTCTTGAATCCTTTTTCTAACATTTTTATAATATTCCACCATATGGATGTACCATACTTCATTTAACCTCTTGATGGGCTTATCTGTATCTCTCAAGAGGTTAATTCATATCTCTTATTGTTACAAACAATACTGCAATGAATAACTTCATATATGTGTTGTTTTTCACATTTGCAAGGACATTTGTAGAATACGTTTCTAGAAGTGTATTTGCTGAGGTAAAAGTTTATACATTTTTATTTTAACCAATAGTCTCACATTACCCTTCATAAACATTGCTACTAACTTATATCTCATCAGCAGTGTATGAGGGCTCCTGCTTCCTCAGAGCTTGTTGAATGTCAAGATTTTTAACCTGATAGATTTTTTAAAATGGTATTTTTTTTCATTTTAACTTGTTTCTCTTGTTTTGAGTAAGATTGAACAACTTTTTATAAATTTAAAAGAATTGAAACAGGACTTTTTCCATTGAAAGCATAAAAAACCAAGCATCATTAAAAAGAAATAATGCTAAAAGAAAAAAATGGTGATTAATTTTTTTACATGGCCATGTAGTTTTTTCATTTCACCTTTCAGATTTCTGGGGGCTTGCCTCTAGGTATAGGAAATCTCTGGGAAGCTTGTAGTCTGAGTTCAGTCTATCCCTCAGTCCCTGTGCTGGGGGACAGTGTTGTTGACTGGTCACTACCTTTATGAAGGTGTCAGAATGAGCCACTTACATAACTCATTCCACTTAGAAGTAGATTTTTCTACCCATTCCATTGCTTCTCCTCAACTTGTAGAAGCAACTCCTTGGAGACTTAATATCCTCAACCGAGGCTCCAGTTAAAGACTGGTTGGTGTAGTCACCTTTTTGTGTGGTTTGAGTAAGCAAAGCATAAGAAAAGCCACACTTTCAAATTTCAAGTCCAAATCGAAAGAGGAAACAACATTCTGGAGTGTAAGGCTATGTCCACACTGATATCAAGCTACCTACTTGAAAAGAAAACTGGTGTCCCTCCAAGAAATTCAATTGTTTATTTTTCCTTTTTTTAAATAAATTGGTTTAATTGACCAACTGTTTTTCTTTCAGATGAACACAATCTCAGACTGCTGCTTTATAAGCTGGTTAGAAACCACAGACTACTTAGAAAAGCCAGGAAATCCATGATAACCTAGAAAACATTTCAAAGTACTAGAGGAGTTATTTCAATGCCATCTAAATATTGTCTCTTCACAAAGCATTGTGTAGAAGTTGTATATGTTAGCGTGGGACCAAATGAGCCTTGGAGCCAGCATAGATTAAGCATAGCCTTGTTTGAAATTGTTTTTTTCCTGTGATGTCTGATAAATTAGTAAAACTCTATGAGCCCCTATATAAAATAATTAAGAATCTATTTTCATTCTTTATACATTGGGTTCACCAAAATGTAAGCTCCATGACATTTGGGACATAGTAGGTAGGCAACAATATCTGTTGTGGTGTCAATACCCCAGACATTAGGTAAAAATGTACGTGTGCAAATGGTGATCAAGACAGCTCCCCGCACTCAGGGAAGCTTAAGAACTATTTGGTCAACCAGATAAGAAAGGACATTTCAGTACAACCAGAGGTGGGTGCAGGGAAGAGCATGAGGTTGGGAAACTACCAACAATTTCCTATTCCTATACAGTAAGTAGCATGGGGTGGAGAGGAAAAATGAGCCATGAGTTTGGGGAGGTAAGGCAGGGCTGTATCATGAAGGGTCTGCTGGGCCTGGAAAAGGCATTTGGCCTCCATCCTAAAGCAAAGGGGAACCTTTGAAGGCTTCTAAGTAAATAGAACTCTAGAAGGGTTCTATGATTAGATCTGTTTTAAAATGGTAACCTCAACCAGAAAATGGCAGTGTAGATGGAAAGGAGTGAATGGACATGAGAGACATTAAAACGTAGAAACTAGGTATAATAATTGATTACATAGGGACACTGAGGGAATAAGGGGAATTAGGGAGGTAGCTAACATTTTTAGCTCTTACAACTAAGTGGATAGTGGCACTATTTATACAGATAGTAAGTCCAGGAAGAAGAATAAAATTTGGGGTAGGGTGGGAAGAAATAATGGAAAAAAATTGCATGTGATAATCATGAGATGTGGATGGCATATCCTTTGGAGTCATTCAATTGGCTGTTCCATATATTGGTCTGAAGCTCAAGAGAGATCTAGATACTGGTTTGAAAGTCATCAGCATGCAATGCTAACAGAAAGTAAGAGCAGATGCAATTGGTCAGGGTGAATGTGCAGATCAGAGAATAAAAGTCTAGAGTCTACAATGGCCTTAGGCCCAGCAATACTTAAGGCAGTGGCTGTGAATCATGGCTACGTGCTAGAGTCACTGGAAATCTTGTATAACATAGTGATGCCAGGACCCCACCCCAGACCAATTAAATGGGAACCTCTGGAGCTAGAGCCCAGGCATCAGCATTTTTTCAAAGTTTCTCAGGTGATTGTAATATATAGCCTTGGTTGAGAACTCTGACTTAAGGAATAAGTAGAGACGGAGGAGAGCTTGCATAAAAACCCAGGTGATATGGTGTCACCTATGGAGAAAATATTTAAAAGAAGAGGAGTGGTCAACAGTGTTGCATCCATTGAAGAGTAGCAAAAAAATATCATTGATGTCTTGAGCGCCATCAGGAATGAAGGAGGACTGGCAGATTAGCTACATTCTGAGGGTAAGAGCCTCCAATGGCATCGGCTTAGATAAGACACAAGAATATTTCTCATTCAAGCCCAACATGGCTGGGGATAGCGAGTTCAGTCTGGACTGGCACTTCATTGTTTCGATTCCCCAGAGACTTCCATCTTGTTTCCATGTCACGCGAGTAGTCTTCACTTCCGAATTCACCTCACGGTCCAAATCAGCTGCCAGTGTTTGAGCCATTTCATTTGCATTCTGCCACCAGGAAGGAGACAGAAAATAAAAGGGACATACCCTTTTTTGTTGTTGTTAATCTTCACCCAAGGATATTTTTTCCATTGATTTTTAGAGACAGTGAAAGGACAAGAGGTGGGGGGAGAGAAACATTGATGTGAGAGAGACACATCGATTGGTTGCCTCCCTAATGTGCCCTGACCAGGGCCTGGGATCGAACCTGCAACCCAGGTATGTGCCCTTGACTGGGAATTGAGACCTGACCCTTTGGTGCTCAGGTGGACTCTCTAACCACTTGGCCACACCAGCCAAGGCCATACCCTCTTCTTTTAAGAATATTTATTTCTCCAAAGATACACATATCATTTTCATTAACATCCCATCGGTCAGAACCTAAAGACATGGATACTCTGAACTATAAGGGAAGCTGGGAAACAGAGTCTTTAGACAGTCAAGTGCCCAGCTAAATATTGGGGTATTATTACCATGGAAAATGGGGAGGCTGGGTTGTGGGGGACAGCTAATAGTATTTTTTAAAAGTGGGTTAAAAATGAATGGAAGCAAAATTGAAACAGAATATATGGAAGTCTTTGAATATTTTTGGCTTTTTAGAGGAAAAGAGAATCAGGCATCAACTGCCTGGGGCAAGGGGTCACACACAGCACAGTTGTAAAAAACAATTTGTTGATTTAGAATGGGAGTGACTAAAACATGTTTAAATGCTGTTGAAAGGGCCCAACAAAGAGAGGGTTTGCAGGTAGAGAAAACACAAAGAAATCTGATAAAGTCAGGCACCTGAAGAGGCAGGGAGGGGCGAGGGGTGCTTACTTTTTTAAGCTCAGTTTCTCAAACTTTGTCTTGTTAAGATGCAAATTCTGACTCATTAGATCTGGGTGAGGTCTGAGGTTCTGCTTTTCTAACAAGTTGTCAGGTGCTGCTGCTGCTGCCTGAGATCTTGGATTGGAAGGAGTAACTATGGGCAGGAGACTGGAGTTACGGGCGAGTAATGAGACTGTGTGCAGAGCCAGTTATTTCGCAGGGAGGGCGGAAAGAAGTTGAGGACTCCTCTCTTAAGTGTTTCCTTCTCTGAGTGCAGTAGTATTTGAATTTATGTACTAGAAATTAGGATTGAGCTTGAGTTGGTGGACAAGGTGGAGAATGGGGGGAGAGTGGCTCGCTCAGAGAGCATGGAAGCTCCACGCCCCTTCCCACATACCTTGCCCATGCACCGATTCCACGGAGTGATTACTGAGTTATATCCTTTCATAAAAAAACGGTAATCTAGTAAGTAAAAAAAAAAAGTTAGGATACAGACAGTACAGCAGGATATGTGAGGAGAATGGAAAAAGTTAGTAATAGCTCTGGAAAATAATGAAAAGAGATGGCTAGAAAAATAAAGAATGGTCAGGCAGAGTTGAGGGTTTAAATGAGGGGGAGGACCACATTCTGGTGGTGGAAATGATCTGCATGGTCAGATGGTTTTCTCTAACAGTACCCAGCATCCCAGAACATAGAAGTCCAGAAAACATAGAAGATGGATTAATTGTTTTGAGCAAATGAATTTGATTTCATTCAGAGAGTATCTAGCACCATGCTTGTACCTAGAAGGCCTACCAACATTTTAGCATTTACTCCTCAAATGGAATCCAGATAAGATATGAAATAATGTTAATAGTGGTTGGGGGCATCCCCAGCTGCCCTTTTACTTACGAACTCCTCTTCATTTATGTCAGTCAAGTCACTATGCCTGTTACCTACCCGTGCTTCCTTATTTCTGTTTAATGCTTTTCAACTTTGCCATGCCTGAGATAATCTGAGGTGTTTGTTAAAGACAGGCTTTTACCTACTTCCAGAGATTCCAGTTCAGTAGATTTGGAGATTGTCACATATCTGCCTTGACTTTTAAAACATTCTAGATGATCCTGATATAGTTGATCCAAGGACTGCACTGAGAAAGACTGTCCTCAATCAGGCCCCTTTGCAACCAACACCCGCAGTCTTTGCTCTTCTACTTGGTATACCTGGAATTCCTCTTTTTACCCACTGTTGACTTAAAAATCCCAGTTTAATACGAATTCCTACCGAGAATCCTCAGCTACCAATTCTACTCCCTGATTAAGGTTCTCCTCCAGCATTTTGATAGAGAGGAAGAAGACTACGTGATGACGTCACAGTGGTATTCTGTGTGTGCTCATTAGGTCGTGTGACCTTATGCTCCCCAGTCTCCCACCTCCACTTTAGACTGCGATTTCCCTTGGCCTAGGGACCCCGTTTCTGACCAGAGCACCATCTGCCCCCGGAAGGTGTTCAGTAACCGAATGCAGAATGAATAGCCAGATCTGTTGAACACATAGGAGTCTGTACAGAGACCTGAGAAACAGAAAAATTGGTGGGGATACCAAAAGCAAGCCGTGGATTGGAAAATAAAGTAAACTAAAAAAAAAAAACAAAGCAAAACCAAAACAACAACAAAAAAGAACCCAGGCTCTGCAGGAAGAGAATCATTAGAGCCTGAAAGGCAGTGTGGGTGATGTAATCGCAAATAATTTTAAGAAACATGAGTAAAGGAGTCTGCAGGCAACTTGAAATAGACTCTCAAGTACCTGACAAACCTGAGAAAAATCGGCAGCGAGGAAATCAATGCATTGGAGCCCAGCAGAGCCTCAACGCACCTCCCTTTCCAATGACTGGGAAGGAAAGCGGTGCGTTT
The DNA here is from genome assembly GCF_054644295.1 of Miniopterus natalensis. Taxonomy (NCBI): domain Eukaryota; kingdom Metazoa; phylum Chordata; class Mammalia; order Chiroptera; family Miniopteridae; genus Miniopterus; species Miniopterus natalensis. Next base: position 61,304,111 of record NC_142090.1, on the reverse strand, counting down.
GGTGCCCTCGCCCCTTCACGTCTGGACCTTCAGCTGGGGCATTTGAATGCACTGGCTGTAGCTAGCGCAGATTGTCTCTCCTTCCAGCGCACGGCTGTACTTTTTACATGACACCAGCCTTCTGAGCAAGATTGATTATCAACTTGAAAAGGTTACGTGTGATGTAATGAATAACACATGCTACTCCCTCAAGCGCGTCTCGGAAACAGCACACATCCAAGATCCTGTGTGTTCTCGGAGTTTAGAAAAGACTGCGGAGAGATCCTGCTGGCAGGCCAGGAGAGAACTTCCTATTACCCTTTCTTAATTAACTGCTATCTCTTGAATTCATTCACTCAAGGAATATGCAGTAATTAAATCTGACTATTTTTGTCATTCCCTCAATGTTTGTGAATGAATGTGTGGATGAATGGGTATTAAGTAACAGCCGCCGTGAAAGGTGCAATGGTGATAATGACATAAATGTGGGACCTGCTCTTAACAGAGATTACAATCCAGTAAGGAAAACAAGACATGCAGAACCCTGCTGAAGAAATATGTGATAAGTGCCAGCACCTGGATGTACATTTTAATGCTAGAATACAGAATGCAAAGAAAGGAGGGATTCCTTGTAATTGAAATGTTAGAGAACTTTTGTAGGAAGTTGTATTTAAGCTGAAACTTGTAGAATTTGGATGTTTCAGGAAGGATGTTTGGGACAAAGAAAGAACTTGAGGTGGACTGTTAGAGGTGTGTGGAAGATGGAGAAGAGATTAATTTGTAGATCTGGACTTTACGAAGGACAATATTGGGCAACAATGCTGGAAAAATACATTGAGTTTGCATGGAGGTTTTTTTTAATCAAGTTTTTTGATCCATGCCTTGGCACAGAATGGTTATCTGCTAATATTTATTGCATGCTTACTATGGGCCAGGCACATGTAATTACATAAATTATTTCCATTCAGGTTTCCAATAACCCCATATGTAGTTTCATGAGGTATTTCTTATAAAAATATAATTAGTTCCTGGAAAGATCAGTTAGAAGATCCCACTTGAAATGGAAACCACAATTTTATGGTAAATTGTTGGGTAAAAATGTTTGACTAGAACATTATCTTTAAAAATTAACATTGTGTTATACATTTATTTTATCTAATCTATAAGTTTTGACATAACAGTCTCTTTATTGACTCATAAATTATTTAGAAATATGTTCTAAAATTTCTAAACTGAGAAGGATGACTATCTTTTGGTCATTCATTTTTATTTTTTTGCGTCGAGAATTGAAATTATTATCTGCATGATGTAGAAATTTGGATCCACTGGTGTTTGTTAAGACTTGTTTTGGAAACATTATGTGGCCAGTTTTTGTAAATGAGGTATATTTGTTTAAAAAGAATGTGTGTTCTTTAACTGTTGGATATACGGTTCTATATAAGTATATTCGATCAAATTTCTTAATTTTCCTGAAACATAGTTTAAATATTTACAATTTTTTATTTGTTTGAATTTTAGAAAGAACTGTATTGAAGTCTTATAATATAGTTATGGATTTGTCAATTGTTAATTGTAATTTTGTCAACTATTTTTATTATTTTAAGTTTATTTTTTCATAGATTTCCCCCCCTTTTTAAATTAGATTTATTGTGGTAACATTGGTTAATAAGATTACATAAGTTTCAAGTGTACATTTCTATAATGCATGTTATGTATATGGCATTGTGTACTCACCACCCAAAGTCAAATCATCTTCTGTTACCATATATTTGACCTCCTTTACCCTTAACTATCCCCTAACCCTTTTTCCCTATTCAATAAATGGTGCTGAGAAAATTAGAAAGCCACATGCAAAAGAATGAAACTAGACAGTTGTTTGTCCCCATATACAAAAATTAGCTCAAAATAGGTTTATTATTATCTATTCTTTAAATTTAATTTAATTTAATTTTTTCCATCACTATTTATCCTAGGTTTATTATTTTTAAGTTTAGAATTTTTGCATTTTCTTGTTGATTTTGTTCCTTATAACTATATAGTGTGCTTTTTCCCCCTAATATATGCATTTTAAATTTTACTTAAAGACAATTTTGTCAGATACGTTATAGTTATACCAGCTTTCTTTTGGTTAGCATTTTTCTAGAATTATTTTTCCATTCTCCTTTTCAGCTTTTTTTGTGTCATTTTAAAAATGTATCTCTTATAAGCAGTAGAGCTGATTTTCAAAAAATCCACTATACTTCTCTATCTTTAACAAGGGAATTTAGCTTATTTACATTTATTACAATTATTGATAGATACGAAATTGTTTCTGCCACCTTATGCATTCTATATGGCATGCTTTTCTTGTGTTTCTTTCTTCTTTTCAGGGTTCTACTTAATTGCTAGTTTTCTTTAACCAGCATTGCTCCTGGTTTAAAAGTCATGCATTCCACCTCTCTTCCTTTAGTGCTCTCTTTACACTTTTAACATGCATTATTGATATAACAATGTCTAAACTCAATATTTTACTCTCTCCTGACCATTGAAAAGATCTTAGAATTCCTTAACTCTAAACTTGATTACTCTTAACATTCTGTAGCTTTTTACCTTATTTTTAAATCTTATTTTTAAATCTTCAAAGTTGTCACTCTTGTCATTGCTAATGCTTAGATATATCCATATGTTTATGAATGTGACTGCTCATTACTGTCTCTTTTATCCACTTCTTCATGAATCCAATTTCCTCCTTATGAAATATATCATTTATTAGTTCTTTTTAGTAAGGGTCTTTGAGTGATAAAAGTTTCTAGTTCTTTGCTTGAAACAGATTCTTAAATAACAGTTTAGCTGAGTTCCAAATATAGGTTGATAGTTACTTTCCCTTAGCACTGGACTATATTATTCTACACTTTTCTGGTCTTTACTTTTGCTATTGACAAGGTTTTTTGTTTTTTTAAATCTAATTGTTGTGCCTTTGTTGACTAAGTGTATTTTTGTTGTTGCTTCTAAGATTTTAGGTTCTATAGCTTCACTGTGATGTATTTTGGTGTATATTTCTTTTATTTATCATCCTTGGAAATTATGTAATTCTTGGTTCTATGGATTCATATATTTCAACATCTCTGGAACATTTTCACAGCCTTTCAAGAGTGCTTCTCCATTTTTCTAGTTTATTCACCTGGACTCTCTTATCAGAGGTATGGGGACCTTCTAATTCTACCTTCCATTTTTCTTAAATCTTAATCTGCTTTCATTTCATAATTTTCCAGTGCTACATTATAACTAACATCCTCAGATAGAGTTTCTAGTTCACCAGTTCTTTAAATGTCTAATCTACTGTTCATTCATCAATTTTTAAAAAATTATTTATTACATTTTTCTTTCCCATTCTTTTCTCTAATGTTTCTACTTTTTAAAAAATATTTTCTGGTTCCTTCTTAAGGCTTTAATTCTTTCATGTTTTATTTTAAACATTTTGCATTCTGCTTTAGGTTGTCGTTCCATGATCTCAATTTCTGGGGCGATAATTCTGCTGCTTTTTCACATTCTCACTCACAGTGAATGTGTTCCTTGTGTAGTTTGTAATTTAAAATTTTTTTTTATCATGAACTCTCTTCTTTAGCATGACAACTTTTTCCCATGAGAACCCCATATGGCCTGTATTGTGGAAATGTTCCTCTAGAATTTGGTTTTGGCAGGAGCTCAGAGTATTTTTGGCTTAGGGCCATTTTTTTTTTTTTTTTTTTTTTTAATATATCTTTATTGATTTCAGAGAGAGGAAGGGAGAGGGAGAGAGAGTGATAGGAACATCAATGATGAGAGAGTTGTCATTGATTGGAAGCCTCCTGCACACCCCCAACTGGGGATCAAGCCCACAACCCGGGCATGTGCCCTGACTGAGAATGGAACCTCGATCTCCTAGATCCTAGGTCGATGCTCAACAGCTGAGCCATGCCCGGCCTGGCAGATTTTCATGCGAATTCCTCAACCTGCGGTTGAGGGTTTAACCTACTTGTGTAGGCTAAGTTCAAACTCTAAGTCTATTTGAAACACAGGTCTGTGGTATTAACTCATTAAAAATAACTCTTTTGTTTTTATTTCGTACCTGGAACCCAGACAGAAACATATATAAATGTATCTATTGTCTCTCTATGGCAGGGAACAAATTTAGTTTTTGGTCCACCCTTTCTCTGAAGGTTTAGTCTTTTTAGGGCATCAGCTTTATGTGAGGAAACAGTTCCAAGTTTCTTCTTAATTTGAGGCTCTGTATTAGTCTGCTTGAATTGTTATAACAAAATACCATAGACTGGGTGGCTTAAACAACAGAAGTGTATTTTCTCACAGTTGGAGAGACCAGAAGTATGGTATCAGGTGTTAGCATGATCAGGTTCCGGTGAGGGCTCCCTTCCTGGCTTGCAGGTGGCTGCTTTCTCTCTCTGATCCCATCAAAGCAAGGCCCTTCCCTCATGACCTCATCTAACCATAACTAACTCCAAATGCCCAATCTCTATATACCATCATATTGAGAGTTAGGGCTTAAACATATGAATTTTTGGGGGACACATTCAGTCCATAAAAGGCTCAATCCTTTGTCTAGTGTTCCCTTGTGGATAATAAAGCCAGACTTTTCTAGTCTACCAAGAGCAAGGCCCCTACTCATCCCATGCCCTGTTGCAGCATCAGCTCTCGCCCTTGGTGCTCTGGTCTCCTGTTTCAATTACATTTCTGGGACAGAGGAACTTCACTTGCTTTCTTTGAATCAACTGTCCAACATGTCTAGGATCTTTCAGGTCTTCTAGTGTTGCCTTATTGCCACAACCAGAAGTCTCGCATACCTGGATTTTGTCTTTCATTTGTGTGACCTAAACAGGTCTGCTGAATTTCCCTTCCTTTCCTATTAAAAAGGATGGTGTACACAAGTATAATTCTCATTCATCTCATAAGTGATTCTGAGAAAGAGCAATTAGAGATAGCAATATGTTGCAAATTAAAAATGTTAAATACAGCAAAAGCAAATAGAGTTTCTCTAATAATGCATTTTCATTATAATGCATTGATATAGCACATTTTATTTGAGCACATTAAAGTGTATTATAACTATATCATAATTTCTTGATGAGACTATGATTATTTCTAACCAAGCAACCATTGAACAATAAAAGACCATTTGAGATTTGATTGTAAATTATTACTGACTCCCTTTTTAAAGATTATAAGTACAATTTTTAGAATGTTATACTACTGGCGCTATGAAGGGCATTTTTCTCAGACATGAGTTGAATAATTATAGTGGTTTATTTCAAAGATGAATCCTACGGGGTGAACAGTTTTGAGAAAAGCATATACAAATGATCTTGGTTAGAGGCAGTACTAATATTGGGGTTTGGGAGTCCAGGAGTTTCTTTATTGTCTTGCTATATCCCAATGGCTCTGGGACAGATTATAGTCTCCCTGTGCCTTCCTTTTTTCCTCCAGAAATAAAGAAAATCAAAATTTGTTGAAAAGATTATTTGTTATTAACCATGAGGTCAAATCTATTGTGGTTAGTTCTTGGAAGACAAGGTGAATGGGGAAACAGAGCTGAACTTCTTCATAATTTATAAAGGCAGAGTCTGTTTGGGAGTTTATATCCATGGTAAGGTTAATCTTTCAAACAATCGTGGAAGCAAACTGACTTCCATGGTATCCTCCAAAACTGGAATTAGTTCAAATTCAAGCCAGACCTCCCTTTGGAAGTAAGGCTCAACATTAAGGATTAATTCACAAAACTCAACCTGAGAAAAGAGCTGATATCAAATATTAGGGCCAGCTTATTACAGTTCTTAGGCATTCTCCCTGCTGGCATTTAAGGCATTTGTCTCCATTCTAAATACCAAAGGATGATATTCAGTCAACTATAAAGCTATACCAGTTGCTAAAATATGGAAAGACTTCTTTTATACCAGTTGGTAAAAGTAGCTGCCCTGAGTGTCCAGAGTGCCCTGGCTACTCAGTCCCTTTGTAATATCCCTGCCCCTCCAAGCCACGTGCCTCCATAATAAAGATGAGCTCATGGTACAGCAGCCCCAGAGACCTACCTTGACTCTGGAGCCAGAGTCTGTGCTTGTTAAGATAGTGCTGTGCCATTGATTAAGTGTTTTCCATGCTGTCCTAGTCTGTTCCTTCAGGCCTGAACTGAACCAAAGCCCTCAGGTTCCAACCTTTAGTGTTTGCAATGTATGTATCATAATAATCTGATTTTATGGGGTTCCGGACTTTGGCTTAAAGAGCTTACTATGACTTTCTGCCTTCCAGGCTATCACTGCTGCACGTTCTCAATACCAGTGGACCATAGCATTCTAGATTTCATAGATTAAATAAACAAATAAATCAATGTTGAAATACTTTTCAAGTCGACATAATCTTATCAACTTTTTATCTTTCCAAATAAAGAACATTAATTATTAAAAAATCATTTTTTTGCCACTACTATGCTATGTAAGAAGGAAGGACACAAATGCGGAATACACAGCCCCCCTAAGGAATTTATCCTATGAAAAACTAGTTGTATTGTCTTTCCCTTTCTCATTTCCCCAAGGACTAGTGAGAAATTAACCATGGACTGGTAGTGATTGGTGATGTTTGCAAGCCTGCACTGTACTCCCTACACTCAGTTTCCAAGTTTATCCCTAGTGAAGCTCAATTGTTTCATTTGCCTCCCACTCTGGTGTGGCGTTCCAGGCCTTGGGCTGCGCCCGGACTCTAATGTATAGAATAAAGACAGCCTCAGCGCTGGTCATGCCCTGTCACGTCCCCCCACGCGGCTAGACACAAACAGGAGCCCTGCAGTTCTGATGCTTACATCTGGCTCTCTGTCCTGAGGCCGTACGGAGAGCAAAATTTTGTAGCCTGACTTTTTCTCCTTTCCATGCAACACGTCCCCGTTGAATATTTATCAAACACTATTGGCACTTTCCTGGTAACATGAACTGCTCCACTAACAAGATGCAAATATTTAGCCAGGCCTTGATACCAAGCGTGATAGTCAATACCTTTCCTATAGAAAATAGTTCTCGCCTTTGAATAAAAAGTACCTGTAAGGACCTTTCATCTCTATCCTCACCTACATCAAAGAATAAGTGCTCCTAACGCATATTATGAAAGGACAGGAAAAGGATTTCATCTGACATTTGATAATTTTGCCAGACTATGTGTGGAGGAAATGAAGAGGCCCCAGTAGCGAAACAGAAAGGCGTCGCTGACAACACTATTGGGGAGCCATTACAACTTGAAACAAACATCACAAGAGCCTAAGAAGGCTCAGCTGGTAATGCTTTTCTGACATCAATAAAATCAGTTGTTTTTCATCTGTGCTGTGAAATCTCTGAATTGTTTTAGCCTTGCGAATTATTCTATTACGGCGTGATGATTCTCATTAGCTTCCCTACACCCTGTCAAAAGATAGTCTAGACTCTAATTATGTCTGTATCGAGTCAAAGAGTCAGGCTTTGTACGTCTGCAGAACAGTTAATGTACTTGGCTCATTAGTCTGAAAACACCGAGTACAATTTAGCTCACTGAAAACGCACCCAGCCGTAGTTTGTGTAAGGAGCGTAAAGGTCCATTGTGTGATAATTTTTTCTTTTCTTATAGCAGTGAGTCGGGAAGTGATAGCTATTATTTCTGATCACTTGCTATGTCCCAGGCAGCATGTCTGCCTTTTATATGCATTACTCATTCGGTTCTCACAACAGCAAATTCTTATTCACATTGCACATATTTAGAAGCTTACCTCGGGTCATTCGCCCAGGAAGGGGCAGACCCAGGACAGTCTGATTTCAAAGCCTGAAGTCTTAACCAGTATAAGCCATACTCGAGTCCATACACTCAGACGTGATTGTGCTGATATTTGCCCAGACTGTGTACAGTTATGTCCTCTAAGAGGTAGAACCTAGTGATTCAACCTTGACGTGAGGCTACTTTGAAGATAAAGATGGCATTAATTTTAATTTATTTCACCAGGAGGGTTATTCCTCTGCTCCACATCCTTGAATAAATTTCCATTGCTCTTGGATAAAAGCTCCAAAGTCTGTGAGTTCCTGATCACTAGCACCGTCCTTCATTCTATGCTCCTTCACTTACTCGGTTCAACCACTCAGGCCTACGGTTTCTCCAATACTCCACACCGCTTCTTCCTCAGGGTGTTTTCCCATCTTCTTTCATCTGATTCAAATATTCTCTCTGCTCCTACTCACATTTCCAGCCTGGTTAAATGTCATTTCCAAAGAGACCTTTCTTGTCTTTCCGGCCCAAATCAGGTCCCCCTGTGGTGTTTTTCCCTCGGACCCTTAATAGCCACTATCACAGATTATAAGGTATGTACTTAATTTTGTGATTGCTTCTTTAATGTCTCCCTCTTTCACTAAAATGTAAGATTTGTCAATAGCAGGGATTGTGCTGGTCTTGTTCACCATTAACATCCCTGAGTCCCCCACACCATGCTTGTTGCTAGAGATTATGCTCGGGGTTATTGAATGAATGAATGAATGAATGAATGAATGAATGAATGGTGATAGATTTGTATACTTCCAGTCTTTTCAAGCAAATCCCAGCTAAGATTAGTCTGTATCCATGGAACTGAGCAACGTTGTATGATCACATGGGTTTGAGTTTATGCCCTTGGCTCTGGCACTAGACTGAAAGTTTTAGTTTATTCCTGAGCCGCTTTCCTGAAACTGTTATTCAAGAAAACAAAAATAAGCACAGGACTAACTATTCTCAGGAAGTCACTGTAGTGCTTAGAACACGATGGAGAGAGAGAGAGGGGAGATTTGCCTTATATTTTTGGAGCTGTAAACTAGAAATGTCGCATTCATTCAACAGACCACAACGCTTAAAGAAAGTATATAAAAATCCTGTTCTTAAGATGATTGTGAAGAAGATATATATTTTTTAATTCTTAGACTAATTTCTTCATCATTGCAAATGGCCAAAATAAAACATGTATAGGGAGGGTTAAATAAATACATAGGGCTATAGAATCAACAGCATTTTTATAGAATCTGATAGGAGCAAAAAGGTGTTGGTGGTTTTGAGATAATTAATTCTTAATTCTGAAGCCTATAAGCTTTGTACTTTTTTAATGCCTATTAAATATTAAGTGTGTAGAAATAAGTGGGTTGAAAGGGGAAGACAGAGAGAAATGCCCTATTCAAAATCTATTTTATATCACATACTCTGCCATTAAAAGTTAGCTTTTTTTCATTACAAAGATAATTCATGCTCATTATAGAAATTTCAGAAACACTGAAAACATAAACAAATCATTCAAATCTCAATAATTCCAAGAAAATCATAGGTAACATATGGTGTATTTCTGTTCTCTCCCTTGCCAAGTATCTCTTAAACATAATTGCCATATATTTGTATCATACAAGATTGATTATAGTTTTTAAAGTCTATCTTTTATGATTTATAAAATGAAATATGCCTGCAGTTATAAAATATTTTGGGAAAATAAATAAAATAAAATAAAAAATGAACATTACCCCATACATCACTGCCCACGGATGACTACTGCTACTACTGCAGCATTATGTTTTCCCAATCTTTTTCTTGGATATTTTCTTAAGTTTTTATATTATAGCGTATATATTGATTTTATATCAGAGATAACACAAAGATATTCACAGATCCTAGTAGGTTGCAGAATAATTTCTGAAGGCTAATAATTTGCTGCCTATTTTATTGCTGCTTCTTCTGCCCACAGGGCTCAACAGAATAAAGCACTACAGCACCAAGCGCTGAATTTTCTTTATTGATTTTAGAGAGAGGGGAACAAGCAGTGAATTTTAAAACTCCCTTTATTGATCTCATGAGTGGGCTGACACACAAGATCAGATTGTCCAGTCAGATTCACTGGAACAGTGCGCAACCATTAACAAGCTTTAGTAATAATTTCAGAGTGTGGGCAGTCAAGAGGCATGGACAAAGTAGACAGAGGTCTGGGACATCAAAGGCAGGTCCCCGCATCCTTTCTCTCCACAGCAGACATGTACTCTCTGACTCAGAATAATAGATGAGGTTTCAGATAAGGTTTTGAAGATTTGCCTCACAGAGCAGGAGGAATGCTTAAATTACAAAATATCTCCATTTTATACTCCAAAGAGTTATGCAACTTATGTGATATTCTTTAGGCAGTCATGGGTCATAGATCTATAGATTCTGCGTTTATTCCTAAGTAATCCTCAGCAAGGACATCCTACTAAGATATGATATAGATAAGAACATTTCCTTTTAGCAAATATTAGGAGTTTATTTATATGGAGTTCAGGTGGACAAAAAGAGATTAGTAGTGAGAGTTAACCTCCTTTTTGTCTTCCCCCTGGGAGAATTTCTCCCAACACTCCCAAAGACAATAAATGGATCCCAGGTCAGTTATTGAAGCTCTTTCCTTCTCAGCGAGCAAAAAGGAAATAAGGAAAGCAGTCCTCACCATTTCGCTCCTCATTCTCTTACTCCAATTCCTGTAAGGAAGTGGCTTACAGAGGATGCAGAAGTTCTGTTCCTCTGGTACCTTTTCCCCATCTTTATTTTTGAACAATTTTTAGCCATTTTCTCCCCAAAAGTTGCCTCTACTCTCTTCTCTCTCTCCTATCCCAATCGAACTTCAATAAAAAGTATGTTAGAAACTCCTAGAAGATAATACAGGAAAATACCTAGGTGACCTTGGGTATAGTGATGACTTTTTTGATACAACATTGAAGGCACAAAACAAGAAAGAAAGAATTGATGAACTGGATATTATCAGAGTTAAAAACTCTGTTCGTTGAAAGACCCTGTCAAGAAAATAAAAAGACAAGCCACAGACAGGGAGAAAATATTTGCAAAGCACCTATCTGATAAAGGATTGTTATCCTAAATATACAAAGAACTCGTAAAACTCAACTATAAGAAAACATACAACCTGATTTTAAAATGAGCAAAATATCTGAACAGAAACCTCACCAAAGAAGTTATACAAATGTTTATAGCAGCTTTATTTATAATCGCAAAAACTTGGAAGCAACCAAGACGTCTTTCAGTAGGTGAACGTGTAAATAAAGTTTCCCAATGAGTAACACCTTGCATTGATGTGGTATATTCGTTACAGCTGATGGACCAATATACTAACTAAAGTTCAGAGGTCACATTAGGGTTCACTCTTCGCATCTTCTGTTCCATGAATTTTGGCAAATGCCTAATGTCACACACCCACCGTTGCAGCAGCATACAAAATAGCTTTCCTGCCCTAGGAGCCCCTGCACTACACCTGTTCATCCCTCTCCCCCTTCCAGCCACCCCTGAGCATACGCTGCTTTTTTACTGTTGCTATATTTTTGTCTTTTCTAAGGTCTATTTCAGACTTGCTTTTTTCATTTTAGCAGTATGCATTTGAGGCTCTTCCATGTCTTTTCATGGCCTAATAACTCATTTGTTCCTAATGCTGAATAATATTCAGCTGCATGCAAGTACCAGTTTGTTGATCTGTTGGTCTAGTGAAGGAACATCTTGTTTGCTTTCAAGCTTCGGAATGCTCCCCTTCCTCGCCAGCATTAGTGTTCTTAGCGTGTTTGACTTTGGCCATTCTAATAGGTGTAGTATCTCACAGTTGTTTTAATTTGCACTTCCCTAATGACATCTGATGGTGAGCGTCTTTCACGTGCTTATTTGCTATTGTATATCTTCTTTGGTGAGGTTTCTGTCCAGGTCTTTTGCCCACTTTTTAATTGTGTTCTTTGTTTACTTATAGTTGAGTTTTAAGAGTTTGTCCACTTAGTTGTTAATAATTATTATAATTTCTATTTCTAAAAGTTGTGTTTCATTCTTTTAAAAACCTGTGATGCTAATTTTTTATAGTTATCCATTTCCTGCAAGTATTTACAGGTTTTCCCTTTATTTATTTAAACTTATCAAATATAATTTTTAAAATGTTTGCTGATAATGCTCATCTATTGTCATATGGCTCTGTTTCTGCTACTTTTCCATTTTTTTCTCACACCCAGTACCTTGTTTTCTTATATGCTTTATGATTTTAGACTGTAGGCTTCATATTGTCCTTGAAACATTATATGTGGAGAATCTCTGAGGCCTGGAATAAAGGTAGAAAGCATTTTTATTTACATTACTAGTCCAAGACCAATTTAGATGAAAATTAAACGAAAATCATGGTTTGATACTTTATGAACTACTTAGAGGATGTGAATGCAGACTGCCAATCCTCACAAGCACCAGTTTGTAAACAGCTTCTAATGGAAAGATTTTATTTCCCCTCTGCTCTGCCCAGCACCAAAGCAGACACCTGGGGTTCTTTTTTCAGCCCTAACACAGTGCTGCAGCCCTTTGCAATCTCAGTTTAGGTGGAGAGAAATCCTATTTGACTCTCCCCATTGAGCATGTACTGGAGAATTGATGTCAAAATCAAAGTTCATCTTTGCAGAAATTGGCAAAGGCCCCCAGGGCAACAGCATTGAATCTCTGGGCTCCCATTTTCCTCCTAGACCTTACAATCCTTAACTTCTTATCAGCTCTTTGAAGCCTTTATTTACCATCTGTGTATCTTCTTTATTATCTTATGCCTCTAAAGTTTTTTTATTATTTGACCCAAAATTTTTAGTTGTCGGAGGTTTTTATAGTTGATATAGAATACCTAGTTTAGTGAAGAACTGGTCCTAACAAACTGGTCTGCCTTTGGCCCAGAAATGGATATCTTCCTCAGGTCTTCTCTATCCTCTATCTTCTGGAATAGTCTCCTTACTATATTTGTCTTGAAATCTAATCATGCTAGGCCAAATTCTAAATGTCACTACCTCCAAAAAAAAAAATCTCTCCTCACCCAATCCTTTTTCCCCCCTAATACTCATAGCATCTCATATGACAGACTGAACCTTATGAGATTGAAGTTTTATAGGTCAAAAGTGGTTGTATATTGGCAATTTGATGAGTCAACCTAAAATCTAGTTTAGTGCTCTGCATGAAATTAGCACGTGCTCAGTATTCACCTAAAAGAGTGAATAAACATTTTGACAAAAATAAGCAATGCTGTTGAACAATGACAGAAAATGAGTCCTACTTAATAATTCCGGAGTATGGGAAATTAAAATTTCATCCCTCTAAATGTATGAAGAAGTGTCAGTGTATATACAAATACATATATACACACAGGAAATGAAGTTGCCCAAGAAATCAGAAATCCCCTTGGCTGGAATTCAGGAAAGAAGAGGGACGGTGAAAGCCACAGAGTTACCAAAGTCTGCAGCTCATATTCAGTTCATGGGGCCAGATGGAAACTGAGAACGTACATGTATCCAAATCTGTTTTAAACTAATTGAATGGGAGGGACCCTTTAAGAACAAAGTGTTGTTGTTGCCAAAATACTATTGAAAACATCATGTGGTAACTGCAAAATGAAGTCAGGAACTGCAATTTAACTTAAAAATTAAAGGAAATTCATTTACGAGCTCTCTTGGCATTCCACTTCTTGTTGCTAAAAATCTACTTTTAAAGCCAGATCAGCCAGATTGTCCATTAAGATTGATCACATTTGCTAGACAATTGCCAGATCTCCCTCTTGCGCTGTGTGAATGCAGCAAAACGTGGAAAGTAAGGACGACGCGTCTTGATGCGTAACATACCCTTTCCACATAAAATTCTTTCAAAATTCTTTAAAGCAGTCGTCTCTGCCATGCCCTCACTGTTGGTTAGAACGGCTTTCCATTACATAAGCCTGGAGCAGAGCCACGAGTAAGGACTTTTCGGATGCCGTAAAGGCAGTGTCTTTTGCTTTGCCTTCTCCTGTGGCAAAGGGCAGAGTTCACAGATAAACAGGAGTGGGCCTCTGCCAACGTGGCCTTAGCAGCGCCTGAAATAAAGACTGAACTGGGAGGCACAACCCTCCTCCCTTTGCTGAACTGGCTACGTCAGTTGACAGGCTGAAGCTTTTTGTCACCAGGGAAACAAAGAATGTACTTTGAGCTCAGTGCATATCTTCTGCAACTCTCCCTCTTAAAATGAGTACATTTTGTACCACCTGCAGAATAAGAATTATTAAACAGTAACTGAAAAGGATGATTACATCTTTGATACTTCAACAAACTGATCTATATCCAACTAGAAAATCAGAAATCTTGCTTTTTTTAACAGAATAATTTTTTAAAATAAGCATGGTGATGTTTTTATTTTTGTGTGACATTGTAGTTACCTTTCCTTTTAATTTGCTCCGGATGGTGCCATTAGTGGAGTAGCTCTAGAATCTCTTCAATTTCAAACTGAAGACCTTTCAGATGTATAGTTAATGGCCATCCTGGGTACTTGCAGTGTTGTGTAAGCTTTTAGAGCATGTTTCCTGGAAAAAATGAAACCAAAATAACTGATTCACAATGACTACTAATGAGTTACATAATACTAAGCAAGCTTTTAACCTATTTTTTTAAACTTGCCTCCCTTTCTATAAAATTAAAATGAGACTATGCCCTCCCTATTTTATTCAGATGCCATAGGGATTAAAGTATATTTTATAAAAACTCTTTATAAGATGCAATGTGGCATGCATACATAAGGTATTACTGTTGTTAATTTGTCTTGAAGAAAGTTAAAAATGTAATGAGAACAAGGAATACTTCGGGAATGATCAGTGTTATGCATCACTTAATAACAGGTTGGTTTTATTTCCCAGATTACTTAGTTTTGCTGTTCTGCTACCACATTATTTGGATCGTTAAGGGAACTTGGTGCATCTTGTGAATAGAATTATGTATGACCCTTTCTGTAACGCAGGTAAGAGCTCTGTCTGATTGCAGCATTGTAATCTCCCTTTCCAGCAGGCTCTGTAAATCACCCTGCAGACTGGAGACAGGACTGGGTCCTCAGGTAATCTGTGAACAGTGGCACTCTTCATGACAAGGTGGTACCACTCTGTCCTCGGTGTGATGGGGAAGGGGTGTCACCAGCATACATAGTATTACATTTCCATTACACAGATATAATGACCAATAAAAGAAAATCTATTTCTCTTCTGTGGAGCAGCTTATAAGAGGGTCACAATGAGGAAGACACACAATGAACAAAAGAGCAGGTGGAGAACCACAGATGACACCAATCGAAGCTAATAATAAAATAATATCTTACACTTGGATACTTTTTTGGTAAAAAATAACAACTACTACAACAAAACAGAGCTTTCTCATGAATGACTGTATTTGATCTTCATGACAATTTCATGGGGGAGGTAGGCAAGTTAGCTTTACTGCCATTTTTACAGAGATTTAGGGAGGTTCAGGGATTTGTCCAAGCTCAAAGAAATTTTCTGATTTCTACTATAATTCTCTTTGTAATATTTCTGATTATACAAAAGGCAGAAAACAACTGATTATGTTGCTTTATTAAATTTTTGTTTCTTAACTTTTCAAATAGAGTTTATGACTAGGAAAAGGTAATATGAAGTGAAAGGAGAGACAAGAAGAAAACACTAAAATAGTGTTCTTCAAATTGCATAAAATTGCTGTGTATTATAGTCACACATTTGGTTCTGGAATAGCCATCTAAGATGAGTGTGTGGCATCCACTAGACATTCTTTCTGCAATTAAGATTAATTTAATTTTGATAATTTTACTGTAACCTTCGTGTAGGCACCTTAAGATACTTTGAAATAAAAGTGTTAACTGCTTGTTTTTAATGATTTCCCAATAATCTGGATTCCTACTAACACATTGTCAGATGTCCCTCCACGTGTCACATACTCATGCTAGTTTCCATGCCATTCCCACCAAATAAGAAAATAATAAATACAGGTGTGCATGTGTTAAAAATCTATAATTGGTCAGATAATTTTTTAGGTTCTTTTACAAAAATTATCTCTTTCATTACTTGAGGAAAACTCAGGTTTTTTTGACAGAGAAGGATCTCTTCAATTAGGGACCTGGACATTTGGGGAAGCAATGGTTTGAAAGTGTTGAACAGAAGAAAAGTTCATGAATGAGAGTAACAATTCGTAACTCTGGGACTCCGAAAACTAGACTAGGAGAGTGGGGGTATGACAGGTTTTGGTTTTTGTTCGTATCAGCCTCTGCTCTTTCCACACTTGGCATGAGATAAGTGCTTGGTAATTGTTTGCAGATGCTGGGTTAGATGAATGGGTAAATTAAAGATGACACACTCCAGGTGTAAATTTCCTTTAGAAACTGCATCTTAAATTTATTTTGCACTTTTGAGCCCCAAAATTGGTCCTGTAAGCCAATCTTGGACAAAATCATAAAAAATAACATTCTTTTTCACTTTGCCTCGGCTTCACCTTCTGACTCTTTGACTCACACAAAAGCACTAAAGAAGATGGTGCAGGACACCTGGATAGCCACATGCAAAAGAATAAAGTTCAGCACTTACCTCACACCATAAAAGACATTCACTCAAAAATGAATTGAAGAGTTCATTTTGAACTCTTTAAGTGTTAGAGCTAACATAAGTGTTAGAGCTAACATGACAAAACTCTTAGAAGAAAGCATAGATGTTAAGTATAAATAAATCTTAATGATCTTGGGTTTGGCAATGGATTCTTAGATATGATACCTAAAGCACAAGTAACTAAAGAAAAAACAGTTAATTGGACTTAATCAAAATAAAAACTTTAGTGCCTCAAATGACTTCATCAAGAAAGTGAAAAGACAACCCGTAGAATGGGAGAACATATTTGCAAATCATACATCTGATAAGGGACTCATATCTATTATATACAAAGAACCCTACAATTCAATAATAAAGTGATAACCTAAATGAAAACCAGGCCTGAGTGTGGTGAACTGAAAACAGAAAAACGGGTTGAAGATTGTTATAAAAACAATTCAACCCCTGATGAGCTTCCAAAAACCTGAATTCCCTTGCCTCCAACCTCTGCACAACACTGGACCCTTACACTTTTGTGAGAAGAACCAGGAGGCTGTGGATATGGAATTCCAAGTATAATCAAGGGCAAGAATAGCACTCTGAAACTGAAAACAGGAGTCCAGAAAGTTTGCTGGATTCTCAGGATACTCCCAAGCAGAAATTTAGATTTCTCCTTGGAAAAACTGACCAATCCCAGAGAAAGTTTGAGACCACCCCCCTCAAAATGCGCTCAAGTTTTTGCTTAATTGCCCTAAGTGGAGTCCCACTAGTCAGCAAGCCCTTCCTCTCACACAGAAATTCTAATCGTTAGGAAGCTCTATAGCAACTTGCTCCTAAATAGGTAAATACAGAGTCATCATATATTGGAGGAAAATCTCTATTATGAACAATTATACACAGAAACACTTCACACTTATACATAAAAACCCAACTATATGAATATACTTAACAAGTTAGGAGAAAATATTTACCCACAAAATGAGAACAAGATGCTTTAAAAAGAAGTACTCCACAAATAAGAAAATTCCAAAAAGATGGAGAGAATAGAAAGTTTTAAAAATTCTATAGAACTTTTGGAGGGTAAAAATGAGGATGTGCCTCGAAAACAGAGTTGAAAAGATATAGGGGTGGAAGTACAGAGAAAAGAAAACTAGGGGGTCAGTTCACAAGGTCCAAACTTTAATTACCAGGGATTCCATGACAGGACACGGAAAACGGAAAAGACGACATAATAAAAAAAAAATAGAAAAAAATTCAAAGATAAAAGTGATGATCTGACAGATAGAAAGGACTCACCTTGCACAATGGATGGAAGAAGATCCATCCAGGTTCAGACACGGTATCATGAAATTTTAAAACATGGTGGTTAAAGAGAATAGAATATTCTCCAAACCAACAGAGAGAAAACCAAGAATGAAAACACACTTGAGACCCAGGAAATAGAGGAATTGCATACAGGAGAAAGATGAAGGAAACTTTCAGGACAATTGTTAAGATGGCAATTGATCCACATTGGAACAGGACAAGAAGAGGCTTCATTGGAACACCTAAAAAATCCTCCCAAAAAACCAACATAACTTCCAGAGCAGCTGATGTGTTTGCCATATTTAGAAGAGTTTTAAAATCCTGTTGGAGAAAATTTGTGGCTGAATCAATAATAGGTGCATAGAAAACTAAGGAAATTAATAAAAAAGGCAATTAACCTCAGGAAAACAAAACAGAGAAAGGAAAAGTAAAGACACTACGGCATATGGTTCAGCTGTTACACTATTTATATATACATTGAAACGTAAATATTGAACAATGCTCTAATCAAAATGCTGACACAAGCAAAGTAGCAAGAAGGGGAAGTGGAGAAGAAAGACACATCACAGCACTATTGACAACAGCCAAGATGTGGAAACAACCTAAGTGTCTGTTGACAGATTAATAGGTAAAGATGTGGTATATACATGCAATGGAATATTAGCCAACCTTAAAAAGAGAAGAGAGTCCTACCACATGCAACACGTGGATGAACCTGGAAGACACTATGCTAGGAGAAATAAGCCAGTCACAAAAAGACATATACTGCATGGTTCCACTTCTATGAGGCATCTCACAGAAGCAGAGAACAGAATGGTGGTTGGTGGGGTTGGAACGAGGGAGACATGGGAATTTGCTCTCTAACAAGCATAAAGTTTCAGTCAATCAAGATGAGTAAGTTCTACAGATCTGGTGTATAGCCATGTGGCTATGGTTAACTACTTAAAAATTTGTTAAGAGGGTAGATCTTATGTTTTCTGTTCTTATCATAATAATAATAATAATAAAGACTGATTTTGCAAATAAAGTTATTATTAAGAATAGATCAAATGACTTATAGGATGTAAGATATTATTATTATTATTTTTCCCTCATAGTTATTTATCAGTATGTATTTGTCTCACTGATGAAAGAGTCACATCTGTTTGCCCCGTGTAGGCCAGTGATTCTGGTGGGCAGCCTCGATGGTTTTGGTAAATAGAGGCTGAGGTTGCTTCTGCTTGTGCATTAGCTTTGAAGTTATCTCAAAGATGGGCTGAGGAGACTTCTGAACAGAAGTCCCCGAACACATAAGCTGCAGACAGAAAGGAAGGAGCTTGATTAGAATGATTTTAACGACTGTGAAAATGTCACATTTTGCTATGAATCAACAAATAAATTAAAATGACAAAGGAAAGAAAAAGGAGAGAGGATAGTAACAAAGGCCAGTCTTCATTCTCCTTACCTGGAAGTCGGTATGAATTTAAATTGAAAAAATAAAAATTAGCAGTATAGGAGCATTTTTAAATAAATATATTACAAATGGATGAAGGACTAAAATTGGGTAGCCATTTATAGAAAGATTTTTCTTTCAATAGGAGGCATGGAGAATAGCTTCATGGAGGAGGTGTCTTTGACAAATTTCTTTTGGTTTCAAGAAACAGAATCTCACCTGATTTGCCAAAAAGGGGGGTAGGAGTGTAGGGCTTTTACCATAAGAATACAAGGGTAGTGCCTGGAATTTAAATGTGGAAAGTACAGCGGAGCCTAATGAAAAAGTGCAGTCAGGAATTTGGTGCCCAATGAAACAGAGGTGACTATGTCTAGCCCTTCAGAGTCACAAGACCTATGCTCTTTGCTTTTCTCTGTGCATCTGCCTTTATTTCTATTTATGGAATAGCTTTCTCTACTTCTGAGCATGGTTGCTGAAGATGCCTTTCTCAGCCCCAAAGCCACACCATCTAGGTCCAAGGGGGACCATTGGAGAATCACTGAAATTCTGAATCCCAGTTCCAAATGACCAGAATAGAGGATCTGAGGGTCTCAGCTTTGGTCAGGTGTCAACTCCGGTCATATTAGCAATGGTAAGGGTAGAGGGGTCACGAGTAACAGACAAAGCAGCAGAAGCCACTACTGGTGGACAGAGAATGAAAGAAACCCTAACAGGTGTCCATCACATATTTTCAGGATTGATATGTTTGGGGCAAAAGAGATACAAGAAAAGGCAGAGGAAAGAACTGAAGCAAAGCAAGCAAGTGTGGTCCTGTCTGGATGCCAATATGTGTATGATTCCGTTTAGCTTGCAGGCAAAGGCGAGGGAGTGCAATGCAAAATGAGGTCGGACCCAGAGGTTCAGTAACCTTGAGATCAAGCCCCCCTCCTCCTCTCTGCCCCCTGGTTGAGGCAGCCAGGGTTCTGTTTTTCCTTTTCTGATGTGTTCTGAGCTGGTAGATTGCTCAGAGGATTTGAAAACCAACCTGTTCAGACCTGTCTGCAAAAGCCTCGGGAGGTAAAGTAGTGAAAGGTTTGTCTGCGCACCCAATCTTTCTCCTACTTAAGGCTGTATAAAAAAATATTTAATATCCTAAATCCTCAGTTAAACTAGTTTCATAATTATTTTTCCAAGCGGAGTTCTACCCAAATTATACGTATGAATCATGTAAAGTACTTGTGAGAGAAAAGGGGATTTTCAAGTGTCCAGTATAATATCAAATCCTAAATGCCATTGCTTGACAGAGGAAATGATTTTATAAGAAGGTAGGAAAATTTCCTGGAGAAATATCAGGGTAAAAACATATCAAGTTTCTATGACAAAACAAATAAAAATGGGCAAACATCTCTGAAGATAATTATTTGAAAAGGTGAAAAGACACTGATAAACAATATTAGGAATAAAAAAGATGCTTCAAAGATTAAAAAGACAATATTATGAATAACTTGATGTGATGCATTTGAAAACTCAGATGAAATGGATAAACCTCTAGAAAAAAAATATTATTTACCAAAATTTAGTTAAGGAGAAATGGGAAGTATAAACAGTCATATAACCACAAAGGAGACTGAATCAGAAGTTTAAAATTTTCCTACAGAAAAACCAGGTCCAGAAGACTATTTCCAGCAAACAGAAAAACAAAGGAAGTCTGCAAACATAGAAGAAAAATGATCTCAATTTCATACAAACCTATCTCGGATGACAGGAGAATGGGAACATCCACACTTTGTACCAAAGTATGACTTTGGTACAAAATCCAATGTAGCATGAGAACAAAACTACAGATCAATCTTGCTCATGAACACAGATACAAAAATGAGAATATTAACTGCAATCCAGAAGTGTGTGCATGTGTGTGTGTATGTGTATGTCTTACGATAATGCATCATTTGGTTGATTCCAGGAGTGCAAGTTTGATTTTATGTAAGAAATTAGAATAAAATCATTTATTTTAAGAAATAAATTTCAACAACATAAAACAAATTTTAAAAAATATATTTATAATAACATCAAAATTATAAAATATCTTGGAATAACTACAAGAATTGTTCAAGAAATTTATGAAAACAATTATAAAACTTTATAAAAAGACAAAGAAAACCTAAATATACATCATATACATGCATAAAAAGACTTGTTATCATAGAAACACCAATTCTTCCAATCTGATTGGTACTTCCAATGATATTCACATCTAAATCCCAACAGGCACTTGTGGTACTTGACAAGCTGACTTAAAAATTTATATGGGAGAGCAAAGGGCCAAGAAGAAGAAGAAAAATAGGCACTTACTTTTTATCACATACTTAGAATTATTGTAAAGGCATAATGATAAGACAGAGGCGTCTTGTCAAATGAAACAGAATAGAAAGACCAAGAATAGATCTACTCATATGTGGGTCTTTGGTATATGACAGGAGGTGTATAGCAGGCCATTGAAGAAAGAATGTACTTTTCAATAAATTATCACGGAGCACTTGGGTATCCACAGGTGAAAAAAAATTCC
Organism: Miniopterus natalensis; assembly: GCF_054644295.1. Classification (NCBI taxonomy): domain Eukaryota; kingdom Metazoa; phylum Chordata; class Mammalia; order Chiroptera; family Miniopteridae; genus Miniopterus; species Miniopterus natalensis. The sequence continues at coordinate 61,282,472 of NC_142090.1, read as the reverse complement.
TTGTCACACATTACATTTAAAAACCATTAAAGTCTTAGATAAGAAAGACAAAGCTAATGACATATGACCTCCATGTAGAGACGAATTTCTTAAAACAAACAAACAAAAAAACCATAAAGGAAAAGTTAAATTCTAAAATTTCATTCAAAAGGTATAAAAATAATTAAAAGGAAATATATAAACTGCGAAAATATATTGTAACTATAAAAGTGAAATAGATTAATATCCAATATATGTTTAAATCAAAACAAAACCTCCTGCGAATCAATTAAAATGAAAAAATACAACAATTAAATAATAAAGGGTAAAACCTTGAATATGAACTTTACATATAAATAATCATAAGTGAAAATAAATATAGGAAAAGATGCTCAACTTTATTAGAAATGATGAAGTGTAAATTCAAAGTATAATGAACTAATATCACACCCACAGTGGAAATTAAAGTCTGGCAACATTACATGCAGGTGAGAATGTGGGAAAGCATGGATTTTATGCTGCTGATAGGAGTCTCAAATAGTTGATATAATCATTTAGAACACAATTTGTTTTTTTCTACTAAAATTGAAGATGTGTATAATCTATGGCCCAGAAATTCACTCCTAGAAATCCATGCACGTATCCACCATGACAAATACCCAAGAATGTGTACAGTAGCATTAGTTATTATCTCAACAAATTCTAAACAACCCAAATGCCCATCGACAATAGGAGAGGTAAATAAGTCGTGTTACTGCAGTGGATTACTAGGTACTAGTGAACAATGAATTTTAGCCATACAAAACAACATGAATTTTTTAAAAATTTTGATAAAAATATATATGGCTGGATCCCATTTATATAAAGCTAATATATTGTTTATGGATTCAAGAAAAAGGTAATGTTATGATGGAAAAATGAAATTATAAACACAAAATGCTGAATTATAGTTATTTGAGAAAAGAAATGGAATATTATGAGAAAGGGACATGCAAGAAACTTCATCATTCTTGGCAATGTTCTGTTTCTGGTGTCATCAGTGGATAAGTGAATATTCACTGTATTTATCCTTTATAACTTACACATATTTCATAAATATTTTTATATTTACTGAACACCTCATTTTAAAAACTCTTCAAAATTGTTTAAGTATATCGACCACAGTAACAACTTTTCCACATTCTACAGTAACACTGTCTGAGAGAGTCTGTGCTCTGGCCCAAGGATTCAACCAGCTAAGGTCTGTGGCAGTAAAATCCCAAATGCAAAAATCAATGCATCGAACCGTTGTAGCCTGTCACACCCAGTCACCTCGTCTAATTTCTCGTTTCAAATCTTCTTTTGCCAACCCATCTCCCAATTATGAATTTAACATCCCACGTAGATTTGCCCACGGGGAGAGAGGGTACCGATCAACAAACATGAGTCACTGGAGAGCTTGACAGCTCCATTCCTTGCTGTAATTTAAAGCTGGCATTCTGGCTAATATTTCAAATTCTATAAGCACCCTCAGGGGACAATGTATGCATGCTGAAGAGGAGATGGGGAGATGAATCATTCCAAGGACAAGTGGAGGGGGCAGCTGAGAAGGAGGTAGAAAAGCAGAAGGGAAAAACTGTCATCCGAAGCCACAGTTCAGATCTCAGAAAATGAGACTTTATTGTTAAAGGGCAGTTAAACTGACTGTGGGCTGAAATTTGAGTGTTTGCAAAGCAAGTATACAACTTATGAAATATAAAGTAGCAAGTATACTTTATACTTTACAAAGGAAATAAACAACTTATAAAGTAGTAAGTACCATCATGGAAGGCAGCAGCCCGTGATGGAAAATGCAAAAGTTTTCAGGGTCGAATTTGACTCGAATTTTGGCTTCCTCACTGAAGAGGAAGTCCGTCTCAGTGTATTTGCCTGTATATAAAGACAAGAATACTGGTGATGATTAAAGATAGTATTTGGCAGCTCTTCTCAAAGGGAGGCAGTTCAGTAAAATGGAAGAGCTTGAATTTTGATGCCTGACCCCACCTTGATTCTGGCTTCACCACTTTCTGGTTGTACCGTCTCCAACACTCATTTTTCTTATCGATAAAATGGGGTGATGAGACCTATCTTGGGGATGTCATGAGACTTAGAAATAATAAGTCCACCTAGGAAGTGTTCAACAGAAGGTACATGATATAATTATTACTGGATGTTGATTCTCTATTTAAAAAGCAAGATCAGGGATGGCTAGGACATAAAACCAGAGAGACAAGGGAAAGGTGTAGTTACTGCAAAAGGCCATTGTTACGAGCTCAGGCAGGTAGCAGAGAGAAGGAGTGGCAGCCAATGGCCATGTGGGGCTGGCTAAGGTGAAGGGAAGTGGAAGTGCCAAACAGGAAGGAAACTGGCCTTGGGGTCTGGTCATAGGCACCAGTGACTCAGACATGGGGACTCCACTCAAGGACAAACCTCTCTTCACTGGAAAGGAGGGCAGGAAGAAGTAGTACAGCCAGTCCATCGAAGAGAAACTTAGGTAAAGATGGGTAATCAAGACAAGGACTCTGACTCAGATGTAGTTGGTGGGGATTTAGATGGTGGAACTATGGCCTAAGTCATGGTATTTATCACAATTCAAAGCAAGAGACCACAATATCACAGCAAGCTGACAGTGCAGAGCTGTGTAGCACTATGATGTTACGATTGTCATGTCGTCACTGGTGATAGGAATTCTCCAGCTCTATTATAATCTTATGAGATCACTGTCCTATATGCGGCCTGTTGACCCAACGTGTCATTATGCAGTGCGTGGTGGTAATTATCCTCTCCGCTGAGAAAGGAATGTTCAGGAGTTCTGTGTTGATCTGGGGCACGGTGTCTGGGGAACTCATGCTGGCAAGGGGCTGAAGCATTGCTTAACCCGGGGCTGCAGTATGTAGAGCAGAGGGGAAAGTTCTGTGAGGTAGCATGCTGGACAAAGCTAGAAGCTGGCCTGCCAACCCTCCGGACAGGGCCAAGCAGAGTCCCAGGCGTTAGGATGGAAAGCAGGTTTGAAACTGAGGGTAATGCCTGTGCTGGCAAAGGTTTCTACAGATGCTATTTTATAGAACTTGGAGGGGGCTTGAGAAATAACATGAATGGTAACAATCCAAGTTGCAGCATTTGCTTGATATCACGATGCAGGTGACTACAAGTCTCGGTTGCAAAGTGTGGGGGCTTTATCTGCAAGGAGCCAAGCACATACCACCTTCCGAATGGCAGAGGTTGGCAATATGGGCCCACAGTGGAGCTAGCTGATGCCCACGGTGGGCTCCAATCACAAACCCACGTTGCTTAGCTTGAGCCAGTTCTCTAGTATTTCTTAGGAATGACTGTGCAAAATGCTATTGGCAAGGACGTCTGCCCCGGGGTTCCTGGCTATGTTGGGTGCAAGTCTGGTGTATGAAGAATAAAAATCAATTTCCTGAAAGAACTCTGTACAAGAGTGTGTCATTTCAAAGTATTATTAAAACTTCTATGAGTATTGTCGACTTGGAAAATCACTTTGAAAGAAATACAATTCTATTTCTTGAATAGGAAATGAATCCAATTTCAGAGGAACTTTTTCAAGAACATTTTTCTTCCTGCTTTGCCGCTCACTGAGGACCTCAGAAATGTTCCAATAGAGTAAATATTTGCTTGCAGCTCCATAGGTTTACTTATCTTTAATCAATTTCAACACATGCATTATGGTTTGGGGTACAGTTTGTGCCTTGGCTTAAACATGACTCCCTACTCAGGACACCAAAGAGTGCTTTGATGTTATATTTGATAAGGACACATTGCTCTTTCTTATGTCACTTATAATCTCTTTTATTGATCATAAGCATTGCCAAAAAATCATCTTGAGCTTTTGAGCATTAATAACGAAGGTCTGCTTTTTCCAATTGCCCTCCAGTTGGAAAACTAAATGCCTCTCAAATTATACATCCCACACTAGGGGCAGGGGGCTTATTCCATCTTAAATTAGAGTGGAGAACGGACCATTAGGCAAACAGCTGAACTTTCTAATCCCACTGTAACAGGTTTAATGTCTGAGTTCACAACTCAAGGCTTTAACAACACCATTCGTTGCTCTTCTATTCACCCTTTCTTTTACCTGGTTAAATATTCAATTTGGTCTAAAATGTCTATTTATTTCACTGCCCATGACATCTCTAAGCCATAAGACTCATCAGGACAGTCATTATAATTTTACTTTCTGGTGCTGGGTTCTCTCCAATAATCTGGGGATGGAGGAAGGAAGTCCTTATGCCTTTCTTCCTTTCCTCTGTTCTAGCTTGGAGATGAGTTTAAATATTCTTCCACTGAACAATCTATTTCCACCAGCCTCAGCCTCTGAGGCCATCCCAAATCCTGACATTTCTGTGGAATCCTCCTTAGGCTTCAAACTAGCTCCAAGCCTATTTTGAAGAGCTGGACTTTTGTTTATGTATGAGGAAAATAATATTGCCTCTTTTCTTTAAGTAGACACACGGGAGCTGTGTTCTGGATGAGTAGCAGGATTTATCACTTCTGTTTGGGAAGATTTGTTTTGAGGTATTATTGTTATTCTGTTAAAGAACTGCATGTGGACTAGTCTGGAAGAAAGAGACCGAGGGAAAAGCAGGAGTTAAATTGTGTTGCATAATGAAGTTACAGGGATTTTTTTGAGTTGTCCTAAAAATGTGAGGAACCCCACATTTAGGGACTCCAGGCAACGTGAGAAAGTGGGAAGATGGGAAATTGCAGAGCTCAGCAACCAGAGGCTGAAGAAAACAGATGGCCCCTAATGGATTCCCCTATGTAAGGATTCGCCAAGCTCTTTAGGAATAGTGATGTCAGCCCTCCAGCTAGTGTCTTCATCTGTGCTTTGATCCCTTTATTATCCCCAAATTTTTATTAAAATTCTGTGACAAATAGCAACTTTGTGGTGGAGCTGCTTTGGGGACTGAAGGGAATGGTGGTTTATGCACAGTTGGGGCAAAGATGAAGAAAGGAGACATCAGGTAGCAAGCGTGGTGGCAAAACACACATCAGGGATTGAGGCAGGACCAGGAGAAGAAATTCTGAGGGACAGATGACAAACGGCAACCAGAATAATGTATACTTCCCCCATCCCAAGAGCCTCACAAATATTAGACAAGGAGCTAAATGGTATGGGGGATGCAGTGGATATAGGACATATGCCCAGAATACTAGACGACTCAGAGATCCATGTGGGCTTGATCCCCAGTCGGGGGCTTGCAAGAGGCAGCCGATCAATGACTCTCATCATTGATGTTTCTATCTCTCTCTCCCTCTCCCTTCCTTTCTCTGAAATCAATAAAGACATACTTAAAAATTAAAATAGAAATAAAATAAAATAAATAAGAAGTCAATATTGCTTCATCTTCTGATGACATTTTTGTGGAAAACACTCATTGCCATGCTCTTTATACTTACAGTTTACTTTCTTCAATCCAAAGCAAACCAATCCAAATGAATTAGTTACTCTCTACTAACCCAACTCATGGAAGACACCTATAAAAAAACTTTGTTCTATTTTATATCTTATAGGGTATCTAAACGTTCCTATGTGGGAAAGCATTTAGAACTAAGTCAAGCTGATTTCTGGCTACTTCATTAGCCATAATCCTCCTTAACTCTACTCCTTTCCAAGATGGAAGCTAGGACAAAGTTATGACTCTCTATATTCAGATGACATAAAACAAGGATGTATTTTTTTAAATGCCACAACTCCTACCTCACAGACATTCGGTACTTTGCTGATAAGTCCAGAATTAGCTATTGGATTCTTCTTAAAACCAGACTCCCAGCAGCCTCTGCAAGTCATTTAGAACGTATGTGAGATATAGTGGGCTCTATCTATGCCCTGTGTCTTCCTCCAGCTCCCTTTCACCACAGACATTGTGAGCAACTCTGCTCACAGGTGCATTCTGACCTACGGTTTTTCTGATCCCACTTGAAGGACTCTGGGCCTCTGTCACACTCCCTCCAATGTGCAGCTTGGAAGCACAGGGGAGTTCATACCTATAAGGCAACTCTTGACCAATGGAGGATTGGAGCCAGTGGATAAGTGCCAAGTGCTTCCCCTTTCCCATGCCCTGGGTGGTACACTCTGAGGCATAGCCTGTACTGCTTGTTGGAGAATCCCAGTTGCCCACACCAGTGACCAACTCAAGAATATACCCTGTACTGGCTTTCCCTTCCTTCTCCACTACCCACTGTTCCTGTTTCCTGGGACCACTTCCCAAAATGAACTACCTGTAGCCAAGGCCTCACTTTTTGAGGGGAAAACCAGCTTAAGCAAACTATACCTTACCTGGTGAGACAACAGTCAGTTTTATAAATAAAATAGTTTGATTTTTATTTTCTTATGCTTCTTTCATAGTCTTTCCCTCAAGAAATCCAGAAAGGATCTAAATATATGGTATGACATGTTGTTTTTTACACTCTTCCTTGCCTGACATAAAACATTATCATGTAGATTAATTTAATCTCTAATTAATTTGTTTCATGCTTGCATTTTCAATAATAATCTACAGATGTTTCAAATATTAGCACTTGGTTTTGTTGCTGACAATTTAAAGTAAGTAGAACTTTCCACTTTTAATATTATTTGAGATCTGGCTTTACATTTATTCTTATTTAGTATGTTGACTTATTTTTACACTTGACACTTGTTTTTATGGGTTATCTGAGATGATTTTGATAGACCCTGATGTCCAGTTTACTAGAGTTGTTCCTGCCCTCTTAGATATTCTGGCTGTTAATGCATGTCCTATTCTTGTTATGCTTTAAATAAAAAAGAAAAAATCTGAGATGCCTTAGAAGACTTGGGTTTGTTCTCTGTTGTTTCTGCCTGGTTTCTGGGAGCCCATGGAAATTGGAGTTAGCGGGTCAAAAGTAAATAATTATGATATAACCTCAGGAGCCATTTGTGAGGAGGGCAATGTAAATTGCCCTCCTATAAAATGTAATTTTATATGATGTAAAATTACACTACAAAGTTATAATGTAAATGTAAAATTTAATATCAATGTAAAAACTAATATCAATTCCAAGACGTAATATTAAAATATTGTCCCTTCCCATCTGGTCAGGGAAGGAAAGAATTCCAATGACTTCAAGTATATATTTGGATTTTTTAAAAAATTTGTCTTTACTGTTGAAAGTATTTTATACACACACTGAAGACCTAGGGATTTTCAGGAGCCCAAAGCACAGCATTCTGCCAGTTCTCTAAGCCCCTTTCCTCCTACGCATTTCTCTTGCTTTCTCCTTTTGGTGTTTTCTCCCCGTCTACAACCCTCAAGCCACACCGTGCCCTCAGCAGCAATGCCAATTCTTCCTCTCAGTTCATATAAAGCATGGATTACAGTGTATAAGGTTATTTCCACAAGTAAACGCAGTGCTTTCCCAGTAAATGTTTCTCTGTTCTCCATTACACACTGAGTGTGGGTAATTTACTTAACCTCTAAGAGAATACAGTGAAAATCTCCCTATAAGGTGAAATTTGAATATAAATAACATGGTTGGCAATGACTTCCATCCTCCGATCAGCCCCTTCTCAATCAGGGCCCCTTCTAAATATAGCTTATTTGGGTACAAGAAGAAGAGGGAAATGGCAGACAACCTCAAACCATCGGGGAAAGCAGGGAGAGGAAAATGGATGCCTGAATCCTGAATATTCTTCTGGCCTAAAAGGGCCAACTAACTGGGAAACTTCAAAATTTCAAACTTCAACAGGTCCTGACCAGATGTGGATGGCACACTTGGACCCTGGAACTGACTGTATTTCATTAATCACTCAATTAAATGACTCCACATTTAACAGGACTGGATTTTCACACCTCACTTACATTATGGTGGGGGTTTATGTGAATATAGAATTAGTTTTAAAGCCCTTTAATACATCATCTGATTAGACTTTCAAAATAACCACCCCATTTACCAGTAAAAAAGAAACACAACCCTAGCCCGTGTGGCTTAGTTGGGCGGATGTCATCCCATGTACCCAATGGTTTAGGGCCCAATACCAGGTAGGGGGTGTGCAGGTGGTGGCCGATCCATGTTTCTCTCTCACATCGATGTTTCTCTCTCTCTCTCCCTCTCCCTTCCTCTCGCTCTAAAAATCAATTTTAAAAAATCTTAAAACCCCCCACAAAAAACACAGACACTTCTGAAGAGAGTAAAAGACTTAACAAATTAGTAACAAGAGTTGGAACAACTGCCAGTTCTTCTGATGGCAACTATACTGATTTTTCCTGGACAGCATGCTTCCTTCCCCAGGAGGTCTCATCAAGACTAGATAACAGAAACTTGTTTTTCCTCCAAAACACTTACTTGGATCAACACTCAGTTAATTATCTCATGTTTCACCTGGCTTGTGTCCACATGTTTCAGAAACTGTGGATCTATGCCTTTCTATTGGTGGCCCCCAATTGCAAGATGGGTCTAAAAAATAACTGGCAGTTTGGTAAATTCAATCAAGCAAGCAGTCATTTCAGTTAAATATATAGAATTTTACAGTAACATCAAGGTGGAAAGTGGGTAAAAACTGATTCTGTAGGGATTCATTGGCTAAGATGTGTAATAATAATAATAACAATAGCAGAGCTTCCATTTATTGAGTGCTTACTCTATTCTAGGTACTGTGTTAAACACATCATATAATTTAATCTCATTTAGAAACAGTTTTGGAAATCTATTTTTGTCTTTTTCACCACACATGAATAATTTTGCATTGATGATAAAATAGCTAACTTAAAAAAAACCTTTAGGCTTTGATGCCTAGTACCTGTTGTAATGGATAGATGTGAACAGGTATGACTAAAACTCCCAGTATTATTGCCATGCAGAAGGACAAGAACCACAGAAATGATTGCGATATTTAATTTAGTATTAGCTTCTTAAACAAACATTGCAACATTTGTTTTTTCTCCATTCGTCTACCCCAGCGATTTTTAGACAGTGCTCTGCAAGAATTTTTAGCTGCACTGACTTCTTTTCCCTTAGATTGTCAAATAAAAAAACTGACAATAGCCAAGACAACAATAGCCCTGAATATATTAATAGAGTTGCATCTTATCAGTCACATCACATAATAAGGTTGCGTCTGGTTAGTTAATTCTTTTTTTAAATTTAATTTTATTTTTGTTTAAAATATTACAGATGTCCCTTTTTCTCCCCAATGACCCATTCCACCCCATCCCTTCCCCCTCCCCAGTCCCTCTCCCACCATTGTCCCTGTCCTTGGGTTGTGTATATATGCACATAAATTCTTTGGTTACTCTCTCCCCCTCCACCCACCCACCCTCCTCCATCCCTCTGACATTCATCAGTCTCATCTATGCTTCCATGTCATTGAATCTATTCTGTTCATCAGTTTAAAACATACTTTTTTAACACACATACATAAAAATAAAAATTAAATAAACTTACTAAATTTAAATATACCAAAAAAATAAAAATAAAAAAATAATACCCTTTTCAGAATAATTGAAACTATAAGAACAGTGAGAATGGTCTTTCTAAGCAGCCATATTTACACATCTCTGGACTGTTTTGGAAAACTGGAATTCTTTAAGAGTTTGCATTCATATTTGCTTTTCTTTTTTTATCGAAGTATAGTTAACATAATATTTTATGAGTTTCAAGTGTACAACATAGTTACTCAACATTTATATACTGTATCCATATTTTCTTAAGAAAATAATGTTGGTAGGTATATGTCAATGTCATTTTATTAAAATGATTGATTTAAATGTGAATTTCAAAGTAACTAAATACCAGTGATTCAGCTCTCCATGTCATTTATCAAGAAGGATTGTTTCAAGCCATTTATGATTCAGATGGAATGTTGGAACAGAGACCAGAGCACCATAACAAAAAAGATAGATGAAAATCTCAGAGGATGACTGTTGACCTAATCCAAACAAAATATCTTCTGGTTCCACTGGTTTTTGCCAAGTCTCAGTAGAGAGCTAAGAATAAATATAGCAGAGGAGGGGAAAGGAGTCTGTTTGTCTTTCTGTTTGTGACTGTTCAAGCAGATGAGTGAGAGAACTATGAGCTGATCTTTGCCAACTGTGCGGAAGCCATCACTGACGTCAATGCTCTGAAAGCGGTATGCTATAAAAGCAGTGGTCCCTCACAAGATAAAAGGAAAAAGTAAACAGTGTGACCTGATGAAGAGAATTAGGCTGGAGGCAATTAGTCAGGTCATTGAGCCAGGAATAACACTTAAATATATCAACAGTCACCATCCATCAAGGCCCTACTTGGATGCCTGTAGAGTGGTTTTCCTGAAAGGGAATTGTATGGGAACTTGGTGGATGGTGTGAAGAGGCACTTAGCAGTACCATAGTCATATCAGAAGAGCAATGACCCCATGTATTCTCTGAGTCTTTGAGGGAGGTACATTGTGTAATTTATAAGAGACCTGTTTCTCCAAAGTCTGGTCAAGAGTTAGCCATTTCATCTCATATTCAACCTATGTATTGAACATAGTATGATTTTTTTAAAAGGCAAAAATCCATGTTTAATAGATTAGCTGTCACTAACTGCACAACATTGATATACTGAATGGCATTTTTGCTCTTCCCCCAGGATTTAGCAATCGGTGAGGGAGTCACTACTGCTAGAGATAGAGAACAGGGAATGGAGATGAAAGGGGCCAAGTGTAAGACCTGGAGAATGGAGGGAGGTGGCAAAGCTCATTTTAAGATTACTCATTGCTGGTGTAGAAATGCAATTGATTTTTGTATATTGATCTTGTATCCTGCAATCTTGCTGAATTTACTAAATCCTAACAGGTTTTTAGTGGATTCCTTAGGATTTTCCAAATACAAGATCATGTCATCTATAAATAGAGACAGTTTTATTTCTTCCTTTCCAATCCTGAAACCTTTTATGTTCCTTTTGTTAAATGCACTGGCTAGAATCTCCAACACAATATTGACTAGATATTATGAGCACAGACATCTTTGTCTAGTTCCTGATTTTAGGGGCAAAAGCACTCAGTCTTTCAAAAGCAAGTGTGATATTGGCTGTGAGTTTAACCTTGATGCTCTTTATGAAGTTGAGAAAGTTCCCTTCTATTCTTTTTTTAAAATGTTGCATTTACTTTTATTTATTTATTTTTGTTTTAATTTATCTTTATTGTTGAAAGTATTACAAATGTCCACTTTCCCCCCCCATTGATCCCCTTCACCCTGCACCCCCCTCCACACTATTGTCTGTGTCCATGGGTTATGCATATATGCATGTACGTTCTTAGATTATTCTCTCCCTACCCACCTCCCCACCCCTGCCTTCCATCTGAGATTCATCAGTCTGTTCCATGATTCAGTGTCTCTGCATATATCTTGTTCATCAGTTTATTTTGTTCATGTTCCCTTCTATTCTTAATTTTTAAAGTGCCTTTGTCATAAAAGGGTATTGGATTGTGTTAACTGGTTTTACTACTTCTATTCAGATGATCGTGTGGGATTTTGTCCTTTTGATTTTCAGATGTAAAAACCAACCTTGTATTAATCCCACTTGCTCAAGGTGTATGATCCTTTTCATATGTAGTTGGATTCAGTTTGCTAGTATTTTATTAAGGACTTGCATCTATATTCATAAGAGATATTGGTCCATAGTTGTCCTTTTTTTGTTCTTGGAATCAGCATAAAAATGGCCCCATGGGCTGAGTTAGGAATTGTTCCCTCCTCTCCTATTTTTTGGAAGAGTTCATGAAGAATTGGTATTAATTCTTTAAATGTTTGTTTGAATTCATCAGTAAAACTTCCCAGGCCTGGACTTTTTGGGCATAGTATTTTGATTAATAATTAAATTGCTTTTCTTGTTATAGGTCTATTCAGATTTTATATTTCTTACTGAGTCAGCTTAGGCAGTTTGTGCCTTTGTAAGAATTGGTTCATTTAATCTAAGTTATCTAATTTATTGGCATACAAATGTTCATATTATTTCCTTTTAATCATCTTTTATTTCTGTAAGGTTGGTAGTCATGTCCCCACTTTTATTCCTGATTTTAATAAGTTGAGACCTCTCTTTTATTCCTTGGTCAATCTAGCCTAAGTTTTGCCAATTTTGTTTATTTTCAAAGAAACAATTTTTTATTTTATTTCTTTTTCTCTATTGTTTTTCTATTCTCCATTTCATTAGTTTCTGCTGTAATCTTTATTACAAGATCTAAATGAGACACAAGCGTAGCTTTCTTTCTTGTGATCCAGTCTTATGAATGAAAATAAGCAAAGCCTCAACCTCATACTGTAGGAAACTAATTATTACTTCAAATCATCCCTAGACCCTCAAGTTCAAGCATTCATTGTAGAAATCAGTTTATGGATATGGGAATTTGGAATCCAAAGTCTGGGAGGAAGATAAAAAAAAAAATGTCACCCTCTGACCGTGCTCCTCTTCAAAATCAACATATAATGAAAGGAGGCAGTCTTCTGCACAGGTAGCCTTCACCCTTTCTCTCTTCCTAAAATGTGTTTGTAAATATTTCACTAATCAGACTAAGTTGCATCCCATTTAACCAAAGGACTAGAGCAACTGTTCCCAAACTTTTAGCCACCAATACGACCTTTAAAATGTATTTCATCTGCCTTGCTCCCATGTCAGCAGAGTCTTTAAAAGATTTTTTTTCTACCAAATAAGCTGCAAATGTGTTAAGCAATAAATACATTTTTTTCTGCCCATATTATCACTATATTTTGTTCAGTGTTAATCCAGATTGCAAATGATTTATTAGCAGCAAAGTTTATGATAGTATTATGAAATCACAGAAATTGCTATCAGGACTGTAAGACTACTAGTAAACAAGATTAAGAAATAATCTAGTCTGTTAGAACATAGAACTCTTGGTTGCTTAATCTTGTCTGTCACCGTGGCAGGATTCAACCCATTCAAGTCAAACACTATAATAACCACTCAACGTGCACTCTCAGAAGTGCATTTGGCTCAGCACTCTTCTCCCCCTGGAATTCCTATGATGTCATCAATGGCCAAATTAAACCAGAATTATAATAACTTGGTTTTTAGTAATATGGTAAAAACACACACTGTTTAAAAGCTTTGGCCAATTCCGTGGTTTCCAAAGTGTGTGCCAAGGCACCCCAGAGTCCTACAACAAATTCATAAGAGCACTTCAAGTTATTTTGTGTTTTTTAGGGAAACATAACAACATCTCTCAAATACCACAAAAACAATTACTATCAAGTTATGTGGATGTAAATATTGAATAAACAGAACTGTTTGGGCCTCGGGATTCTATGAAAAAATGACCACATCACTGCGACCACAGAAAGTTTTGCAACCTCTGCATTGTCTATTTCAGTTTTCCCCCACAGCCTTATTAAGAATAACTGCATAGATTTCATTAACCTTTATGAAATACTAAAAACAGTCTCAAGAAACTTTCTGGCCTGATGAGCCCCAAATTGGTAACTGGTACTAAGGTATCTCTACAATCACATCAACAGGACAAAAGTACAGTGGTCCCTCGGTTTTCGAATGTGATCCGTTCCGGAAGCCTGTTCAAGTTCGGAAACGTTGGAAAACCGAGGGATCACAGCCGACAGCTGGTTCTCAGGATCTTGGGCTCAGCGGAAGCCGTGGGGCATGTTCCACTTCCGAGGCGTGTTCGGAAACCGAAGCATTTATTGCCTGGTTTATGGCGTTTGTAATCCGAAATGTTCGTCAACGGACACGTTCGTAAAGGGAAGTAGCATTGCATATATTATTGATGAGTGTGTTCTCCATGGTGATACTGTTATGGCTATACCCTTCTCCTGGTCACCTTTCCCAGAGACACATTTATTTTTTTATTTATTTTATTTATTTTTATTTTTATTTATTTATTATTTTTTAAAATTTTTATTTCTTTTTTAAAAAAATTTTTATTCTTGTTTAAAGTATTACAGATGTCCCTCTTTCTCCCCAATGACCTGTTCCACCCCATCCCTTCCCCTCCCCAGTCCCTCTCCCACCATTGTCCGTGTCCTTGGGTTGTGCATATCTGCATATAAATTCTTTGGTTACTCTCTCCCCCTCCACCCACCCCCCCTCCTCCATCCCTCTGACATTCGTCAGTTTCATCTATGCTTCCATGTCATTGAATCTGTTCTGTTCATCAGTTTATTAAGTTCTTCTAAAGGTAGACAAGAAGCAAAGAGGGCAATTAACTTGCTGTGTCCCATTTGAGGCGACACTTCATTTATTCAACAAAAGTTGATTGAGCATAAACTGTTTGCCAGACCAGTTGAACAAAACAAAGAGGCCTTAACTAATATTCTAGAATGCAAATGTTTAATATAATATCAGACAACTGGAAGTGAAAAGAGGAAACATAAAAGAGGAGGTTCACAGTATCCAGAGAGCAGGAAATACTACTTTTAAAAGGCTAGTCAGAGAAGGCCACTAATAAGTTGTCATTTAAGGAGAAATCTGAATGAAGGAGAAAGCTATACATGTAATTAAAGAAAGAGGGTTCTAGGCAGAGGATTCCAGCAGGTGCAAAGGTGAGAGCACATTTGATATTCCAGATGTGAGTTTGTGTCTTGCAAGTTTGAGTCTTTTAAATTTGACTCTCAGTACTGGTTAACTTATAATATTAACTTTGTGAATATATAAAGCCAAAAGCCAAGATTAGGCATGCCTCAGTAACTTCACCAAGATGCAGATACCCCATTAGGCCTGGCAGAAAGGGCTTTTTATTTTTGAAAAACAACATCTTTACTACAGTAAGTTGCAGAATGGATCTTAAGGACGGAATCAGATAGTCAACTTTGTTAGGGCACTTTGGGAAAGACTTGTGATGTTTTATCTGTTTCTAAATTTGTAAGACATCATTTTTCTCTGTGTGGTAAGGTTTAAGGTGAATAATAGGTATTTTCTTCTTTGTATATCTCTGTATTATTTATATTTTATTGAGCATTTCTTTAGTAATCAGAAAAAACATCGAAGCCATTTTCATACTCATTTTTAAAAACAGGTTATAAAACAACACTATATATGAAGCAAAATCTTGTTTTTATATAAAAATATTAAATGTGTGTGCTACTGTGTTTATATATTTATAAATGTTTTGTGGGTATTTTTGAGGGGGGTACATGGCCAGTGTCTATATAAATGTATATGTATATAAAAATCAAAAGAAATAGTGATTATATCTAAGTGGTTGAGTTCTGGGTGGTTTTTAAAAATCATTTTCTGTATCATATTTTAAATTTTGCTATCAAAGTGTAACACATAAAGACAAGGTGCAAAACATGAATGCACAGGTCAATTAATTATCACATATGACTACCCATGTAATTACCAACCAAGTAAAATACTAGAACCTGCCAGCCCCCAAAGCCCCACATGCTCCTTCCTACTGTCCCTCATACCTTGACTTTTAGCACAAAAGTTTAGTTTTGCCTGATTTTGATACTGACATAAACAGAATCATAGAATATATACAGCTTGGGGTTTAGCTCCTTTCACAATGCCTCATTTTGTCAATTAGATTCTGTTTCTTATCCATACTATCGGCACAAATTACTTTCAAATAACATTACGTTTTGTCAAGCACAATCACATAGATGCACATGTTAGTCTCACAGAAAGAACTCAGTGAAGCAGTATTCCTTCATCATTATCCTCAGTTTCTGAAGGGAGAAAGCAGGGGTGCAGGGAGACTAGGCAAGTTGCCCACAGTCTTGCAATGAATTATGGGTGGAGATAGAATAGGATTCCAGGCCCCCACCTCTGAGTCGAGACCCCTTACCACCACACACAGCTACGGTCCTCTCGCATGTTCAGAATACAGCCTGACCCTCTATGGTATAGTGTGACGCCCTACATACTCCCCTTTTGATTTAAAAAAAATGATTTGCCTATATTGCTAAGGGGGAAAACATCTTGTGAAATTTCTCTTGACCTGTATTGAACAAAGAAAAGGAGAATTTAGCTAACCTTAACTTCTGGGTATGTGTGTTCCCCGCCTTTTCCTGCCCAAGGAGTGCAGTGCACAAAACATATCGTTATCTCTGCCCTTGTTAACTTTCCTCCCTCCCTCCCCCTCCTTACCTCCCTCCCTCTCTCCCTCCCTTCCTTTCCT
Source organism: Miniopterus natalensis (assembly GCF_054644295.1). Classification (NCBI taxonomy): domain Eukaryota; kingdom Metazoa; phylum Chordata; class Mammalia; order Chiroptera; family Miniopteridae; genus Miniopterus; species Miniopterus natalensis. The sequence goes on along the minus strand of NC_142090.1, from coordinate 61,266,382 downwards.
GCCTTCCACCAAATGCTTATTGAAAGTCTACCACGCACCATCCACTATTCTTGCTGCTTACTATCCCTCAATAAATAAAACAGACATGGCCCCAGCTTGAAACTTACAGACCAGTAAACTATGGTCATTTGTAAACAAAAAAAAAAAATCACAAGTGCAATAAATATTGAACTTGTGCAGTGAACCTGGCCCAAATTAAGAGGTAAATGTTTGATCAATGAATCAATGTTTGAATGAAAAAACAAAGAGATGGATTGACTGACCTTTAAGATTTCGTAACTCTGAGATTCTTACCATAGCAGGATAATTAAATTTTTTTCTAATTCCCATTTTCCATTGCTCTATTGCTTTGAGTGAAAAATGCCGAGGAAGAATTAGGCTAAATCTGTCAGTCAAAAAACTTCATAAGAAAATCAATTAAGTGGCTCAAAATCATTTCTGTACTTTCAGGGGGAAAAACGTAAATGCCTGATGATAATTTTAATTGAATTCAGAAGCTATTACCTACGAGAACCTTTAATTTATTCTTACCCAGTCAATCGAAAACAATTTAAGCAAAGCAAAATCTGTTTTCTTCTAAGTTGCAACTGAGCTGAGAGCTGTCATGCCAAGTTTCACCCAGTGTGAATTTCAGCAGCTGAATGACAAACACCAGTAAAAAGAAACCCTTTTCTAGAATGCCAGCACGACTGCTTTAACCAAGTTTAAGCTACTAGGCAACAATCTAAGAAAACCACTATTCTGCCACTAATTGCCCATCTAAAAGGCTAGAGAGAAAATTACAGAAAGATGCAATCTTCTTAATAATTCCCCATGACCCCATCTTGAATCATCTCTTACCCATGGAAGGGTGACATAGAAGTTTCAGAGAATCCCAGTTCTCATTAAAGTGGGGAAAGATTGCCTCCCTAAAGGAACAGGGCTAAGCAATTCTACGCCAATGCCTTATCCTCCATATAGTAATTTATCAATGCAGAGGGTGAAAGTGACAGAGAGGGAAGGTTCTAGAGGCTGAAGTCTTGGGAGCCTCAAACCCCAAATTGACGTCCATACCTGTCAGCCACGTGGCAACCTGACCTCCACTGGCTCGTTCATTCATTCATCACATGTGAACAAGACAGTGAAGCCTAGTCTAATGTGGGTCAGATGAGCAACAGGTACACAAGTAAGCAAGACCATCACAGATCATTGTGCCTGAAGAACATTCCAAACGTGGTGGTGGAGAGTAACTTGAGGAGCCTTATTTAATAAGGAGGCCAAGAAATGCCTCTAGGAGTCTTTTTCTGGCATAGGTTTTACATGTTCCAAATGTTCTCTGTGTTCTTTTGAAATCAAGCCTAACCATGCTTCTGTCACATTAGCTGATGTGGACTCCCAACAATTGGAACTTACTCTTTTCCAGCCTGTGCAAAGGGGAAGTCTTAACACAGTGGCTAATGAGCCAACACAAGAATACAAGGAGAATACTCACTTCCTTTATGACCATGGGGTGGCAAAAATTCCTCAGAAAGAAAGGCTAAAAAAGCAGGACTATTAAAGAAAAAATTGAAAAATATAACTTCATCAGAAATTATATATATATGTCCAAAATATTATGTGTGTATCCAAATATATGTGTATGTATACATGTATGTGTATGTATATCTATAAAATGTAGAATATATGTGTGTATTGTGTCATAAATATCTGGGAAAGGACACATAGAACATATGAAGAATCATGGATAGTAATAATAAGACAAACCCAATTTTTATTTATTTATTTATTTTATTATTATTACCTTTAAAAATATCTTTATTGATTTCAGAGAGAGGAAGGGAGAGAGAGAGACAGAGATAGAAACACCAATAATGAGAGAGTCATTGATCGGCTGCTTCCTGCAGACCCCACACTGGGGATCGAGTCCGCAACCCGGGCAGGTGCCCTGACTGGGAATCAAACCGCGATCTCCTGGATCCTAACTCCATGCTCAACCGCTGAGCCATGCCTGGGCCAGGCAACTCAGTTTTTAAACGGACAAAAGATGTGAACAGGAACATCACAAAAGAGGGTAACCAAATGGCCAGTAGAAAATGAAAAGGTGTTCAATGCCATTAGTCATCAGAGAAGGGCAAATGAAAACCAGAATGAGAGAGCCCTTCCCATGCACTAGAATGGCTAAGATGAAAAAGAGTAACCATACTAAGTGTTGGTGAGGACGCGGGAAAACTGGGACTCTCATACACTGCTGGTGCGCACATAAACTTGTTCACAATGTCCATGAAAGCTTTAGTTATAACAGCTAAAAACTAGAAACAGTGCTACTGCCCATCACAGGAAAATGGGTAAACAAGTTATGTTGTATCCATACAGTGGAGTGCTACTTATCCATAAAATAAATGAACTACAACTACATAAAACAACATAGAAGAATCTCAAAAATATGCTAAGTGATATAAGCCAGGCACGAAAGTATATGTTGTATAATAACATCTATATGATACTCTAGGAAAAAAAGGAAATCTAGTCTATAGAGATAAAAAGCAGATCAGTGGTTGCCTGGAGCCGGGGGTCAGAGCAGACTGACTGCAAAAGGGCATGAGGAAATTTTGGGGGTGATGGAAATGTTCTATATCTTAACTGTGGTGGTGGTTATACAGATGTACACGTTTTTCAAAACTCTAAATATGTACACTTAAAAGGATCACATTTTATTGCATGTAAATAATAATAAAGTTGATTTTAACTCAACATTAATTTAAAAAAACCTCGCTTCTTTTAAAAAGTGGTCTTAATATTTGTTTATAGCACTGGTTTAGGTCTATCATTTGTCAGATCAATTCACAAAATTTGAGATTAGAAAGCTAGGAAGACATAGAGTCAATATCACAACCATAGCTCCAAAATATTCACTGACGAGGTTTTACTAAATTTACTATACCCAACTTGCAAGATGCTCTGTGAAGAAAAAGTCTCTGTGGTTCAGTAGATTATAGAAAGACTGAATAGTCTATCTATTCACATTATAAATTACCATAAATATGGTTCTGAAAGTCCTATGGTAAATAAATATTTATTTATGCCACATTTTCTTGTTATTTGGTCAAGGAATACCGAACAGAACACAGTCTGGGAAAAGTTTAGTTAGTTGATCAATGTCACTGTGAAGGAAAGTTTCTTAGAGTTTTTAATCATCAGTATTTATTTAAAATCTCAGAAAGGGTGATTTAATATGTAGCATTTTTTCACATGTATTTAAATGCAGTACTCTTTTTTTAACTGCATCCTGCAAAATTGGTGTTATATTCCATTTTCTTCCAAAAACAGTTTTTTAAGTTTCTTCCAAAGAGCTGGATCCTTGACTCAATTTGTATAAACAACTTGCTCAAGTGGCAAAAAAAAAGACTCAATTTTTCAGGTGACACAAATTAGTTTGCAAAAAAAGAAGATAGAGCCCTAGCCAGTTTGGCTCTGTGGTTAGTGCGTCGGCCTGAGGACTGAAGGGTCCCAGGTTTGATTCCAGCCAAGGGCAAGTACCTCGGCTGCAAGCTTGATCCCCGGCCCTGGTTGGGGCTCCTGCAGGAAGCAACCAATTGAAGTGTCTCTCTCACATCTATGTTTCTCTCTCTCTCTTTCTCTCTCTCTATCTCTCTCTCTCTCTCCCTTCCACTCTCTCTGAAAGTAATGGAAAAATTATCGTCAGATGAGGATTTAAAAAAAAAAAAAGACGATATTGAACTTGAATTCACTAAGATATGGATAGGCAAGTTTGATGAGATTTTTAAAAACTCCATTGGGTTTGAAAATTCAATTGGTTAAGTGTATATATTTTGTGTGGGATAGAGGAAAGCAGGCTTTGGAGTTTTAGTTGACAATAAACTCAACCAGAAATATAAGGTTACAGCATTAAAAGGTAATTCAACCCTCATCTACACTATTAAGAGAATGGTATCAAGAACAGTAAGAAGCAAGAGGACCATTGAGTACCACTGTAGATTTACGAGGTGGTGAGAAGTCTGGGGATGACGGCAAAGGAAGAACATCTGCAGCCTGGGGAAAAGCATACACAGGCATAATGGCATTTGCCTCCAAAAATGAGGGAACATTTCATGGCATGTCATTCAGGCATCTTGATTGCCAGCTTCTAGTCCTATTTTTAAAAGCTCTAATGGTGCCTAAGTAGTACTATCTTAATCAGAATGAAAATTTGTTCACCAAACTCACAGGATGTGGGAAGATTAGGTTCAGAATAGATGAAGGGAACTCCCTGAGACAGAGCAGCCAGAAGCCCAGCAGGAGTCACACACAGGAAAAATCTTCCACTGTCACTAACGATAAGTGACCAGCATGTGCCCCCATGTTCTTGTAGTTAAAGCATTCACTCAAGGTACAAAACCCCATTTGAAAACATTCGATAAGTTGAACCAAAACCATGTGCCCAGTCCCGGCTGGATTTATTCTGAGTTCTTCCAGAGATCAGAACAAGTAGTAATGAGATGGCTGTTGGTCCAGGACACTGTAAGGATGTCCCTGCTTGGAGAAGGAGTTTATACTCAATGAACTCTTATCAAAGATTCCTTCTCAGTGTGGGAAAGGCAACTATTACTCATTCAGTGAGAACTTGAAAATCAATAATGGGCAAACAAAGAGATTTTGGAAGTGGAATACATCTACAACAACAAGTAATCTTTATTGACATAGAAACTGGAACCTAGAAAGAGCAAATTATTTTTTTTTCAGGACCTGTTGATGAGTGAGTATCAAAAGAAACACAGAACTCAGCATCTCCATGCCTTCAACCCATCCTTCTCTGTTATAAAATACTGCTTCCCTTTTCTACCGAACAATCTCACTTAGTGGAAGAAATATAAAATTTACTGAGATCCTCAAATCACATTAATGTGAACACAGAACAGTATGGTCCTGTGGGGAAGGGGAGAGGAGGTTGATGGAGGCGAAACAAGTCGAAAAATCTGTCCAAACCAAAATGAATTTATTTTTCTGATGTGACCTCTGATTTACCAACATGTCCGTGGTTTTGACGCTAACCTTTTCTGGTAATTAAAGTTTGAGTGTTTAAGGAAAAACAATGCCTTTGACTACTACAGACCTTGGGAAAATGTCACTGTGAAGGCAAAATTATTTTCCATCTGCTTAGTAAACTTTTTGACTGATGAAAAATCAATACATCATCAGTTCTTTTTGCAGGTGGTGTTTGTCTGGTATGTCTCCTATTCCACCTAGAAACAACAGTTTAAACATTACTTTAATGAGAAAAATTGCCCATGGCTCGCCTGGTACCGTCTTAAATGGATTTGTAGCTGACACGTGACTGATAAGATGTTTGCTTGAAACATTTTCTGAAGGACAAATCCATTATTTGTTGCCACTTTTTCCAAGGTCCATAGAGAAATTAACCTTAATTATTCCTTTGGTTGCCTGAACATAGCACATCTTCCTTTCTTGGGAAAGAAGGACAAATACTACCAGTCACTGAAAGCAATTCTTTCATAAATCAAAATGTTGAAAGTAGTAGATTAAGCCATTAGACAGCTTTCTCTAAAGAAAAGGGTACATTATATTAATTCTTCCTCCTCAATGTAGAGGCAAAAGAATAATAAGGGTTTCCTTAATCACTCTGTCAAGATATCAAGATAAAATGAGGAAACCTGCCTGGCTGGCAAGGCTCAGTGGTTGAGCATCGACCTATGAACCAGGAGGTCAGGGTTTGATTTCTGGTCAGGGCACATGCCCAGGTTGCAGGCTTGATCCCCAGTAGGGAGCATGCAGAACGCAGCCTACCACTCTCTCTCTCTTCATTGATGTTTCAACTCTCTTTCCCTCTTCCTTCCTCTCTCTGAAATCAATAAAAACATATTTTTAAAAATATGAAAACATCAGTCATTCTGAGACTCATATACAGGGGTGGGCAGAAGTAAGTTAATAATAATCATAATAAATACAATAATATTAACAACTGTAAACCTCCTTTTTCCCACCCCTGTATGTCTAATAACTATGTGGCCTCCCACTTCCTTCCAAATTGATGTAAGGTATAGATTCTCTAACTGCTCCCATCCTAAAGCATAGCATCCACTAACAGCCAAAAAGGAAGCATAACCCAGAAGCACTCATTTAAAAGAAAATCAAGATAAAAATAAAAAAGATGGACATTAATTAAGGGAAAGAGAAGCCATCCAAAAATTGAAGTCCCTCATCACTGTTACTATTCTCTCCATATAATTTCTGGGTTAGTTCTCAAATAGCAACTCAATGATCTATTCTTTTGCTCAGCATCTCTGAATCCTACCATTTGTCTGATTCTAGGCATTGTTAGTGACAGCCCGTTTACCACCCTAAAATAACACATGTCAGAGAGTTCCCGTGGCTCCTCCTTAGCTAGCTCAGTTTTCTTTAAGTGGGCTTCACACTGGGCAAGATTCCATCCAAACTTGTAAGCAACCAACTTCTGTCTCATTAGAATTTCATCATTAATTCACTTTGGGATGTTTGTTGGTCATGGCCACCCTTCACATCCCTGAGGTTTCAAGAGGAAATGCTCCTACTGAACTAACTCTGAGAACCATCTGAGAAAAACAATGTTCACACAGCACATTTCGAAATAAGATCATGGCAGTCTTCCCAGTTCACAGTCACAAAATCCTGTGGTATCAGCAAAACTATTTACAAAGCCAGTCACCACTTTGAATTAGAACAATTCTCTGGGAGCTCAGGGAAGCAAAGCTTTTATTTCTAGAATCTAGAATAGTGGCCCTCTTACATCATGATCCAGATGGGTATGAAACAAAAGTTTGACCCCCTCCAAAAAATCTCACTTCACAAGAATATCTATTCTATTTCATTTTAATTCTGTCTGTGACCCATTAAACTGATTTCATGACCCACTAATTGTCCAAGACTCACAGTCTACAAAGCACTGCTCCAGAACATGGAGAATTTCTGTCCTAATCTGGAGTAATTTGAAACATCCATGTTGTAAAGCAATTCTGCACTTTAGGCCCACCTGCCTCAGATGCTCTATAAAAATCACAATGCCTGGGTCCCTACCTAGAGATTCTGATCCAGCTGGCACCAAGTGTCAGTCATTTGTAATCCCCACGTAATTCTAATGTATGGCCAGGATTAGGAACCATTGCTCTAGTCTTTAGCCACTAATAGAAAAACTGACAAGTTCCTTTATTGCAATACACTTTTTTTGTTTTACAGACTTTTTTTTTTTTTTTAATATATCTTTATTGATTTCAGAGAGAGGAAAGGAGAGGGAGAGAGAGAGACAGAAACATCAATGATGAGAGAGTCATTGATCAAGCCCTCAACCAGGGCATGTGCCCTGACCAGGAATCGAACCCTGATCGCCTGGATCCCAGGTCAACGCTCAACCGCTGAGCCATGCCAGGCCTGGCTGCAATACATTTTTTTAAAAGAATCTATTCTTTCCTGTAAAGTTATTTTCCATAACATAAACTTGCCAGTCAGCAGGTTGTTTATCACTTTGCTATATTCAGTACAGGATGATCTTTAAAGCACTTAATGATCTCTTTTTTTCCACTTGAGCAGCAGAATTCCTAAAGGCCCAGAAACTCTCAGGCTTGGCCTCCTGCCTTGGCCACGAGCCTGGGTTATTGCAGGGCTGGGTAACCACAAAGCTGCGGCTGGTCTGTGTGACCTTTCCCCTAGTGAGCTTTATTTCCATGAACAGAAACTAGATGTCTGAGAGCTGATGGGTGGAAAAGGGGCCCCTGCTTCATAGCAGTGACCCTTCACCTACTAAACCTCCCCTTGTTGGCTGTACCCCCAGGCAGGGCACAGCTGTGGGTGTGGGACCGACCTTCCACCCGCTTTGCCCGGCCAGGCCCAGCCTCTGCTTAGCTTTTTTACAAGACCAGCTAAGTGTCTTCCTTCCAGCACAGTGTTCATGAAAACTCTGTGTGGGAGAGAGTCTCTTAATTGATATTTTTTAACCAAGAAGTGAATCTATGATTAGTGCCATAGCAAAGGAAAACAACCCCTTTGTTTCCATACATGATGCATTTTGAGGTGCCTATTTGTTGAAAAAGGAGGCGGGAGAATCCTGTGAAAGGGGTGAAGAAAGACCACAGAAGGGGAGCCCCACACTTTTCCTCTTTGGACTCAGCCCCGACTACCAACACACAGCCAGGCCCTCAATTAAGAGCATACACAGGTCACCCAAACTCAGCCCTGCCAGATCCTAAGGTTTATTCTCAAAGTGGAAGGACTAAACGGGGAAAGGAGTGTGTGTTTGTATTATTACTGTTAAAGCTAAAGACAGTCTAGTTTTCTAAGTCTAACAGTAGCCCTATGCATGAGGGGACCCCAGAAAAAAAAATCAGTGTTCTTGAAGAAACAAGCTGGTGAGTTTCCAGCAACTTTTTCGGTTTGTTTTCAAACTCAGCTTCACACAGTTGCCTGGTTTTGGCCAAGAGGGCTAGCAGGCATTCATAGTTCTAAAGTGTCAGAAACACTAAGGTAGAAAAAAAAAAATCTTAGAATTCCCAAGCCTCAGAAGAGTGTGCCAAAGATTTCTGTTTAATCTGAAACAGTAACTATGTGATTCAGGTGACTTAATGTTCCTTTGCCTCAGTTTTCCTTCTGCAAGTGCAAGTGTTGGATTAAATGAATGACTTTAATATTTGTTGGTAACAGTCTCACTCAGGCCACCTCTTTCAAATGGAAAGATGGGGGGTGGCCTCTGCAGGGCAGAATGTGGATGCTGCTTGGACACGCAGCCCAAGAAATATAAAGGGTTGCATCTTTCAAAACTGATTCACTGACTCACTGATCCCCAGAGTGCTATGTGAAGAGGAATCCTGAGGCCAAACCAGACTGAACAGGAGAGGATGTTACCATCTGTGGGTGGTGGTGCCAGCCACAGCTGGGGAGGAACCAATCACTTGCACAACATGTACTTCCTGAAACTAGTGTATTCAAACAAGCAGAAGATTTTAGTGTGACATCTGGGTATCTGTCCTCTTATTGCTAAGCATATGGACATACTGTGCATTGCACATACTAATAGGCCAGTACGCATGTGAGGACTGGATTTACTAGATAGTAAGGAATGTTTGTATAACTGACTAAATGTTTCCATTTTTAAGTGGATATCCATTGGGATGGTAATACAGTTTTGACCACCCCCTGCAGTGAGTTAAGCAAAGAAATCACAAAGGGAAGTGACCTCTAAAATTGCCTTCCAGGTGACCTGGTGCTTGATTGTGTTTCTTTTATTACCTGGAACACCAGAAAAGGTTGGCTGAGGCAGCCAGTCAGTGCTACACAAATCAAGGCTGGACTTGAGCAAAACTTGGGGTTTTCAGAGTAAGAGATTTCTGTCTGGAGAGAGAGAGAGAAAGAGAGAGAGAGAGAGAGTGAGAGAGAGTGTGTGTGTGTGTGTGTGTGTGGTCAAGGTGAGAAGAAATGCCCTATTTGGTGACATTCTCTGAAAATCTAGGCAATGATCAGCAATCAGAGAAAAGGTACAAGCCACAGAACTGGAGGCGAAGTTTCAGCTGACGGGTGGCTCAGTGTCAGTCTACGGAAGACAAAGGCAGGAATGATAAGGGACAGAAACACCTGATTGTGGACTCCTCAGGTCTGCAGCCTCCAAGCTTCTTGGTATGCCCAAAGGGGTTAGAAATAGAAGGCAGGAGAGCCACTGACCCAATTCCCTGTCCTCATTCTGCCTTCCAATTCAATCAAAAGTTTCTTTTGAATAGATAATCTGCCAAATTCTTCTGCCTATTCTTTTGCTACATCTATTTTAATTTCAACTCTTGAAATAACATTTATTTTCCTTATAATTAAGAAGTAATACATGTTTCATTCTTTAACATTTGGAAAAACATGAAAAAAAAAAAAAGCAATGTAAATATTGATAATTCTACTACCCAAAAATTACCACTATGGACATTCTGGGTATTTTCTTTATACATATGTTATACATACATTTGTGCATATAATATTCAAATTATTAATCATATATGTTTTTTGCCAACATTTCTTATAAACCCATGACCTTCTCTCCCTCATTTGGGCAATTGGAGTATGACTCACAGAAGGAGCCAAAAAGATTTATACAAGTTTGGGAATTCTGGGGAATTAAGATATAGGTTTTCTTTTTTCTCAGATCCATGAAAACTGTGTACTGTTCTATGATCCATACATTAACCACCTCTTACGGTTCATTTGAGCTACTGGCAAGTTTCCTTCAACTTTTTTCTATCCTGCAACCCCCTTTCCCCCCCAACCACAGAATCTCTTCTAGTTTGAAAGATAATAGTGGCAACCTTGATATGATTCACTGCATATTTATTGTGCTTCAAATTCCTTCAAGGCCTAGGCCTTTGAAACTAATTTTCTGTAACAAGACCCTAGGAACATGGCAAAAACAGAAATGGCTACATGGAGGGTTGGGCAGACAGGCTTGAATCAGCCCCCTAGTTTTCTGCAGCCTGTGGTAGAGTCACAAGAGAGGGGCACTGAAGAGGATGGATATGAGACTCTCATCCAATATGTTTCAGGAACAGCAGAATGAAATCTGCCCAGGTACCCAAGGGCAGATGAGGCCACCAGACCCAAATAGATCTTTTGGATGGGAATAAGAAATGCTGGAGCAGCAATTTGCATTAATAAGCAACCTAGGGCCAGATTTAATGAGAAATATCTCAATGGATGCTAGCATGGCTAGATAACACCAAGCACTAGATCCTGCCCTGCATCCACCTGCCCTGATACTTTGGGCCTATATCACCTCCTGGGAACATGCATGAAGCCCTGGGGAAAAGAATGGTCAAACCAAAGGACCTTAGAATAGACATTAAGCTGATTTATAGGAAAGCAAAAGAAAATGCCAACATTTGCACATTTGGCATTTATGGACTGAATTTTGTACCCACTCTTCCTATTTTGAATTGCTTAACTAGGTTTGGTTTACCTGGTGAGTAAAAGAGAGAGGGAGAGCGAAGAGTTTTCCCAAGAGTGAAATTATGCTGTTGGCCATGGAGTCCACAAAGGATAAGAGGAGAAGACCTGAGAGGGATGCAGGAAGGCAAAGGAGAGTCCCAGTGAGTGAGAGGTGTTGTTCTTGAGATGATAATTGAGTCAAATACTCTAGGAGCAAGGGAAGGGGTACTTAAGGAGTATGATGCTTATATTTGATATTTTGGATGTGCTGGTGTTAATTTTGAAGATAAATTCTAGGGTGTGATCATGGGAATGGGTAGCTGAGGTGGGCTGTAGATAGATACTGATAAGGTGAAGAGCTTGATGAATTGAGGGGTGAAAGTATTGATGGATTATTCATAGTAGTGTTGAAATCAATAAGATGACAGAAATAATAATGGCAAGGAAGTAGCCAGGTACTCCATAAAGGGCAGTGATAGAAAGGTAGTTAATGGTATTGCATCATGTCTTGTATTCAAAGATCCTATGATTTTAAAGGAGAATAGAAGAGTGATGTCTTGAATGCAAAGCAGTCAGAAATAAGGTGTGAAAGGTGGAGGACACCCCTCTCACCTTCAGAGAAGAAACAGAATGCAGGAAGTTTGAAGACAAACACTGAATTCCAGGAGGCAAAATGCAAGTGTTGGAAGAAGTGCAAAGAGAGTGAGAGACTAGGTCAGATTGGGGGAATCCACAAACAACCCAAAGAAGAAACTAGCCAAAGACAGATGAACTGAAGAGAATAAATGTCAGGTGGCCCCTGAGTTAAATCAGAGCTTGAGGCATCATAGGACTGGCCCCAGGCAGGCTATGAGGTCTGATGGTACAACATAGAGTCCATAGAGCCATTTAGCTGAACTATGTGAAACTGAATGGCCACTGTTCACATCGGCACCTAGATGTGTTATGACAGCCTGAGGGAGAGGGATCCTACCAGGAACACAAGGCTTAGGAAAGGCTGGGTGCTTGTTATCTCCTACAGTGCTATGGTGTGTTAAACGGGGGGGTGGAGGGAATAAAATAAAAATACCTGCTTATTTTTTAGTAAAACAGAAGCAGCAGAACAAGAAGCAGATAGAGGAGAGAATGAAAGTAATGAAGCAGGGGATCTAGGGCAGGTAGGGAAGAAAAGGAAAGCGGATGAATGACATATCATTTGCAAAGGGGATGGTTAAGGCAGCAGATTTTCATGAATCACAACAGGATTAGAGGGAATATGCCGAATGGAAAAAGTAGACAGTAGGTTGGCTTCAAGGAGAAGGGAATCACAGACCTTCATGTTTTCAGAGGTGAGGTGATGCTGATTCATAATTAGGCCTGTGAACTAGCCAAGAAAACGGGTAACAGAAATGCAGTAGGTGTCAAGGTCACACTGAGATTAAATAATTCCAGGAACTGTAAGGACAGAAAGTTAAATAATTCATCCACCTGACATTTGAACTTGCCTAGGATTATACTGCTTCCCAGAACCCCAATTCTACCTTTCAGTTTAATTACAGTAGGCCAAGATACCCATGGCTGGACCATCACCACTCACTGATTGCATGGCATTTGTTTCTAGAAACACTCTCTCCACCTTACCTTCCCAATCCTTCGCACTCAGGCAAAACTTGGTCATACCAGACCATCAAAACTGGCAATAGCATACTTAGCCATAGCAGTGGTCTAGTTCAACTCGATGTCCCTTCGTCCCAGAGTCCCATGGAAGAAGAAAAACATAAGAGCAAGTAAGTGCTGGGGAACAACCTTTCCCAGAGCAGTGTGTGCCCTATACTTTTGCTGGTCAAGAACCATTACTTGTTTTAGTGTATAAAGCACTGAGACATGCAACATGAAGAATATAATATGGAGGTATAAAGTGAGAAGTGAGAATTCCTCCTTCCACACACCTCCAATACCATGGCTGAGAGTTTGGGGTGGTTCTTTCCCAGACTCTTTATATGCATATGTTAACTCATATTGACATATATAGTTTCTTTTATTTTCCCCTTCTCCTTCCCTCCCCCTCACCTCTCCCTTTCCTTCCCTTTTCCCTTCCCCTCCCCTCTCCTTCCCTCCTTTCTTAAAGTTGTAGCATACTATATAAAAGTTGTGCCATACTATATACATGTTGATCTGTGACATGCTTTTACAATTAACAATATATAGAGAACAATTTTCTAACATAGAGGATGTCAGCCTAGATTCTCTGGTAAGCAGATGCTGAGATTGAAGTGCAAGACGGTTTAGGTTTTGTTAGTTAGTTAGTTAGTTAGTTAGTTCGTTAGTTAGTAACAAAAGCATACATTCACCCAACCTGGGGCCATATTAATCTGCTCTAGCAAAAATGCCATGTCTAGTACAGCAGTTGCTATCAGGCCTACTACTCCATTGGTTTATAGTAGTTTACAGTCATTCTCAAGGAACAACCCAGTTCCCACAGATGGATTCAGTGGAACCCATCTGTGGGATACAATGGAACCACCGCCTGAGATACTAACCAATCTCTGTCATTGGCACTAGGATACCACATTGTTTTTGTATTTGCTATCTTAGTCAGGAGCAGCTTCAGAGGTTTATGCTTGGTCTTCGCCACTATGACAGCTAATGTGGGATTATTCCAAATGCCAACTGCCAGGTCTATAAATTCCAGTTATACATACATCCAAGGACCAGAGAAATGACCTCTATCTCTGCCCCATATAGGACTAATGGGAAATATTTGCTGTGGAACTCCCAGCTGGGTTGGCTGAGGGATGGCTTGTGAAAGGTTAAGGGGGAGGAGACAGTATTGGGTAGGGAATGCTTTCAGACTGTTCCTACAGGTAATATTCCAATGAACAATCGTTTTTTTTCTTTTTTCTTTTTTTCTAAAACCTCAGTGGCTTCTGGGATTTAGAATGATTACTCTTTTTTTTAAAATATATATTTATTGATTTCAGAGAGAGGAAGGGAGACGGAGAGACAGAGATAGAAACATCAATGATGAGAGAGTCATTGATCAAGCCCACAACCCAGGCATGTGCCCTGACTGGGAATTGAACCCCGATCGCCTGGATCCTAGGTTGACGCTCAACCGCTGAGCCACGCCTGGCAGGGCTCCAATGAACAATCTTGTACATGTATCTTTATGTTCTCTGTTGGCAAAACTCTAGGATAGTTGTTTTCTTTGTTTTCTTCAAAATATTACAGATGTCCCATTTTCTCCCCATTGACCCCTTTCACCCCACCCCATCCTCCTCCCCAGTCCCTCACCACACCATTGTCTGTGTCCTTGGGTTATGCATATATGCATATAAATTCTTTGGTTAATCTCTCCCCCCTCTACCCCCTTCCTTCCCTCTGAGATTCAATAGTCTGATCCATGTTTCCATGTCATTGAATCTATTCTGTTCATCAGCTTATTAATTTCTTTAGATTCCACATGTAAGAGAGATCATGTGATGTTTGTCTTTCTCTGCCTGTCTTATTTTGCTTAGCATAATATTCTCCAGGTCCATCCATACTGTCCCAAAGGTAAGAGATCCTTCTTCTTTACAACTGCGTAGTACTCCATGGTGTAAATGTCCCACAGTTTTTTAATCCACTCATCTACTGATGGGCACTTGGGCTATTTCCAGATCTATGGTAAATTGTGCTGCTATGAATATAGGGGTGCATGTATTCTTTCTGATTAGTGTTTCAGGATTCTTAGGATATATTCCTAGAAGTGGGATCACTGGGTCAAAAAGCAGCTCCATTTTTAATTTTTTGAGGAACCTCCATACTGTTTTCCATAGTGGCTGCAACAGTCTGCATTCCCACCAGCAGTGTACCAGGGTTCCCCTTTCTCCACACCCTCGCCAGCACTTGTCATTTGTTGATGGCAGCCATTCTGACAAGTGTGAAGTGATACCTCATTGTGGTTTTAATTTGTATTTCTCTGATGATTAGCAACATTGACCATTTTCTCATGTGACTTTTAGTCATCTGTATGTCCTCTTTGGAGAAGTGTCTATTCAGGTCCTTTGCCCATTTTTAAATTGGATTGTTTGTCTCCCTCTTGTTGAGTTGTTTGAGTTCTTTGTACACTTTTAGTGGAAAAGCTGAAACATGAGGTACCTATCCTTAAATTTTTTTCGATTCTACCAATTGCCCTCCAAAAAATTTAGCCTGTTTTACATTATTACAAATAGTATAAGAGAGTGTTCTTTTCCCCCAGGACCTGCCAACATGAGATGTTTTTAGCGTTTTTTGTTATTTGTCAATCTGACAGTAGAACAATGATATCTAATTATCTCATTACATTTTCCTACCTACTCATTAGTTAGAACATGTTTCCATATGTTTATTACACATTTGTTTTTCTTCTTTAGCTAATTTTTCATTTCCTTTGCTCACCTTCCCTTATTTTGTAAAACCAAACATCAAACTCAGTTGAGATATTTCTGAGGGGGGAGGCAGAGGAAGAATGCTAAACCTGTATTTGGAGTTAAAAAAAATTCTTACTGTCTTTGCACAAAAAGTCAATATGTGTTAGGTTCAGGATTCACTAGCTTTTTTTCTGATAATATTGGAGCTACAGATGCAAAAAAAAAAAGAGAGCTGTTTTGTTTTTGTGTTGCTTTAGTGAAGGGAAGGCTTTGGTCTTGATAAGTAACTGTAAGGAGGTCAAGAATGAAACCGACTGCTGCTCCAAAAGGAAATACTGTGCACAGGAAAAAGCGTGAGATATACGTGTAGGCTAACAAGAGAGGGAAGCCTGGTGTACAGAAAAGGAGGAGAGACCCATCTATCATCACTTCTCAGCAAAAGCTTAACAGCCTTTGAGCTCTCACCTCCCCTTCACCAGTAATGACAGTCATGACTGTTTCCTCTGTGGTTTTCATTAATCCACAGTGTTCCCAAACAAACTCATCATTTGTGTCCCTGCTCCTCAGTCAGCCTATCCTTTCCTCCTGATCCTTTTGACTTCCCTGCTTCTATAATGAAATCACCTCCTCCCAGTAGTGCAGGCTTAGAACACCAAACATCAGAGAACTTTTAAGAGTTTTTCCTTCTCAGATTTGACAAAGATCCTACCACCAAAGTGGCTCTTCTCATTCTCTCTGCCATTGCCCCAACACTTTTCCTCTTTGTCTGCCTATGAACTTCTATTCACCCTCCATAACTCAAATGACATATCACCTCCTCCAAGGAAGTCTTCCCTGACTACTTGCCCCCCACTCCCACAACACATACTTTATATGCATCACACAGGTTTTCTTTAGATTATTTACATGCCTGTCTCCAATCCTTGAAGACAGGGACTATGCCTTCTTCATCTCTGCCCCAGAGCCGATATATCATAATGCTTGGTACACAATGGGTGTTCAATGAAGTTCAGTTACATTAAATTGTTTAACTGCTAACAAATTTGAGCAGAGAGAAATATGCTCCCTGCTTAATAAGTTTCAACAGTTTCATGTTGCCTATTCCAGGAATCTCAAAGTCCTCATATCAGCATTTAAGGCTTTCATGATATAACCCTGGGTGCCCATTTTCTCCTTCCTTGAGGTACTCTAGATAGCAGCCAGACTAAATTAGTCATCCTTTCTGCACGATATTCTCTAGCTCCCACATCTTTGCTTTTGCTCAGACTTAGACATACTTCTCCACTGTCTACCAATCATTTGCCAAATCTAGTTCACCCTTCTAAGATCATCACAAAAGCCAATTCTCAGAAGAAGAATTCCCTGATTCCCAACAAAGCTCTTCCTCCAAACACCCCTGAGCCTAGCATCACCACCATCCAGTACCATTACTATCACCACCAACATGACAACATTGAAGTGTTTTTTCAATGCACTTAATTGTGAAGTTTTTGCCCTGAGGATTAAATAAAAGTCCCATAAATTAAAAAAGAAAAAAGTTGGCCATTGTTTTCCATCAGCCACTATTAGTCTGAGACACTTGAGAGAAGATGCTTTTGTATCCACCAAGGCATCTAGTCCAGCTCCTGGAACCTACCATCCCCTAAAACACTAATTATAAGACATATCAGAGATCAAGTAGTGATTTCAGCCTGGCTTTCCCCAATGTCTTCACCAATATGCTTTCACAAGTATTCCCTTCTCATTCCCCAATAGAAGGATGTGCCATCTCCTATAATTGTCACTTTCTCAGAGAGAATGTCCTTGCCCACTAAATGGAAGGTAGTTCCAGCCCATTATAGTCTTCCTGTGCATTTTCTTCACAACCCTTGTCCTAATTTAATGTGCATACTTATAGTCCATTGCTTTGGTAGCACCCGTTTTCCCTACAAGTCTATAATCTCCATAAGAGAACAGATCATAATTATATTGTTTCTTGCTGAAATAGCCATTTCTTAAATAATCAGTGTTACATACACATTTTGTAAATATTTTCTCCAAGTTTGCTGATCATTTTTAAATTTTAAATATTCTATAGTCAAATTTGTTTATCTTTCCATCATGGCTCTTGAAGTTCCTCTTAACATGTATTTTTAATTGCTTCCTTGGGATATGTACCTACCGGTGGAAAAGTTGAATAGGCATCTCTTTAAGGGTCTTTGTCCATTTTATCAAATTGAACATGCTTAGCCCTCTGGCAAAAGTTTGACTTGCATTCTTAAAACTCTACCAGTGGCCTTATGCTATTAGGTTTTTCCAGGCAAGCTGGCTAGAATTCACTTAATGCTAGGTAAGCATACCTCTAAAATTTTCAGGAGCTGAGTGCCTCTAGCAGAGATGCTGTGTTTAGCACTGTGTACAAGAGGGGAAACTTTCATACTCTCCCCTGATCATTAGGACCAAATCATTTGATAGTCCTCTCATGGTTTACTTTTACTCAAATGAATGCACAGATTTATCCGTACAGATTGTCCCCAAATGATTCTTTTTGCTTTATTTCTATAGCAACTAGATCACCTCCAAGATCTGTGGTCAGCCTGAAAATATGTGTCACTCCCTTTCCTGGTCACGAGCTTAACCATGGTACAGGTTTCCCCTGCTACCCAAAAGTAAAGATTTTCTATGAAACCTTTCAAAAGCTGAAATGGCATAAAGTAAAGAAGCAATTACCATTAACTCATATGGAAAAATCTTTAAGAGTTCCCATACCCCAAAATAACCTACCAAATCATACCAAATCCACTTAATTACATCCAGTTTTAAGCTAACACCCTTGTAAACTCTCTTAGGCTTTTCTGATACCTTAGGACACATCTTGCTAGCAGATGCACAAAATAAATTATGATAAAGGGCAGATGTTCACAGGCAGTTCAAAGCCATGGCGCCTTGACGCTGAGACGTTGAGTGTAGTTTGTGGGGAAGTTGCTCCAGGTGCCTCTATTGAGCTTGCTGGAAAACAAACACTAAATGCTATTTTTGCTTTTTCCCTTTCCTCATAAAAGCGTAAGGTCCTCCTCCGATTTCTTTTGGTGAGAGAAAACAGGTACAGGTCTTTCAAAAAAACCAAAGTGATGTACCACAAACTTTCCGGAAAGCAGGGGATACCGGTAATGCATAGTGTCTTAGCCAACTGGGTAAACAATTTGACCTGGCTATTCCAGTCTAGCTACCATAAATGCTGCCAGTTATAACAACAGTTCCCATCATAGAGAAATGTCACTAAAGAATGTAGTCCACTGTGAGAGTAACCTGATAAATATTATTGGATGAGATGACATGGAGACAAAAGTTTGGTAACTTCAGTTCACATTTAGCCCTTAGCCATGCCTGTGATCATAAGGCTTCACCTGACCTTTAATCATCCATCACACAACACACAGGGGAATAGTGCTGGGTAAGCCCAGCCAAACACTCAGTGGGGTTTTCCTAAATTAGAACTGCCTGTAATATATCCTTTCCACTGCCTTTCCTCTGCAGATTAAAGAGTGTAATTCTTTATAATATATATATCTTGCCTATTCCAGGTCCCAAACACATGGTAAAAAAACAAAACACACACACAAATGCACACTTTTCTATTGCTTCTGTTCTTAGGATGTAATCCAGGAAAAAGAAGGGAGTTTTACCTTAAATTTACTTGCTTCATCAAAGAGAGTTTTATTTGATCCTTTGGCTCCTGGAACACTTGTTGTTGTTTGTTTTATCAAGTTATGAAAATATGTAACAAAGGATTCAGGATACAAAAAAAACCCCACAAATCATAGTAGTATTAAGACCCATCTCCAAGTGGAGATGCAATTTGTTGCTGTTCAAACCATGTTTCCCCAGTTTGAACAGCAACAAATCAGGGTAGGAATCACCAAGATGCATCCGGCATCGTCCCAACCCTGATACCTTTCAAGGGAGGGAGCCCAGGGTGGAGCAAACCATGTGTCTCAGTTGGTTGAGCATTGCCCCATGCACTGAGAGGTCTGGAGCTTGATTCCTGGTCAGGGCGCAGGCCTGCCTGATCCCAAGTGGGGGCATGCAGGAAGCGACCGATGGAGGGTGATGGTTCTCTCTCATCTTTCTCTCTCTCTCATCGCTCTCTCTTTCTCCCCCTTCCTGTCTCTCTCTAAAATCAATAAAAAAAATTTTTCTTTAACATAAACAGCTGCAATACAATGTTGTGAGAATGGCCATATTTGGAAGGGCGGAGAGAAGCAATCAGGAAAGATCTCTTGCAGCACATAGTTCTTACGCTGGGCTTTAAGGCTAGAAAATAATGTTTTGGGTCAAGATTTGGATTCAGGACATTTCATACAGGGGAACGGAGCCAGCAAATTCTTGATGGGAGAAAGAGAAAGCCAGTCAAGTTCACAAGCTGATCCTTCTTTTAAATTTTGTTTTTAATTAACAGAGTTACACCCACTGGAGAGAGAGAAATGAAGAGCCTTTTATTGCCACAGGAAAGTCAATGTATTTTGGCAGCTTCTCAAGCCTCAGCGAAAAGGTACCTGCAGTTCCCGACGCCCACCATTCTCTCGCGGGACGGGCCCCTCAGGTGGCTTCGCCCTCGCGCTGTCCAATGGCAGAGGAGCCCATACTTTTGAACGCAGCTCATTGGCTACTGTAAAAGCCCGCTCTGAGCAAGAACCAATGAGCTCCCGGAGCCCAGATTCTTGGAAATAATTCCTGGCCAGGAATGCGTGACATTGAGACCGCCTCGCGCTGGTAAACAAGGACGGGCCTGGGCGGGCCTCCAGCCCACGCGGTCCGGGGCCCGGTCCCAAGCGGCTGACCTGGAGCCCACTGACCTCCAGATGCCCCCTTCGGCTCCCCGCCGCCCCCTTTCCCTCACACGCTCGGGCACCTGCGCCCGGTCCCTCGGCTGCGACCCTCGCCCCGGGGGCGGGGCCCAAAGTTCTTCATCCGAGCGGATTGGCGGGGTCCCGGGCTCTGGCCCGCCACCAAGTCCCTGCGACTCCTCCCCCTTGGGGCTGGGGAGGGCGGGGCGGGGGCGCGCGGGGAAACAAATAAAAACCGCGCGAGCCGGCGGTCGTGCAAGACCCGCACTAGAGTCTCAAACAGCCCCTCACTGCTCCTCTGACTCACCGCCGGACTCCTCTTCTCCCAAACAGCCCGGCCCCTCAGCCGCCCGCGGTGCACAGCCGGCCGGCACCTCCGCGCGCCCCTCGGTCCCAGGCTCTGCGCTCGCGCCCTCCGCCCTCCGAGCAGCCCAGCCCCTTTCCCAGCCGGCGGCAGGATGAAGGCCGCCCGCTTCGTGGTGCGCGGCGCGGGCACGCTGAGCCGCGCGCGGCTGGTCCCGCGCGAGGTCGAGCACTTCTCGCGCTACAGCCCGTCCCCGCTGTCCATGAAGCAGCTGCTGGACTTCGGTGAGCGCGGGGGCCGGGCGGGCGCCGGCGCGGGGGGCTCGCCGTCGCTTTCAGTCCCGGCGCGGGGAGGGCTGGCGCGTGGCTGAAAAGCAGCTGGGGCCCCCTTCCCGCTGAACCCCGGAGCCTCCCCGCCCGCGCACCTGCCTTTTCCCGCACCCGGCTTCCCCTTGACGGGTAGCGGCCGCTAGCAGCTCCGCCGAGGCTGGACGGGGGGCGCTCAGCTTTCCTCCTCTTTCCGTCCAAAGCGCCCGTCAGAATACTTTTTGCTTTCGGTCAACATTTCACCACGAACGGGAAACTTTATATCCCCTCGCGGCACAGCACCTCCTGGGGAAGATTAATAATATTATAGAGCAGCCCAGAGTCACTGAGATTTTACCCCTTGGCCACCCTGCACAGGGTCCATGGTGTTCCTAACAAATGTCTTTGTTTCTTTGCCATCAAAGCTTGTCTTATATTTGCATCACTGCTGAAAATATTTACAGACTTTCTGCAGTAACCTTACAGGGAAGATGTCAAGGATTTAAGTGTGATATTAGTTATTACTGGCCTGGAAACATCACGACTTCCCCCCCGCCCCAGTTTCATATCTAGAACTGAGCGTGCGGCGTTGCTGAAACCCCGCACTTTTATGAACATTAAGAGCGGTAGGACAGTGTGACTTCTTGAAAGTGAGTCCTCTTAAAAACACACGCACAAAACAGTAATTCTCATATTGGTGACTTTAAAAAGAGAAAAAGAAAAGATACTTCTGAATTATCTATAAACACGAAACCAACCAAGGGTGAAATATAATTTTATCATATATGTGTGTTTAATATTGGATAGTTGATGCTATTCAAATATATCATTTAGACATACTTGTTTCTAAATACTAAATAAATGTTACTGATACAGGTTCGGAAAACGCATGTGAAAGAACTTCTTTTGCATTTTTGAGACAAGAATTGCCTGTGAGGCTTGCCAATATCCTGAAGGAAATTGATATCCTCCCTGATCGATTAGTAAATACCTCTTCCGTGCAGTTAGTTAAAAGCTGGTAAGTAGTGAACCGTTCTTAAACAGTCTCTAGTTTTAAGACAGTTATCTGAGGATGAATTCTTATAATTAATATATTTACATCATAGTTGGAAAACAGGTGGTCTGAATAGTAAATACTTTTGAAACATGTAAAGAAATTTTTTATCAGTTTGGACTAAGTTATCATAAGGGCAGTTATAAAACTAGAAACAGACATTTTTATCCTGAAAAAGTAGATTCTTTCACAATATAATTTTTATTTCTAGAAGAAATATGAAAACTAATTGACAGTTATAATTTATTTTGTATTTTAAATAATAAAAGACAGTTTGATATTGTAAAAAGGAATCCTATCTTAGAAATAGATATGAATGACTACTATTCAGAGAGGGCCACCTGATCTTTTTTTATTTACAAATCAATTAATAGAGCAGGCCCTGGGTTCAAATCCTGATTCTGTCTCTTCCTCATTGCTGTGGAATTCTTGGCAAGTGTCTTAAATTCTCTATGCCTCAATTCCCCCATTGATTATTGAGGAGAATGAAGTATATGTCTCCAAGGGATATTTGAGTGTAATTAAATGAGGTAATCCATTAAAAAGCACTTAGAAAAGTACCTAGCACACAGCCAGCACTCAGCGTCAGTTATTGTCATCTCATTTTCTAGATAAGGATATTGAAGCTTAGAGAGATTAGATAACCCAAAGGAGCAGATTTTCAGAGACTAGAGCCAGGATATGCACTGAGGCGGATGTGCACCAGAGCCTCACCCTAGTCCACTGACTGCACAGTTTATTGTTCATTGACTCAAGAAAAACATGTATTATGTACCCATTAAATATTGAAATCTGAAATACATATTCAATCCATACTATTTATTGCTTTCAAGACTTCCAGTCATCTATGAATGGAGTAGGAAAAAATATGAAGTCTTTTTTAAAAAGTTGTTTTTAAATCCTTTTGCTATTTAAAAAAAGTTGCCAAACAAAACAGAAAAATGAATACTGATCCTGATCTGGAATAGTTAAAGAAATATAAATTTTAACCTAGCTAGTTAAGGGTTAAAGTTGTACCTTTTTTTAAAAGAGATATTATTTTAAAAATGTCTTGGAGTTGTAATTTTAAACATAATACTTTCTCTTTTCAACTCATTTGAAAAAAACACTCTGTTTTCAGCCGCTTGTATCTGACTATTCAATTTAAAAACTTAAAACACACCTGTCATTTACAGGTACATCCAGAGTCTGATGGAGTTGGTGGAATTCCATGAGAAAAACCCAGAAGACCAGAAGGCATTATCAGAGTAAGTTCTATGCATTAGAATAAGTGTCTAAAACTTTGACTATTTCCAGACATACTCTTGTAATAAATGGTATGTACACTTATAATCTAAAAAATACAAGTGAGTGAACCTTACTTGAACTTTCACTAAATGTAAATGTGTTTTGGCTTAGATTTGTAGATACTCTCATCAAAGTTCGAAATAGACACCATAATGTAGTTCCTACAATGGCACAAGGAATCATAGAATATAAAGATGGCTGTACAGTTGACCCAGTCACCAATCAAAATCTTCAGTATTTCTTGGATCGATTTTACATGAACCGTATTTCTACCCGGATGCTAATGAACCAGCACAGTAAGTTAGTTTATCATAATCATGATATACAGAGACGGGTGTAGAGTATAAGCCATACTCTAACTAGATGTTTTACTATTTGGTGGGTCACATTCTTTGTCAGTGGTAGTTCTAATCATTATTATCCTGATTTTCATGTAATATTATGTAATATTTTTTGTATTTATTTTTCAACAGTCCTTTTATTTAGTGACTCAGAGACAGGAAACCCAAGCCACATTGGGAGCATTGATCCAAACTGTGATGTAGTAGCAGTGGTTGAAGGTAATTTCTAGATTTCTTCATTTCCCTTATTGAAAATGTTCACTATATGATTGACATATAGTTGAGGTGACTCTTTGAATGAATTGATATTCAGAGTTTTCCCTTTATATTTTTATAAGTACTGTCATGAAGTTCCTTTGCTTTTGAGGCTCAAGAGTTTAAACATGCATTTATAATATAATAAAAAATCCAAACATCAGTGGTTAATGTGGCATATTTTTATATATTGTATTTAATCTCTGAAGTGTGCATATTCCTATTGCTATAGTTATAACTTAAACATTGTTGGAATTCTTTCTTCAAGAAAATATTTAAGTATTTTTTTCATATACATAAACTTGTACTCTAATGAATATTTTAGATTAAGTGTAATGTACACACTGAAGATCACTTGAAAATTTTACTTGACACAAATTCATTTCAACATTATGATAAAAACTTTCTATTCCAGATGCCTTTGAGAGTTCAAAGATGCTTTGTGATCAGTATTATTTAACATCTCCAGAATTAAAGCTCACACAAGTGAATGGTAAGCTCTAAATAAAGTATATTTTATTCTATGGAAAATTAAGTGTTCTCCCAGTAGATTACTACTGTAAATACAGAGCAACTTCTGTGTTCCATTTTTTCCCTTCTGGACGTGCCTCGTATTTGTATACTTCTCTTTTGACGCCAAGGTTCTCTTTATCTCAGCTGGAAAGTTCCAACTGAGCATATTCAGTTCCTAGTGAGGATTTGTAAAGAAGGATTCTTTGAACAAATAGTTTGGGATATTTAGTAACAACTTAGTTCCAGTATCTTAGATCAAAGAAAGATTCCTTACTACAGAATAGGGGGCATAGTAGACCAGATGTAGGAGGCACCACTTGATGATATCCTCCTAATGAGGTTACTCCTAAGATCTGGAAACAAAAATACTTCAAATTGCACTATAAAGAAATAGGCCAGTCACAGAAGGACAAATAACCGCATGATCCTGCTTATATGAAGTATTTAAAGTAAGTCAAACTCATGGAAGCTGAGAGCAGAATGGTGGTTGCTAGAGGCTGGAGGAAAAGGGGAAATGAGTCACTATTCAATGGGTATAAAATTTCAGTTATGCATGATGAATAACTTCTAGAAATCTGTACAACATAGTGCTTATAGTTAACAATACTATATTATACACTTAAATATTTAAGAAGGTAACTCTCATATTAAATGTTCTTGCACATTTTTAAAAAATTATAAGTATATACCAGTTTTGGAAGCAGAGCACACTTTATTTAACAGCTTCAATTGTAGGGTATCTGAAAAGATACAGTCTTTCCACATTGACTGAAGTGATTACATGAGGAATGCAAGGCACTATTTTATCCTATTTCATAGTTGCTTCTCAGAGCATGTCAGTGTACTTTAATTGGAATAGCATTCTCCTTTCAATTCAAAGTAAACATCTTTTCCAAATAATACTTACATATAAACAGTGTTTGTTGGTGGTGAAAGTGAAAATCAAGTTGCTCAAATTATGAGTAGCCTAACTCATGCAATATGATTGATTGCTAAACTAAAAATAAAAGTACAAATAAAGATTGAAAAATATCTCTAAACATTGACAGCATTGTTGCATAACTTGTAGATAAATTGCTTGAACTGTTTGGTAAAAGAAAGAGGGCATTGAGCCAGACCTTGTGTTTTCTGATTCAGACTTTGCCAAGGCCTGGCACACCAAAGAATAATACTTTTATTTTTCTTTTCAAGCAGTATTATGAGGTTTTTGTTTTTCATGTTTTCTTTAGCCTCTTGGTGAAATTTGAGCATATTTAGTCTAGAAGATTTAAATGTTTGGGTGATAAAAATCAAGAATAATCAGACATGTTATTTTCCCATGCATTATTGTGCAATTTTCCATGTGTTACTTCATTTTCAAAATATGAAAATTACAGCTAGCATTAATTTTGATGTTATACTATAGATACATTAACTTTTTCTTCTTTCTTACAATGTATGTAACTTTAACTCTGAGATTGTCCTGTACAAAAGTTTTGAAAATAGAAGCAAATAATTCATATAATCTAACTTATAGCGCCCTTCTTGCACACTTCATCCACTTTATACATTTGTAGAGAAATGCAAAAATTAATTCTAGAGCACTAGGTAGCAACTGTAATAGCACTGTGAAAATAAGCCAGTTGTGTTTTCTGTTTAAGAGGGAAGGAAGGTTCTAGGGTAGGATTTTGAAGTGAGGAGGATGGGGAGTATTGCAATCCTGTTTTGAGTCTAAAATATTAATCAAACAGATATGGACATTCATTTTAATGGAATATTTGTTTGCCGAGTCTAATGAGTTTAATTTGTTTCTAGGAAAATCTCCAGGGCAACCGATTCACATTGTGTACGTTCCTTCTCACCTCCATCACATGCTCTTTGAACTATTCAAGGTAGGACACTTCACAGTGATTGCAAGTTTGTTTGTTTTTGACATTCACTGGTTACATTTTAATTTCCTTTATCATTTCTGACTAAACAACAGCCTACCTCTCTTTTCCCAAGCAAGCTTCCTGTGCTCCTAACAGGAGACTACAGTTAATGTTTGGAAGGGTACATAGAGTTCCTTGTAGTATCAACGAGATTGAGAATGTGCAATATGATTGATTGCATAGGATGATTCATGATGTCTCAAGGGCTCCCTAGTCCCATTATTTGTTCAGGTGTCCAACAAAGCACTAGTCATCCATGCATTCATTAAGAAAGTTCATGGGGTGAATGCTTCAGGGAATGAGGTCTTGTTTCTTCCACCCCCACAAGGCTGATCCAATTCCAAATCCAGAGGTTCAGGTTCAGAATTACTCTAAGTGGCAAGGTCTCAACCTGAGTCTAGACTATACTCAGAGGAAAGTCCGTTCCTTCAATGATCTACTTTAATGTGCATGTGAATCACCTAGTGGTTTTGTTAAAGTGCAAATACTGATTCAGTGGGTCTGGGCCGGGGCCTGAGATTCTGAATTTCTAATAAGCTAACAGGTGCTGCTGCTGGTCCACAGTCCCATTCTCCATGGCAAGATTGAAAGGCAGTGCTTCTCACACTTCCATGTGCTTCAGAATCACCTGCAGGGCTTGTGAAAACACAGATCCTTACGCTCCGCCCCAGACAGAGATTTTGATTCTTTAGATCCGAGAATTTGCATTTTTAACACACTCTCAGAGGACGCAGATGTTACTGGTCTGGGGTAGCCAGGTGCTAAAATCAAATCCTGTCCTGGGTTCTAAGACCAAACTGCATCTCTGTACTTACATCAAAAGATAGAAAAACACCTAAAGCTTTGTGATGCTTCCAAGAGTCCCCTGAACTGGGGAGGAGGAAGCCTAGAGAATGTGAAATTTGCTTCTAATTTTGATATAACTCTTCTCAGAATTTACTGTTTCCTAACTTATTCTAGTATTAGCACAATGAGGTATTGATTATACTGCAAGCATCGGATCTATTTTATTTCACTTTAGCTAATGATTAGAACTTAATATTAAACGGAAAGCAGAAAGCAGATAATTTTCTGGAAATTTAGAGAGGAAAATGGGTGAAATAAACCAAAACTGTATCTGTATGAGATTCATCCAGTTGTCTGAAAACTTGAGTTTCTTCTCTGTTAAAGGACAAAAGATACTTTTTGATGATTTGATTTACTGTTAAATTGAGTGGTCCAACTCACAGATTTATTTTGCCATTACTGGTAAAAGTTAAGGTGATAATCACACGCAATTGAAATTTAATTTAGAATTACTATCCTTTTAAATAGTAACAACTTTTTCCCCAGCAGATTTTATAAAAGCCAATAAATTGGTTCAATGATTCACTCTTCATTTGTGATGTAATAGTTTTTGGTGTTTGGATATAAAAAGGAATGGAAAAACAGGAAAAGAGTGAGACAGGAAATAGACTATAAAAAGCAATTTCTACATTTAAATTAAGCTTACAAATAAGAACTTGACAACTAGCAGAATTGTTCTTCTATTAGACATTACTCCCAGGAACTATAATACGTGGTAAATGAATATTTTTCATTATATATCCTACATGACATATTCATAAAGGACTATTTGCAGAGCTGTTTTAACTACGAACTTAAAAGAAACAGGAACTTCAAATTACCCTCTTGCTGCTTTTATTTTAAACATAAAAATGCAGATATTTGTTGTCTCTTATTCTTCTGCCATTGAATTTCATATATTTTTGTTTTCTTTAGAATGCAATGAGGGCAACAGTTGAACACCAGGAAAGCTGGCCTTCCCTCACACCAGTTGAGGTGATTGTTGTCTTGGGAAAAGAAGATCTTACAATTAAGGTAACCATCTATTTTTCTTTTGAGTCTCTCTTGAGAGAACTTTAAAAGTCACCAATAATAAAGCCCTCTGCTTTGAGCAATAGATCAAAGCCGTATACCAGGTGACTTTTCAATAAAGGAAAGACATTTTTGTAGAGACAAATGCATGTTGTTTTTAATGTATAGCTCTGATGACTCATTTGTTTGTTTAAGATTTCAGACCGAGGAGGTGGTGTTCCCCTGAGGATCACTGACCGCCTCTTTAGTTATACGTACTCTACTGCACCAACGCCTGTGATGGATAACTCCCGGAATGCTCCTTTGGTAAGACCAATTATATGGCAAAGTTCATCCCAGTCCACCTAGTTCTAAAGGTAGAGCCAGGATTACAAGGAAGTATTTAGGCAAGTTAATCAGTTTAAATAGGGTGTGGGGAATATGAGAAAGAATGATAAAGTAAGCTAAACATGGTGAAACAATTCAAGGGGTCTCTGATTGGAAGCAGAAGATGTTTATCTAGATTCTAGGATACTAGTATCAAGCAAAATAATAACTCCTTCCTACATTTTGTATTCTAGTGATCATGGCCATCTCTTTACCAATGACTGATCTTTTCTCTCTAGGCCGGTTTTGGTTACGGATTGCCAATTTCTCGTCTTTATGCCAAGTACTTTCAAGGAGACCTGAATCTCTACTCTTTATCAGGATATGGAACAGATGCTATCATCTACTTAAAGGTATACTTTAAATTCAATAGAAAAAACCATTTCTGGAAAGATTGCTTCTTGTATAGCCCTGAGTTCTATGGTCCATAGTGAAAAGCCCCAACTGAGTTAATGCAAATAATAACTACACATAATTCTGTTTCCTGTTTGGTATGCATATATACTGTTTAATATTAAATATGGTAACTTACCAACAAGGAGGTGGAGCCAGACTATCTACCTGAAGTAAAGCAAAATTGTTGCCCAAGAAGCCCTTAAGTTTCAGAATGAGGACATGCTCATGTGAATTTTTTAAGGCAACTCCTTTGGCATCTGCGGGCATAGCTGTACTTTTGTTTTGCTTCAACTTGTGAGGAAAAGATGGTAATAATGTTCCAGCCTCAAAAATAACTGACATCAAGTTATTCAGACCTTAAGCCGACATTAGAAATCCAGGCAAAAGAAAGCTGACTGCTCACAAGTTGTCAGCAAGATACCTGGCATTTTCTGTTTAAACTTTAAAGCTTGGTAAATGTTTTTTCTATTTCTGATAAAGCCTCCATTTATTTATTAAGGTCACTGTCCTGATTCTGTTTATCTTTTGCCAGCTATTTCGACTGAAAATATATTTATATATATTAGCAACTAAAACATTAAGCTTCTAGGCTCCCATTCTGTACCAGGGAATTATTTGCCAAGTGGCCTTTGACCATCTGAAATAGCTAATGCATTCATATATATATATTTTAAAGCATGTTATCTCTCAGAATTTTTTTTATAGTTTATTGATTTTTTTTTCTAGAGAGAGAGGAAATGAGGGGGAGAGAGAGAGAAACATCGATCAGCTGCCTCCTGTATACTCATAACCAGGGATCGAGCCTGTAGCCCAGGCATGTGCCCTGACCAGGAACTGAACCAGCAACCCCCTGGTGCACTGTATGATGCCCAACCAACGGAGTCACGTCTCCCAGAGCCCATTCATTTCTTAAATGAGCCAAAGTCTTCATAGCATTGGGAAAGATTAATAGCCTATAGATTTATAGTATCTGATTAGGACTCCTACTTTATCACCAATACAAATGTTTTGCTTGGAAAGGAAAGCTTTGCTATTCAGCTCTGTTATATCGGTAATATCCAAATGAGGGACATGTGTGAATATTGAACGCAAATTCTACTCCTTAATTTAAATTGTGTGTACACTGTTGCATACCCTATAGGGTAGAGAGAATATTTACTTTTTAATTTCCTTTTATACAATGCCTAACATACTGTGGGCTTCGATGTGCTCTTATTACTAAATTAATTAGAAGAATGAATTTGAATGGTTGGCAATTTACTTCTGAATTTCTTTTGAGTAACCAGTTCAGGTACAATCTTGCCATGAATAATTCCTTTGGTTTGACTTGTTTCCTTACTCTCTTTTCAGGCCTTGTCCTCTGAGTCTGTAGAAAAACTCCCGGTCTTTAACAAATCAGCCTTTAAACATTATCAGATGAACACTGAGGCTGATGACTGGTGTATCCCAAGCAAGGAGCCAAAGAACCTGGCGAAGGAAAAAGTGGCTGTGTGAAGAGGGACACTTGGGACACTTGAAGGGATCAAAGTGGGTCTGTGCCGGTGCTGCTTTCTGAATGTCTGCATGTGAACCCCTCTTCCCTTGAAAACAAACAACAGCAACAGGAACTCCTTGTTCAGAACCCCAAGGGGAGAGGAGCAAAGCTCGTTTCTGTGACCCAGGAGAGCACAGAGCGGGGCGATGGGAGCTAACGGGTGGCCAGCTCTTTATTCTTTCAACATAAAATAATGCTTGGGCTTGTATCAAACCTGAAGAAGATGTAAGCCTCTCAGTTTCTCATCTCTTTATCAACGGGCATGGAAGCAGGAGCCAAGTGAAGATAGAGGTATCAGTTTCAACCGACTGATGGTTTAGACCTTTGGTTGATGTCATAAGATATTAGTATTTATTGAACATCAAGTGTCAACTATAGCAGAATTTTCCTGCCATTCAAAGGAGTAGGGCTTAGTTTATACTATATGACTAGAAATGTATGTAAATGTCCATTTCCTATATATCTATGCCCTCTAGGGAGGAAAAACTGGTGACTAAAATAACATTCACTTTGAATGACAAATGAGTCAAAACATTTTATTCAAAGTTGTGGCCAAGGCATTGAGCCTAAGTAAAAACTTAGAAGAAAGCCTTTTCTGATAAATACAGAGCCTTTAGTATGCTGCTTTCTCTGTTCACATGACACATAGTAAGTGAACACTTATTGCCAGGTGCCTAGTCTTGGATGAATTTTGAAATATGCACTGAATTCAGAATGTTGGCGGTTGGAAGGAGAGAAGAATTGCCAAAGTGAGAACAAAACTCTCTCTCATCTTGCTTTGTTTATAGATGAAACACAAGACTGGAATAACTGACGTTAGGGAAGGAAATCATGCATTCAGAGCCTAACTCAGAGAGAAGGGCTGTTCTCTACCCTGCAGTGGTAGCAACCCAAAGGCATCCATTTTCTAGGTTTAAAAAGATGTGTTTTTGATATACTTAATTATACTCTCTACACTCTGACATTAACATGTCTGTAAAAAAAAAAAATCCTAATTATCAAGTAATTCAAGAACAGTATAATTGAAATACTTCTTGGAATGTCTTTACCAAGGAGCCTGGGAGTAAGAGGATTTCTTGCCAGGATATTTTCATTTGTGAATCATCGAGGTTGAGAGCGAATGAATGACAGCTGCAATGCATATGGAACTTTTGGGGAGTTCTGGTATAATATGCAGGCTGATAGGGCAGTCTCATACATTGCTCTTAGAAAAGGAGTGAAAAAACAAAAGAAGGAAAAAAGGAAAGGAAGGAAGGAAGGAAGGGAAGGAAGGAAGGGAAGGGAAGGAGGGAGAGAGGGAGGGAGGGAAGGAAGGAGGGAAGGAAGGAAGGAGGGAAGGAAGGGCATTTTGCTATATTCCCCACAAATTATTTTAAGAAATGATCCATATTTTCATGGACAAGTTATTGGCAAGAGGATGACTTGGTGTCTTTCAAAACAGTATGGCTTCTGTAAATGGCTCTCTCACTCTTGCAAGGTAATAGGCTTTAATGGGAAACTCATGTGTCACATTGATGTTTAAACTGGGATATAGAAAAAACTAGACTTTCTGCATTGGAAAATAATCAGTACTGTCTATGTGTTACACTAACATTTGTGTTTAATTGGCTGTGGCCTAGTGTTGTGGTGCTTCTGGGAGTGGCCATAGAAGCCTCAAACTATTTGTTGCAAATTTCAGATTTTATCATCAGAAATCCTAGATGGGGACTTTTCTTGATGATGGGATTCTGGCTTGTGCATTTATTAATTACACAAAATGATTTGCAATAAGTTATTTGAATTTTCACTTTTTACTGAAATTTAAACATTTTTGCATGTAAATACTTGTATTTACCAAAGATTTAAAGCAGTTGATTAATTAATTAACCCAATCACTGTGAACTATCATTAAAACACTAGAGAAAAAGAAATGTTATCTCAATGACATCAGCTGTGTAAATGGAGTTCTATAAAGTAGAAATAGACTACATTGGTATTTGTAAAATTTATGGAAGAGCTTTAGGATTCTACTGAATATATACTGAATGTTACAGACCCACTTAAATTATTATTGTATAAATTGTATTTTTGCCTTTAGGTTATGTACAGAGAAATGTGATAATTTTGATAATAAATATTTTTATTACAATAGTAGACATAGTCTTTTAAAGTTCTCTTAAATTAATGGCAAAGTACTAAGAATTTGAGGTAAAGGTTTTCCTCACTTTACATTGAAATCTAATTTATCTACATATTGGATATAATCTTTTAAAAGTATTAAAAGCAACTTAAAATCTTAATTTTTAAACAAAATATAAGTACTTGATAACAGTCCAGAAATTTCTAATTGTTCTTTGCTTTCTTGTGTATGCCCCAATAACACATAGATAGTACAATGTGTGTTTATCTACATGAAAAATGATTATTGAATCATTTTTATGATACATATATTCTCTATATATTTTTGGTAAATTTACTTTGAAGTTTCACTTAATGACTCTATTTACATAACAAATACAGTGGAGCATCGAAATAATTACTTAGCTAATTTAGGTTCCCAAACAACTTCTGGATTAAATATCTGAATAATAATAAAGTAGAATTAGGATACACATTACTAAATTAAGTGGTGGCAAGTTTTGTCTTTGCTATTTCCACACTGTCACTAATTTAATTCTACTCTATCTTTAAACAACATCCTTTGCCCACCTCCACAGTGCCCCTATTTGGTAAAATTTTGCAAAGAAAAAAGAAAGGGAGAGGATGGAAAGGAAAGGAAGGAGAGAGGGAGGGAAGAAGGGGAAATTCAAATAAAATAAAATTAGTGGACTGAATTTTCCAAAACTAAATCATAAAACCTTGTCAGAATAATCGTATTTGAATAAAAACTGCCATCAACCAAGACATTAGACCCTAAAGAAACTATACTAAAGCACTTCATCAGGGACACTCGACACTGCACCTCATCTGAAGGAAGTACATGTGCGTATGCATACACACAAGCAAGCATGTACACATGGGATTTAGTAGTAAAGTCCCTTGGATTAAGCTGCTTGGGAGGTAGGGAATTCATTCACTCCATAGGCTCAGAATCTTCATCCACATTTCCATAAAAACTGGAAGACATCAAGTTCCACAATCCTTCATTTAGACACACATATATCTTTCTGACACAGTCAATGTGTATACCCCGAAAGATGCTAATTTTCAAGTCCAACAAAGTGGGCTGAATCAAAACTATCTTTATACTGTTTCTCTTAAATTTCAAATTTGGCAAGAAATGGTGGGAGCATGTGACCTTAGCTACAATATCATGTGCAAAGACAGAAAGAGAGATCATGGTGAACTGGTAGCTTGTTTGGGCATGGACCTTGATAATTTCTTTCCATGTTCCCCTACTATACTTTCAGGTATTGCACTTACACTTCAGTGTGCACCAACAGTGCAAATGTACTTGGTCTGTCCTGGTGAAACAATTGAGGGACTTTCATAATTTCACAGGAGCCTATGTAAAAAGTCCCTAAGCCCTCAACCGTGAAGATTTAGAGCAGTGGAATGCTATCCCTATTAGCATTCTATCCATACATATCTTTTTCTGATTTTCCACTTTTTACATTACATCACAGTTACTTAGGCACTCAAAGAACATTCTCCGGGTAAATAGCTGAATAAACACGTAAATAAACTTCTGCCCGTAGAACAGCATCCTTACATTTAAAGGCAGATTGGAACTCTGTGTTAAATAAATGCACATCAAATTTTATAAGATTTTTTGCTTTAAATGGTATATAAGAAGTTTTACAACATTGTAGAAACTCTGTAAAACTTTCTAAACTAACTTTTTTGAAAAGTTAAATTTCAACTGATTTTTTTTTTTTTTAAATGCTCTTCATTGGTGGCCTTTGGCCACTGGAAATTATTCATATTTCAATAGAAATTAAATGCTGGATAAAAATTATTAGGAGTAAGAAAATTTCTTGGCACTCAAAGAACAAAATGGGTTGGTGTTTCGGGTTTTATAACTATTCTTCCCTTTTATTCAACTTGGATTAAATGAAAACTATTTAATGGAAATGAGCAACTGTCTTTTAGATTTTTCAGTTTCTACCCAAGTGCAAATAAACATTAAAAGCTACTCAAAACCAACAGAAATGTCAGTAACCTTGAAAACATGTTGGACTTATTAAATGATGTGAAAATTATGTGAGATGTCTTTGTGATAAATCCAGCAACAAAATAATAGTTTGTCAATGAATTATGAGACATCATTTTTATGTTTACTGCTACTATTTAACATAATGAAAATAACATAGGACTGGTTGTCAAATAAAGCAATATAGCTAGGAATTATTTATTAGTATACAATTTCCCATAAATGTAAAGGGATGCTTTAATACTTAAGACAAATAGTCTATTGAATGACAAAGTCTTCAGTTTTAAAATCAATTCCATTAAAACTATGCCCTTTAATGTGTTTCCGGCCCCAAAATATACTTTGATAGTTTTGCCTTTAACTCAGTCTTTTTTTTTTTTTTTTTATGTTTTTATTGATTTTAGAGACAGAGGAAGGGAGAGGGAGTGAGAGACAGAAACATCATCAATTGGCTGTCTCCTGCACACCCCCTACTGGGGATTGATCCCCCAAAACAAGCATGGGCCCTGACTGGGAGTCGAACCAGGGACCTTTTGGTGCATGGGACGATGCTCAGTCAACTGAGCAACACTCTCAACTCAGTCTTTTAAATTCATTATTAAGGTCAACAAAATTTTTTTAAAGTGTAAGTTTGTGATCTGAAAATAAAATAAAAATTTGAAAACAGAAAGAAAAGCCTTCTACTATGTTCTTTATGTATTTGCATTGCAGTTTTCTCTTCTAGCTAAATGAGGTCTAGTTGTTTAAGGAAGGCACTTCCAATGCTAAGGTTTTTAAATCTATATTTTCTAATGATTCTTTAATGAATACTCAGCCTCCAATCTCTCTTCAGTCCAAACTAGGCTTCTTATAGTCACTATTAAGCTCAACTCCTTTACTGGCTTCCCAGTGCCTAAGAATCTGATATTTATAGTTTTCTACAATCCTACCTACATCCCAATCTTACAACTTATATCTTTCATTACTGAACTGTTCAGTATATTGTCTTCTAAATAGAGAACAAACGTTATTTCCTTTTTCTCATTGTAAATATGCCTGCCTGGAAGCCCTTTCTCTCTTCTCTGTTTGTTTGTTTTTTCCAAATGCTGCTCAACTCCACCTCCATAGACAGAGCATCCCAGTTTAAAGTGCCCTCTCTTTCAACTTCCTCCTCTAAACTCTCACATGCTCAGGACGATTTTAGTATTTATTACATAATTCCTTAGGTTGCTAGCTAAATATTATAGAGATGTAAAATCCAGAAACCCTACTAGATTGTGTGTTCCCTACAACCCAGGACCATGAATTACACATACCTACTTGAAACCACAATATTAAACCTGTTTCATGTAGAATAGATATTGAGCAATATTTTTTGATTAATATATTTTTGATGAGTTGGGAAGACAGAAGATAGCAATGAAATAATTCTTAAGTGAGCAGATTATTCTACTGATCTAAAACCAAAGCAACCCATTTTAATAGTATTTCTAATGACCCACATCATTTCTTCTCAACCTGGGAAAGATTCACTTTTATTTCCAGATGGATCATGGCTGTAATATATACACACAAACTAAATTAAATATTCTATTTCAAGCTTAAGACTTCATCTTTGCCCTCCTGGAGCTCAGAGTTCCATTAAACAGTTAAAGAGGCACAAACAAGTGAGAAGTTGACCAAAGATTTTAATAACAGTTCAAGTTAACAATAGAGGAGATTCCAAAATTTCTAATATACAGAGTCAGGCAAATGCACTATCATTAATTGCTGTAGAAATCTGAAGAAGAAAAGGTGATTACAGCCTAAAGTGAATAGGCCGAAAGAGGACAATTTATGTGAGGGAAATGGGAGGACCACGAAGAAAGTATCTCAGGAGAGGTTGGGAAGGGTACGTCTGAATGTCTGGATGTGGTACCTATGGCATCAAGGAGACATTTACTAGGATAGTAAAAGGATCGAAAGAGTTCTGTTTGCTAAAATCTTAAGATCATGTGTTTCACTGTCAGTTTATTTACAAAATGCAATGTGGCAATTAACACAATTTTCTCAAATGGGAAATTAATTTAACACTCAAATAACTAAAGAGAGCATCTGTGGTATGTTCCTTGACGTGTGAAAACAGCAGATTTTCACCTGAGTGTCACAGTGGTCAGGCATGTAGACTCTGCAGCCAAACTTCCCTAGATTTCCATCCCTGCTCTGCCACTTAATAGCCACGGAAAGTTACATAACTTCTCTCTCTGTCTTAATTTTCTGATGTGTGAAATGGAGATAATATTACAGCATCTTCCTTAGAGGGGTGCTGAAAAATTAAAATGAGTTAATATATGTAAAGCATATATAACATTCCTTCACACATACAATTTGTGTAATATTAGCTATTTTATAAACATGTTCTTCAAGTATTAAATACTGGATCCTAAGCTCCTATACAAAGTTGATAGAAAAAAAAAATGAAGTACCATCCTTCAGGTGTGAGTTCATATAATGTGAGCATGCACTATCATTGGTAACACATTTGCTCTAATATCCCTCCTTGCCTGATTATGACTCCAGGGTTAGATTTTTAGGTCAAAGTATAGTCTGTGACCTGAAACTGCTGAGCAAGGCTGAAACCTGTTCAGGCAGACGTCAAACCTGGATCTTGATGTCTTTGGTAATGCTATCCAACCAAAAGCTGGGTGAATGGCGGGGCCAGGTGTTACATAATGCGATTTATGACCCCTTCTAGGTCCCTTTCAGGTCACTGCACAAGGCTGTACCTCCATGAACACTGAAGAGAAGCTGGCTCACTACACATTATAAATCAGCACATAGACAAACACAGCACTTTACCAAAATAATTGTTTGTCAAATGGATAAAAAGAAACTTAAGCCATTAGAGTAACAATTAGGCTTCAGTTGTTTCCAGGCAGCCTCTTTGCTCTTCTAGCTATCATATTTCATCTTGTGAGATGATAACAAAAACAAGCACAAAACATGAATTTTTAAAAGCCTTTGAAAACAGTTCCCTGGCTTATTGGAAAGTAGATAATGTTTTCTTACTTTTTTTTTAGAATATCTCACAATAGTTCTTTGTAACTAAAAATATACCTGTAGTTTTAGTTGTATGGAGTCAGATGTGATTCTTATTTTTACATAATCCAGATAGTTCCGGGCAAGATTTCACTTATCTTGCATTAATTTAGGGGTAATTATTTTAGGGATAAAGCTTACCCGTTGAACTTGAAGACATGATTTCTTAAACAAAGATAATCTGTGGGTTATAATATTGACTTGATTTTCAAACTATAATTTTCATTGGACCAAAATAATGATTTCATGTATTAGAATACAAATTGGTTTCATTAGACTTCTTCTTCCTCTGAACCTTTTTAAAATTGAATACTAAGTAGGCAAAAAAAAAAAAAAAAATTCTATAGAACTTACTATGTGACAGGTATTTTCCTAAGGATTTTACATTCATTCATTCATTTTTTTCCCTTACAACACATTATATTAACTCCTTTACATAAATGTATTTCTTTTATCCTCACAACATCTGTGATTTAACCCACTTTACATCTGGGAAACTGAGCCACAAAGAATCTGGTAAATTGCCTCTATCAGGGACAGAGCTGGGATTTGATTAGAGGTGCCATGTACTCCAGGGCTTTGCTGTATACTTTGCTCTGAGGAAACTGTGTTTCTTTGAGGAATGTACCTGGCACAGCAACTAATCAGAGTGAGGTCATGCAAGTGAGTGACACTTAACTAATCTACAGGGGACAAGGAACACTGCCACTGGCTGCATCAGCACTGAGCCTAACCAACCAGTTGCTGGCCCCTGGATTTCTTCAGATAATATGACCCGAAGGCCCTATGTACTTGCAGAGCCATGGAAGCTTTGCATTGTTAGGCCAGCTCTCACTTTCTCCTTGCTCACACTTAGCTATTCTGCAGGCATTGAGGCTTTGGACAAAAAAGGGGTTCCATGGAAAGTAATTTCACAGATGAGTTGATCATAAATCCCTAACTGGGCAGGTCTTGGTGGCTAGTCATGCCCCAGGCATATAACTTTCAGTAAAAGGTTTATTTTTGCCTTAAGCAAGCCCTGTCCATTGTTTCTGTGCATCTAGTTTAGTGCCTTTTTGAAATGCCTCTTTTCAGACCCCTGCTTCTAGGCGTGACCATCCTCAAGAGAACACAAAATCTTGTTAACTATCCTGTAATCCAGTCCATGCCTTGCTTTCTCCCACCCTTCATGTAATCTTCCTTAGATTCACTCCTTAATTTCAAATGCATAAAAGGAACTGCAAAACTGTTATTCTTTGGAGCACTTGAGACCTTGCTTTCCCGGAATAAGTCATCAGTTTGGCTCAAATAAACTCTTATAATAATTCTCTACAGGTTTGGACATTCTTACATCAACAAGGCAATTCACTTACTTATTCAACAAGCAGTCAACAAAGATTTCTTGAGCACCACGTGCTGCCAGGCACTAGAAATACTGTCATGAGTCACAAAGATTCCTTTGCTCAAGGACAGTATAGTCTATTTGTGAACATAGAGATTAAACTTGTAAATGTTGATATGTTTTAATATCAATATTTGTTCATACCATCTTGAGAGTTAGATACAGGATTTCTGGGGCAGGGATAAACTCTTTGTACTTATTTGTAGTAAAAACTGCATCAGTTCCCTTGGTTCCAATTTGTCCCCCTTCTGGGGTGATGCAGTGAGAGCCAGATGTCACCTTATACTTACTGGAGTCTGTACTAAGGTGAAGAACTCCTCACAAATCTGAGAGTTAATATAGAAGAGGGATGGCTGTTCTCCCTTTGTGTGACAGTGAAAGGAAACTTTGCTCCCTAAGGTACCCAAACTCTCTTTTGGGAGAGAATAGGAAGTATCCATGGTTCTTATCCTTTGGAATATAACACACATTTCTCAGAGTTTACAATTCTTTGAATGTCTCCAGGCCTCAGGGCCTTATCCCTTGAAATAAGCACATCTCCAGAGAGGCAAGTCTCTTACTATTTATTCAGTTATCTTTAAGTTTCAAGACCTAGCCTTTAACATAAGTCCAGGCAAAATTTTCCCTGAAAGCCCTAACTATGCAGACACATAAATATGTTCACTTCTTGACAATTATGAAGACAGTGACCATCCCAAAGGATACATTCAGAGTGTCATGGAAAAGTAAAATAAGATCTAATCTACTCTATAGTGGGGAAGAGGTGAATCATGGAAGATGTCCCTGATGAGTGACATTTAGCATGAAGTATGGATAAAAAATTAGAGTTAGCAAAAGGGAGGGTTAGTGGAGGAGGTGTAGGTGGGGTGTAGCACACAGGGTGCAGCATGTAGAACGATTAAGGCAGATAACTGAATGGTGGTTTCAGTGAAATGAAAGAAGAGCTGTGTGGCTGATACCTGGAGTAGAAATGAAATTCGTAGGTAATGAAATCGGAGACATAAGTAGAGAACAAACCATGAAAGGCCTGGTAAACCTCGCACATTTCTTTTACGATCTGTTAGTAAGAAGTCAAGAAAAGTGTTTAGGTGGAGATAGTGGAAATGATTTCTGGTTGTTATTTTTAAAAGTCAGTTGGAACTACATTGTGCAAAATGGATTTGTTTGAAAACAGAATGAAAAATGGGGAGGGGAGACAGCAACAGTACATTTATGGCAGTGAGAATAAAGAAATGCAGCCAAATTGGAGGAATGTGTGGGAGTTGGAGTAAACAGAGTTTGGTAATTGATTGGATGAGAAAGACAAATTGGAGTATTGCAAAAATCCGAAGTTGGAGCATGAAGGTAGATGGTTGTTCCACTCACTGAGACGTAGATATCTTGAGGAGAGGCAGGTTTCAGGATGGAGGTTATGAAATTGGTTACTTTCGTGTTGGCTTGAAGTGGAGTTAATGATGTGAATCAGATCACATTTCTTCCCAGCAAAACCCCTGCAGTTCTTTCCCATTTTTCTTGGAATCAAATCAAAACTCTTTGCTATGTTTTGAAGATCTGGCCTAACTTTCTCTTCAGACTGACCTCCTACCACTCTCCCCCTGACTCTTTCCTCTGTAGCCACACTGGCTTCCTTGCTGCTCCTTGAGTTGGCCAAGTGTGTCCCCACCTCTGCATGTTTCTTCGGTCTTTGCTCTTTAGACAGGCCCTTCAAGAGGAAAAGATAGTGCCATCTTCCCCAGGACAGTGACTGCTTTGGTCAGGTGCCTTTGTCAACAGGAGAGTGGAATATTCCGATAGTTCAAAGCTGGGTCATGTGTCTCCCCACAGGGGTAGAGGAATGGGGTGTGGAGACAGTGGGCCCAATTTGAACCGTACAGACTGAGCAGGATAACATGAAATAGGTAGAGATGTTTCCCTGCAGGAAAGGACGGTGGCAAACCAAAAGAAAGTCATCACTGCAGGAAAGGCTGAGGTCAGAGTGGAGGTGGAGGTTAGGAGGGATTTCCAGTAGCTCTGGGGAGAAACAGGTCCTCCTTTACAGCAAGTGGTAGGTGGATCATGTATTTGACTGTGAAGTTTATTTGTAGAGAAGGGAAAGATGAAAGGATCAAAGGTGTGAGGACAGAGAGATTTACTCCAGGTATGCAAAGCTGGTACAACATTCAAAAATCAATCAATGTAATCTACCATGTGAACAAGCTAAAGAAGAAAACTCATGTAATCATATCGATTAAAGAAGAGTAACGACTCTGAAGTTATAATGAACAAGACAGTGTGATGTTGGTAAAAGCAAAGACACATAGATCAATGGATCAGAAAACAGAGCATTCCAGATAGACCCAAACAGTTAACTGACTTTTGACAAATGTGCAAACGCAATCCCATGGAGAAAAAATTATCTGTTCAACAATTAATGCTGGAACAATTGGGTATCCGTATGCACACACACAAAATTTCTTAGACAAAAATCTTTCTTACACAAAATTTAATTCAAAGTGGATTATAGACATAAACAAAAAAAGCCACAAAACTGTAAAACTTTTAAAGGAAAACAGAAGAAAAAATAGGTGACTTTGGTTTTGGTGATGAGTTTTTAAAACATAACATCAAAAGTCTGATCCATGAAGCAGAAATATTGATAAGTGGGATTTTATTAATATTAAACCTTCTGCTCTGTTAGGGGAATCTACTGAGCACGTTCTAGAATGACAGTAACAGAGAGGGGTTTCTGGTATGACAGTAACAGAGATTGATGGAAGACAGCAAGGGGGAGATTGGCAGGAGCTGCAAAGTTATAGGGTATTTTCATGAAAAGGTGGAGGAGCTGTGACATGAGGAAATGAGGAAGACATGGACTTTGGAACTGCACATCTTAACCCTGAGATACTTGTGTTATGAAACCTTCAGGAGAACTGATTTTGAAATGTCAAGTTCATATGAATGTAATAAAGTAAAGGAATGTTCACTTAGCTGGTGTGTTGGGCCAAGTTTCAGAAGACAGAGGGAAAGAAGTAAAAGGACTGATATTGTCAAAAGAGATGCGTATTATGAAGGTCAGAACACAGATGATGATAAATTGAAGGTCTTGCATCAAAAGATTACTGAGGAAAATAGGGTTTATGAAGAATTGTTATTTTAGTCTTGATCAGTGCCTGGAGAACAGGTCTCACAGAATTCAGACTTAGAGAGAGGCAGAGTGGATCTGATGGTGGGGAGGGCTGGTTGTTCTTTTCTTGATCCCTGGGGATGGTGATAGCTATGAAGGCTGCCGGTGAACCTGATCACCCTTGTCCACCCAGGAGAAGGGGGTTGATGGGCATTTTTGGCAGCTTGGGTTCCTCATATAAGGATGCTTTGTATTAAGTCTTTGCTGCAGCCCTCTCCAAAGAGGTAAAAAGGGAGTTGTTGAAATTGAATGTTTGTTTATTATGCTTCATTATGTGCCCAGGACTGTGAGAGATATAAAAGAAGCTTAAAAATTATAACACAGCCTATATGTTCATAAAAAATTAGAAAGCACTATAAAAATGGTATTTAACTAACACTGGAAAGATAGTCTCATGCTTAATAAGTAGCAGGAAAAATTGAGATAAATGTCATCAGGGTAGCTTCCTAGAGGAAAGCAGAACTTCCTAGGAGGATATTGGGGTTTTGAAGAAGTTTAGAATCTGGGTAGGAGAGAAAAAACTTAGAAGCAGACAGCAGAAAAGGGGGAAAATGTAAGTAATAATCCCAGGGCCAGAATATGAAATATGGAGTGTGTGTTTGAGTGAGTATTGTGTGTGTAAACTCATATGTATTGAAGTTGACAGGGGAGGAGGGAGGCAGTAAACTAAAGGTAATAAATTTTATGATGGGGAAATGTGAAATAAAAATTTGGGGTAAGTAGAGATGATCAAGGATCTTGAAAAGTGCAGACATGATCTGACACACAGTAAAAACCCATACTCGATTTTGACCAAGGAGCTGAATGATCAAAGTAGCATTTTATAAAAATTAGAAATGCATTTGTATACAGGATAGTCTGGAGAGGAGACAGGGAGTTTTACAGCTCTGTAAAAGTGTCTTTGCAAGTCAAAATATTTTTCAGTCTCTGTAGAGCTAAGTTAAAGAACTTCCAACAACATATCATTTTCTTTCTTTCCTCTCAAAGGAATGCTGACATGGTGAGCAAAATAATTTCACCATGTCTTTGTATTTTCTTTTTCAAGGGAATATTAAATAGCTGCATGTGTTATTTTTATCTGATGAGCTT
Organism: Miniopterus natalensis; assembly: GCF_054644295.1. Lineage (NCBI taxonomy): Eukaryota > Metazoa > Chordata > Mammalia > Chiroptera > Miniopteridae > Miniopterus > Miniopterus natalensis. The sequence continues at coordinate 61,223,322 of NC_142090.1, read as the reverse complement.
GTGTACAAGGACTTTAACTTCCATCTAGAAATTTTGTGGGAAATTTTCCTCTCAGCATGCAAACTAGTTATTTTTACTTGATGCACTAAAAATTTATTTCCAGTTGGTTAGTTTATATCTTTTAAAAATATTAACCTTTTCTCATCCTTGGAATTTTTTTAAAAATTAAATTTATTGGGGTGACATTAGTTAATAGGATCATATAGGTTTCAAGTACACATTTCTATGATACGTGAGCTGTATATCGCATTGTGTGCCACCACCTAAAGTCAAATCATCTTCCATCAGCAGATATTCGGCCCCCTTTACCCTTCATTACCCTCCACCCCCTTCCCTCTGGTAACCACCTTCTTGTTGTCTATGTGTTTCAGTTGTATATCCCACATATGAGTGAAATTACATGGGTTCTGAGCTTTTTCTGACTGACTTATTTTGCTTATAATATTTTCAAGGTTCATCCATGTTGTCGTAAATGGCAGTCCCTCATCCTTTCTTATGGCTGAGTAGTAGCCTCTAGTGTATATGAACCACACCTTCTTGATCCAATTCTCCATCAAAGGACACTCCGGTTGTCTCCATGTCTTGGCCACCGTGGAGAGTGCTGCAATGAACACAGGGGTGCATATATCTTTGTGAATAAATATTTTCAAGTTTTTCGGGTAGATGCCCAGAAGAGGGATGGCCGGGTCCTATGGTAACTCTATTCTTAATGTTTTGAGAAACGGCCACACTGTTTCAGTGAAAAGAACCCTCATTCACTGCTGGTGGGAATGAAAAACTAGTGCAGCCACTCTGGAAAACAGTTTATATCTTACCATGGAGCAATTGATGAGGGTTCCCTCCCTAAGAATTCAAATAACTAAAAGTTGAAATCCAAACCTTTAAAATGAGAAGAAATTGGGTTACTTGGTGAAGACTGGGGAATAACTTAAAACTTTTCCCCCAGTGAACATACATTTATCTTATCACAGCTTTTATCTCTACTAAAGATAATGCAAAAACACACACTTGCTTTGAGCTATGATTTCAAGGAGAACCCCAAAAGAATATTCTTTTTTAAAATTTATCTTTATTGTTGAAAGTATTACAAATGTCTCCCTTTTTTTTCTCCCCATCGATCCCCTCCACCCTGCATCTGCCCCACCCCCAGTCCTTCCCCATACTATTATCTGTGTCCATGGGTTATTCATTTATAGAAGCAAAATAATATATAATTTTTTCAAATCTTTATTGATTTCAGAGAGAGGAAGGGAGAGAGAGAGAGAGAGAGAAACATCAATGATGAGAGAGTCATTGATCAGCTGCCTCCTGCACACCCCCTGCTGGGGATCAAGCCCGCAACCCCAGAATGTGCCCTGACCGGGAATCAAACCATGATCTCCTGGATCATCATAGTTGAGCAATGCTCAACTGCTGAGCCACGCTGGCCGGGCAAATGAATATTCTTAAAGGATGTGATTGACAAGGAGACAATTCCGAGAAGTTCTCAATTAAATTACAGCAAGCCTGAGGGTGGAAGAGACAAGAGAGGTTGATCAGTTAACGACTGCAGGGCAAAACCAACAAAAGACTGTTTACATTCCTGAGTGTATGTTGGAATTAATTTCTAAGTGGCTATTCTTGCAACTATCTAAAGAGAATAGCCAGACACCAGGGAACATCAGACGGCTCTGCTTCTTGCTTATGCATAAACTTTCTAGACTGTTGCCTCGAACCAATCCAAAAGAACAAATGTTTCTCCCTTACGAACTATGCACCTATCCCAGAACTAGCTGGGCTACACCCTCTCTCACTCCCTTTATCTACAGCCGACATAAATTCTTTCAAAACAACTTATATCTTTCTTCCCCCTTCTAGATGTGTAAGAAAGCTGATCAACTCCAGGACCACAGATGTATTGTCTCCTCCATCTAGCTCTGCTGCTGCTGCTGGTTCAGATTTCATGCCCATGACCTGGTGCTTTTCTGGCAAGCATATGTCTCAATAAACCCATTGTTTTGGAAAGGCTTTTGGCTGTGAACACTTTTGTTTAATATGATACACTGGAGCAAATTATTAAGGAATGTTATAGATCTTCCCAGAAGAGTTTCGCTTAGGTTGAGAGGTCCAATTTGAGTTTAGGCGAAACTCAAATATATCACATGCAGACTGTGGCAGAGGTCTAGGGAAATGAGAGTTAAATTAGGTATCGATTTAAATATTAAAAATAAAACACCTTTTGACTTTTACATTTAAGAGACACTCAGAGTTACCAGCTTAATATTAAAACCTACTACAAGTGCTTTGACTTCAACTTTTAAGCATTGGGTTCTATTTGCACTGCTCTGAAACTCCTCTTTTGGAAGGTAACGGCGAAGGTCCTCCCCTACTGTGTGAGTTTCCAGGGGATGTAGTAAGAAAGTACTGCAAACTGGGTGGCTTAAGCAACAGGAACTTATTGTCTCACAGTTATGAAGGCTATAAATCGGAAATTAAGGTGTCGAAAGTTGATTCTTTCTGAGGGATGTGAGAGAGAATCTGTCCCATGCCTCTCTGCTACCTTCTGGTAGCCTTGGGATTCCTTCACTGGTGGATGTCATTCTTCCTGTGTCTTCAGGTCACCTTCTTCTTTCTGTGTTCACAGTTCCCCTTTTTATATGGTCACAGTTATATTGGATTAGGGCCCACCTTAATGACCTTATTTTAACTTGATCATCTGCAAAGACCTTATTTCTAAACAAGATGACATTCACAGGTACCTAGGATTAGGACTTCAACATCTTTTTCATGGACACGAGTCAACCCATTGCACCCATCATCATCTACCTCACCACTCACCATACCGCAATTTTGGCACCAAGAGAGTTCCAGTGCTTCTGAGGTGGAGGAAATTCAAGTGTGGGGAAAGTATCGGGTGAAACAGGAACAGAAAATTGCTGACAACAAATTTAAATTCTTAAAAATATTGAATGGCCAAAGCAAAGTTGGCAGGAGCTGAAGGTAGTGGAGATTTTGTTAGCTTGTATAGAATCTTGAATGTTATGTTAAAAATTTGATCTGATAATTATTGGACTTATTAAATCCCAACTACTATATTAAAATTTGGATTACAGGTGGAAAAACACAACAACATTGGGTAGATTGAAACTATTTGGTGAATATCTATGGACTATCGAGGCTCACCAGTTTGAAAAGTCTGCACCTAAAGTCTGCCAGGCCTAAAATACTATGGCTGCTATTTTGGTACTTCTCCTGTAATGTTCCTATTTTCTTCACAGGACCTACGTGTGACTTTTTAAAAATCTCTTATTTAAAATATGATATGAGGAAATTGGTCTTAATTCAACTTAAAATTTTATTTACCTTGGGGGGGAAAAGGCTGCCGCTTTAAAGGAAATTGTATTAAAGCTTTAGCTTTCTTTTTCATCCCAAAAGAGAAAGAAAATCACTTTATATATCAAAACTATGCTTCTGGGAAGATACTGTAATTAAACCTAATTTATAGGAAACAACCAACAGCAAGGAAAATATTGGATATTCTAGAAAGTTCTATGAAACCTCATGTAGAGAAAAATCATGTAAAGAAAAATCTCCAGAAGTTAGCCCATTTTCCTCTTTTTGCCAGAAAACAAGGCACTCTGAATTGATATTACCTTGTAAAAAGAGGAGCCAAAGACATTTCCTCTTTATCAACCCACGTCCAACTTCTCAAAATCTGGCTCAAAATATCCCCCTCCATAGGAGCCCATACTTCACTAATCATTTCACCACTCCTTATGCAGCCTTATTAACTCTTCATTAATTCTTGAATGTTTTCTATGACTATCCTAATTCGTGCCTTTCTTTACTTATTCTGCACATACTATGTATGATTTCCCCTCTTCCTCAAGCTTTTAAGAACATGGACTATCTCTTTTTTAAGATATATTTTCTTAGTTGAGCTTAATACAAGGTCTCTGTAATACGTGCAGGTGGAGATGTGGTGGTAGAGATGAGATGGTGGAGATGAGGTATCCACTCACCCTCCAGCCCTTTCCTGTGTTAAAGAAAAACCATGGGCCTCAAATGGAATCATGCTAAATAAGCCCATGTACAAGACCTAGATTTAATACCTGACCTAATTGCAGTTTCGACTCCTTCCAGAAATGTAATCTTAACCAGTCTGGAATTGTCTGGTCAGCACCAATGAGGTCATCTGTCCTGGGCCCTCTCCATCCCCCAGAGGAAGAAGAAAAAAAATAGACTTCTGCGATTCCCTTCCCCTCAAAAAAGAAGACCTAGCCTAAAATAATCTTTTCTTTCATATGTTAATAGGTCCCTTGCCCCACCCTTCTTCCTATAAAAACCTTTTATTTTGTACAACTCCTTAGAGTATCTCTCTACTTGCTAGGTAGGATGCTGCCTGATTCATGAATCATTTAATAAAGCCAATTAGATCACCAAACTTACTCAGTTAAATTTATTTTAAACACCTGACTCCATCAGCAGTTCTCCCAAGTCTACCTTGCCTTCAGGAGGCAGCCCAAGATTTTCCAGGGCCAATCTGCTACACGTCACTCCTCAAGTTCTACCCTAAAATCATAATTATACTCCTCCTTACACGCTGTTCTCTCTCCCCTGTCCATCCACAAAGAATGGACTTGGTCCGGGTCTCATTCTTGACTACTTGGCTGATGAACAATTTATGCCAAGTCATTAAACAGTTGTCTTAAATCAATGTGACTTACTCTAATAAAGGAATTTAGACACTATAGTCACTTAACGGAGGATGATTTCTGAGCAAGATGATTTTAATTAGGGATTCAGTGTCAACTCTCAATTTTTCAGAACTCCAGTACAGCATGCCATTAAGTACCAAAGCATCAATATTTTGTTGGTGTTAAGGGGAGCAGTTTGCTTCCCTGAAATCTGCTTGTTTGGAATATTGATTATTTTAAGCTGGTTATTTTTTAAGAAAGAGAAGACTCTGGAAGAACCTTTCTTCCCTCTAACTGCCTAAAAGAATTTAGATAGAAGACCTGCTCCAGGAAGAGAGCTATTGCCATAAATAATGTTGATGTAAGAAATGGCCAAACTTGAAGAGAATTTTTAAAGAGTTTATTTGAACCAACCTGATGATGTATTCCAGAGAGCAAGCTCTCAGATGTTCCAGAGAATAGCAGTTTTGCAGGTTTTGTTTTGTTTTGTTTTTTTATGCATTTGAAATTAAGGAGGAAATAGGAAGAGTACCTGAAGGTGGGAGACACCAAAGTGGGGATCAGACTGCAGGTTAGTTAAGATTCTGTGTGCTCATGCTTCAGAAGGGGCCTGAAAGGTGTCTTAACCTAGATGCACAGAAGAGTAGACAAGGCTTGCTTAAGGCAAAGATAAACCTCTTATGAAAGTTATATGCCTGAGGCATGGTTCTCTGTCAGGACCTGTCCAGTCAGGAACTTATGACCAGATCACTTTGTGAAGTTACTTTTTATAGAACCTCATTTTCTTCCACAATAACCACAGCTAAGTATGACCTAAGTGAGCAGACAGAAAGGAGTCTAGCAAGTCTGTTTGTTAGACTCCTGCTTGTGTCCTGCTGTTTCTGGTTGACAAGGCAAGAATTTGTTCACGTAATGGTCTCATTTACCTGTAAATTGTCTTCCTTCCCTTTGAAGCCCCCCAAATCATTCCCTTTCTCCTTAGCTCAAGATAGCATAGAAGCTTTAACTGCCCAATTTGTCCCAGTCCTTATAGTTTTATGAAACCCCCCGTATGTACATATGTAATAAATTTGGCAATCAGTTAATCTGTCTTATGTCAATTTGATTATTAAATCAACCAGAAGAACTATGAGGGAAAAGAAGGGAAAATTCCCCCTCCCCCACAGTATGCTACCATTATTTCAGTATTTTAAAAATCTGAAATCTGAAATATTTATGCTTTGAGAAGTACCTAGAGAGTTAAACCCAGCATTAAAAGGGAGACTTGATAATCTCTCAAGGTATTTGAGTGAGTGAGTGAGTGAGTGAGTGAGTGAGTGAGTGAGTGAGACTGGAACACTAACCCAGATTTTCCCAGATCAAATTCGCTCTAGTTTCACTTCTTTTAAGAAGCTGGGTGGGTTTTTTTTTCCTTTTTAGTGTTTCCTGAATATGTAAAGAAAGAAAGCCTTCCTAAAAGAGAATTATAAAGAACAAAGACTTAGTCTTACCCTTGAGATATCTGCACTTCCAATGGTGTCAGTTTGATAGGGAACATAATCAGTGTCTAATAGTGGAAACTTCTTATCTGTCAGATGGATTTATTTTGTGTGTTTGAACAAAGGCTGTTTCATAGCACAAGCCAAGAGCCAGGTGTCTTGCAAATTGACTGCTGGGCCTTAGTAACAAAAACTATAGTCAAGAAAATATTAGTCTTTAATAAAAATAAAAATTTCTAAAAGATTGCCTTTATAGTATCACATGAGATTATTTGCAGATAAAAGTTCAGGGAAAGGTATTTGGATTTAATTTATATTTATCTCCTCACTATTCCTCCAACTAGTATAAAATATGCAAAAGCTTTTCCAGTGATTGAAAAAATTTGCCCAAACAATAGGCTCACCACTCAAGAAGACGCCATTGATACATATTGTTCTTAATATCATACTTGCCAAAAAAAAAAAAAAATCAAATAATTCATTTTGTTTTCAAGACTGATTTTCTTCATTTTATGTAATGTTTAGCTTATTTTGTATATTTACTTTTATTGTTTTCCCCTATCATTAATTCAAATTAGAATAATAATTTATGTTTTGGAAATTTAACTTTTGTTCAGTGTTATGTAAAATGTACTTATACATTTTATATGCAAAATATATCAAATATTTAGTTTCAATAATTTTACTTTTTTTTTTGAATTCTGAACACCGTTTTTAAATAAACTATAGTAACACCAGGATAGCAATATGTTATGAAATACATGCAAAAATGCCAGTATGTCATTCTGCTCCAATAGTGTCTTGATTTTCTGTGGCTCCTCCTAATACTATCTAATAAATGACCATCAGCTCTAGATGGCAGAACATGCAAATGAATGGTCAGTGTATTTTTTCTGATGCTTCCCTCCCAACCTGGGGGTGTCTTCTGACCCTGCAAACTTAGAAAGGGGAAAACAGTTATTTCTGGAACATCACCTGTGTGCCTAGGCCTGTGCTACATGCTTTACAAAATCATCTCATTAACTTTCACAATTATTCAATGTGGTCCTTGTCAAAACTCCCATTTTATAGTTGAGGAAATGGATGCTGGGCAGGTTGAATAGCACATGAAATGCTGCATTTGTTGTTCAATATTTAAATGATGTAGATCTTTTCTGAATATTAATTTTCTTTAGGTGACTAGGAATAATATCTTCCATTTGTGTAGCACCAAGTGTTTACTTGCTAAGCATTTTTCATTTGTCAGCAGTTTATTGAACACTGTGAGCCCAGGAGGGTTCAAGCCGTAGGGTTTTGTTTTTTGCCAGTCACTGCTTGAAAACCTGCTACATCGAATCTCCCCTTCCCAGGACTTTATGACATCCCCAGCAGATGCCAGTTTTCTTACCTTTTCAGGTTGTAAAACTTACATTCCAGTGCCATCCACTTCAGTCTTACCCAAATTAAATGTTCCTCTCCTCCCATAGACCCAGGGACAGGCCTGAGGCATGGATGTGGCCAAAGAGAGGGAGATTCTATTGATGCTTCACCCTGCATCTTCCGGGGCCCTTTCTATGTTAAGGACAGAGAGACAGAATTCACAAAGGAAGCAGAAATGCTTTTACTTACCAGTTGCTGTTGTGATCTCTGACCTCCCCCATGGCAGCCATTCAAACGCTGCCACCCCTCTTGGGAGACACCTGATGATCCTCTGGAAGGCCCTTTGGGAGCCTCTCGGGAAATCAACTCCAGTGGACCTTTTCCAGGCTCCCTCAGCTCCCTTTCCGATATAATCCTCCCTGCAGACTTGCTGCTGGGGCTCCTTTTCTTAGTGAGTCACAGTTTAAGGTAGAGTTTTATCACAGTAACTCAAGCCTTTCATGACATCCTCTTGACCTACAAGAGGACTTGTGAGCTCTTTTCCTGCCAGATAATGGAGTGTGTCCTGTTTTCCCTACCCTGAGTGCTCTCCCTAAATCTCTTTCCCATTGCTCAAATTGGCACTAAGAGCAGTTCAGCAAGTCCATTGCATAAGTCGGTAGCCAACTGAAAAATAAAAATCCAGGAATAACTTCTTGCCAGCACCTGCCACCCCCATCTCTATACATCATTTTCTTGGAACACCCCAATGGGCTTCATTTAGAAGGCCCCCCCCTACACACACCCCCACCAGTGGAACAAAAAGACACCAACTCTGTCGGAGGCTGAAGATTTACAATACAATTGTTCCCTCAAGGTCAGATTAGTGACTAGAGAGTGATAACTGGGGCAGCAGAATGAATTTACCTCTTAATAAATCCCAAACATCTATTTATCTTCCACTTCAGAAGCAATTCCGAGACAGGAAGAAAAGTCCCACTCCAAATCGTATCACAGTACTGTGTACACAGACTCCACACCCCTCTGCGTGACAGGTACTGTTAGACCTTAAGAAAGTGAAGCACAAATAATGTTATGCTATGAGGGCAGGGGCATTTCCATCACCTCACATCATGCTTGGCGCATAGGAGGGTTCAATAAATATTACTGAATAAATATTGAATAAATAAATAATATGAATGACTAGCCCAAAGTCATGCTTTGGAAATGTGAAATCACATTCAAACTGAGTTGTTTTTGACCATCAATATCTCCCCAAACGAAGTGTCATCCTCACACTGACACTGATTATAGCCACAGCCCAGTGTCATAGCAACTCCTCCGGTCTGACTCAGACATATCATTCAGTGAAATATCTCATTTCTCTCCCCATATTAGAATCTAGCCCAGGGAGGGTTCCAGCCACATGCATGTGAAACCAATTAGCAGGTCCCAAGCCCAAAATGAGCTTATCCTGCCTGGGCTTGACTTTCTATATTTTGCAGTTGGCTATGGTTGGTGAAATCTCTCCATGGCAGAATCCTTAACATTTACACAGCTCATTCTCCCCTGAGCTTTTCTATTTTCAGTGGCTTAATAAGCAAGAAGGGTCTGTGAAATTTATCATCTCTTAATTACTGTAAGTTCTCAACTTCAAGGCTATAGAAGCTGGTTAGTTGCAAGTAGGGACTTTAAACTCAAAAAGTATTGGATGGATAGCCCTAACCAGTTTGGCTAAGTGGTTAGAGAGTCGACCTGTGGACTGAAGGGTCCCAGATTCAATTCTGGCCAAGGGCATGTATCTCGGTTGCAGGCTTGATCCTGGCCCTATCAGGGCACATGCAGGAGGCAACCAATAGGCATGTCTCTCACATCAATCTTCCTCTCTCTCTCTCTCTCTCTCTCTCTCTCTCTTCCCCTTCCACTCTTTCTGAAAAGCAATGGAAAAAATATCCTCAGGTAAGGATTAAAAAAAAAAGTGTTGAATGGATGGATGGACAGGTGAATGGAGTGAATGCCTATATTTCAGGTAGTTGACACCATGTGAATGCATCTTGGTTCGTGTCAATTTCATGAACCAAAAAAGTAGTTAAATATTAGAACTTAAAGAACTATGCAAACAGTTTCAAACGAGAAGCTATACCTTATACAAATATAGGGAATATATAAAAAACTTAAAAATATTTATTTAAATTGACCCTTGATTCTTACTATTATTAGAGAGGAAGAAACATTTCTAAATATTTGGTTTTAGGGCTGGCCAAGATGGAGACACTGAGGATTTAGAAAGACTCTGGTGAAGAGAGCAAAGACACACGTGTCACTTCTGAGAGAAGATTAAAGTTTCCTCTCCACTTTGCCTGCACTGGCAGGATTTCAGTTAATCTTTGTGTTCCTTGCTGAAGCTAGAGCACAGGGAGGGCAGCAACTCAGACTTTGCCCGGACCTGTTTGAAATGGGAAAATATGGTGGTTATTTTCCTTGGGTGCTGCCTCCAAGGTCCGTGGCCTGAGGCTTTGAGGTGCAAACCAAATAAACATAGAGAGAACATATTTGCATTTGGCTTTAGATAGCAACTACAGTTATCCATAAATGTATAGTCATCTCTAGTAATCATTTAAGACCTAACCGAGGGGTTGAGAAGTGCAGGGAAACAGTGTGTACTCTTGGTGTGGAAGGAAGGCTAAAGGAGCAAGGAGAGGCCGTGGCAACCCAGCACCACACAGTGTCCCCTTCTGAGGCGGTAGAGAGGCCTTGATATCTATTCTTGGCATTGATCTAACTCTCTCATAAATTTCTGGCAACCTCCCAGAGAGAACAACATGTTCCCTGCTGAGTGTATAAAGGGCTTCAAAAACATGTTTGTGTGAGCAGCCCAGTAGGCAGGGCCTAGCTTAGTCCCTCCCTGTCACCTACTGTCTCTGGGGTGTCAAGAGGAAGTCTTGGCTCAGCCGTATTGTGCAAGTCCTCACAAGCTGGGCTGGCCCCTGGGTCCAGGCTGGGCCATTGCTGGTGGTTCTGTGATGCCCATTTAATTGGCGCAGAGATAAATTTTTAGGGAACCCAAATGTTCCTGGAGACCGTGGTCCAAAAAGATATTGTGTTGCAGGGAATAAATATAGATTGAGTTTCAGCAAACCTCCTGTTATGGTCACAAAGGCCTCCTTTGGAAATTTGCACCTGTTTTCCAGGGTTAGATCTCGCTAGGCATGATTACTCACCCTGTGGGAGCTAAGATAACGCAGATTAACACCAGCTCTGGGCACTGCCAGTTTGAAGAGACTGACTCACACCCTGCTCTTCACACTACCTTTTCAGGGGAGTGAAATCAGATCAGAAGGAGGGATTAGTCAGACTGGCTTGAGGTGTCCCTGAGGGGCCTCCTGAGGTTTCCAGGAAGTAGAAAACGGGTTATCAGAATGACCATGAGCTCCTGGGCCCCACGGGCAGGCAACCTAGATCCACTTCTTCAGAATTCGAATAGCAGCCAAAACATTGTGGAGTGTCTATGGAGAGACTTAGAGATCATAAGATTGCATCATTACAGACCTATTCTTGAGGACAAGGTAGATCCATGAAAAAAACAGGGTCACCATAGAACTTTCTGGGAATTTCTCCATCTTCTAATGTATCCAGCACTTTCTTTAACCACTCCTAACACACCTTATCTAGTATGGTCTTGCATTGTAGTTTACTAAATACATAGTCTGAGACACACCCTTACTCCCCAGTAACTCTCTTTGAAGTGTCATAGTTTTACTGGACTTCTCCATCCTGTTGTCCCATAAGCCCCTCAAATTCAACATGATTAAAATTAATCTTATTATAAGAGACAGCATAGTGGTTTCAAAACCCAACAAAACAAAACACATTGGCTTTGGTATGGGAGTTTTTAAGCCTGAATTCTATCTATACCTCTTAATCAGCTGTGTGATCTTTGACAATTGCATAACCTCTCTGTACTGCAGCTTAATTATCAATAAAGATAACAGTACATTCCTCATAGGATTGCAGTGAGAATGAAATGAGTTAAAATAAGTAAAATAATTACCATCATTATATTTGCCATAAATAATAATTAAAAGAATTAATGAAGTAACATATTTAATGATGAGTCCAATATTTAATTGATCAACTTACTACAAACAAAAAAAGCCAAAATACTAGACCAAATACACGGAACACAGGAGTTATTGCGTAAATACTCAATTAAGTGAATGCTTCTAGGAAATGTTCCTGCCACACAGTAAGCCTGGGACACAGACGTATGCAAATGTGTTCACGGAACTGCTCTTATACTGGTCACAACAACACTACCAAGCCCAGGTGTTTATATCTGTGAAATGTGGCCACCCTGGAATCTTCTGAGAACTCCTTAGTTCAGAAAAGTTTCTTCAAAACCCCAAGACTGGCCCTAACTCCCTGAATTGTCAGTTCTCTTGAAGTTGCCTTAGCATTCATCTTTTTAGGTCTTTGCCTTTGATGAAACTTTTCCTTTAAGAAATCTGCAGGCTTCTTTCAATCTCAAAAATTTCATACGAAAACATGTAAGATAAAAGATTTCAAAAATCGCCCGTGACTTGTAGCAATTATGAACCTTGAAAGAGACAGGTCATCAGATGGTTCTCACAGGCTGCTCCAAAATTAAAGCTAACAATTCCTCTCATTCCACCACCCCCTCTTAAACCACTAACTTCAACCCAACACTCACACGCACGCACACACACACACACACACACACACACATGCTGTAAGTAATGGGGGGGGGGGGTAGAGGCCATGTATCTCATCTCCCATCCTGCATTTTTCGTGTCAGCAAAAGACTGCATTTTTATTAACTGGAGAAGTTAAATCATGGGGACTTTGTTCTCGGGGATACCAGGAATTGCTAAGGGCAGAAGTGCCCCAGTGGAAATAGGATTAAACGAAATATTGTGTACTGAATAAAATACCCCCCAAATCATTTCTCCAACTCAGCTTAGAGAAAAACAGTAGTCAGACTTAGACCCTATACGCTGCAAAATGCTGGATTCTCTTCAATTGACCTGTCAAGAGAAAACACAGGTCCTAATGAGTGGAGTGGACATCCCCACCCAGCAGGCCAGGCTTCTACACAATCACCCCGCAGTGAAGACCCCGACACAGACCTTCCCCACAGCTCGTCAGTGTCTCATTCCTAATTACCAAGAGAGCCAGGGATCATTAGTCTTAGAGAAATGAAATGAAACACAAGGAAGACAGTAACATAATAAAAAGAAATGAAGAGGACCGAGAGATGATAAAGGAAGCCAGGACATTTTCCTAAAATACTCAGTGATGCTTTTGTGACAGCATGGATGCCCCTGGAGAGCATTATGCTAAGTGAAATAAGCCAGTCAGAGAAAGACAAATAGCATATGATCTCACTTATGTGTGGAATCTAATGAACAAAATAAACTGACAAAGTGGAGACAGACTCATGGATACAGAAAACAGACTGACAGCTGTTGGAGGGGGTGGGGGGGTGAGGGCTGGGTGAGAAGGGTGAAAGGATTAAGCAAAGAAAAAAAGAAAGACTCATGGACACAGACAACAGTAAGGTGATTGCCAGAGGGAAATGGGGTAGAGGGAAGGAGAGTGACTTGGGGTGGTAAATACACAGTACAATATACAGATGATGTACAGTACTGTAGAATTGTATACCTGAAACCTGTATAATTTTATTAACCAGTGTCACCCAAATAAATTTAATAACAAATAAATGTTAATAAGATGAAATACTCAGTGATATAAAAGATGTTGCATCAAGAAATAAGAAGAGTAAAAAAACAAAGCCAAAACATGAAATATAGAACTTGAGAATCTCAGAACTGAGCAACAATGTTGACAGTTAATAATTAGGTGACCTTGGTCAAGTTACATAACTTTTCTGATTCTTATTTCTTCACATATAAAATAAGGATGGTAGTTAGTAGTTACCAGTTGTTGTGTCAGGCATTATGCTCAGCACTTTATAAGCATTATAAATAGAGATCTAATCATCATATTAGATTAATCACCACTGATAGATAATATAATGTTCATTCATTCATTCAATAGTTATGTGTTGAATGACTACTAAATGCTAAGAGTCAAGATTTAAAATATAACAAATGGCAAAATATTTGAACAAACAATCCACCAAAGGAGATCTACAAATATTCCATAAGCACATAAAAAGCTGATTAACATCTTTAGTCCTCAGAGAAATGCAAATTAAAATTATAAAGACATATCACTACACACCCATCAAAATATCTAAAATTAAAAAGACTGACACCACTAAATGTTGACAAGAATGTGCAGCAACCAGAACTCTCATATATTGTTGTTGGAAGTGAAAAAAATGTGCCGTACTTTGGAAAACCGTTTGGTGCTTCCTTATAATGTTAAGTGTATGCCTACTGACTGAGCTTCCCATTTTTACCCAAGCAAAATGAGGACATATCCACAAGAAGACTTAAGCAAGAATGTTTATAGCATGTTTGTCTATTGTATTAGCCAGAGTTCTCTAACAACACAGGAAATGGCTCATGAGATTGTAGTGGCTGGCAGTTCTGAAATCTGCAGGGCAGGCTGGCAAGAGAAGACCCAGAGAAGAGTTAGTATTTCAGTTGTGAGTCCAAAGGCTGGCTGGATGCATAACTTTCTTTCTTTGGGAACTTTAGTCTTTTTCTCATAAGGACTTCAACTGATTGGACGGGGCCCACCCATGTTATGGAGGGTAATCAGCTTCCGTAATATGGAGTATTATGAGTTTGGGTCAATTCAAAGTCAATTGATTTAAATGTTAATCGCTTCTAAAAAATGCCTTCGCAGCATCATCTAGATTGGTGTTTTACCAAATATATGCCTAGAGAAATTGACATATAAAGTTAATCATCACAACCATCATTACCTCAAACTGGACAACTCAGATGTCTATCATCAGAAGAATGAATAAACATATTGTGGTTCAATGGAAAAATACTAAGCAATAAAAAGGTACAAACTACTGATACATGCAAAAATATGGATACATTTCCAAAATACTACGCTAAGAGAAAGAAGGCAGACACGAAAGGATATATGCTGTATAATTCCATTCTTATGAAGTTTAAAAACAAGTAAATCTAACCTCTGATGATAGAAATAGTATTGCCTATGAGAGGTGAGGATTTCCTGGAAAGACACAGAAAGAAACATTCTGGGGTGATAAATACATTCTTTATCTTAGAGTGTTGATTATAGAGTCTATACATTTTGTAAAAATTTATCTAATTATATATTTAAAGGTTTCATATTTTGCTGTATGTAAATTTTACTTTAATTAAAAAATAAATAAAACTGAAGAGATTACAGTTCCTTCCTTTAAGGAGGTCCCAGGTTAGTCGGAGAGACAGATCTACAACATGATGTGATGAGGGAGGCACTTCCCCTAATTAGCTTATTGAGACTTTTAAACAAGTAGGTGGGGAGTGGGCACTAGTATATATAAACTATACAGAGGCAGAACTTATTAAATGAGTCATTCAGTCCTGTACCAAGGCAAAAAAATATATTTAGAGATTATTAAAAAGCAACTAAAATATCATACATTGAGAGAAGGCCTATCTTGATCTATTTAGATGTGTCCAGTGTCTACAAATGGGCGGGTTTCCTCCTGTGGGCTGCAATACACACTGATGGCATATCACTGAAGAGCTACATCAGTATATTCTATTCACATTTGTTTGTGAGATGTGTGTGTGTCCAAGATTTTCTGGAATCTGTGGGTCTATCAGTTATTTATAGAAATCTAGAATTCGGCTGGGTCAACTGAAAGTCTATGCTTTAAATGTTAATCATTTGAAAATCAAACAAAGTAGGACTATAATAGTAATTTATTAAATGTTAGCCATGTGCCTGGCATTGTACTCAACATGCTCAAGATATTTTATTTACTCCCCCATCAACTCTACCATGAGGTCATTATTGCCCCTAGTTGCAAAGGGAGAACCTGTCTCAGAGGGAGTAAGTGGCAGACAGGGACTGGAACTCCGGCTTAGCTGACCCCGTTTGTACGTCTGTGTGACCAGCTATTCTGCTAGATTGTCTCAGAAAGGTATTCTCTTGTGCTTTTCCAAAAGGGAGTACCTCTAATTCCTTACTGACAGAGTTTTCTGACTGTGTAGCAAACAATATGTGGGACACCAGGAACCCAGATCAGATACGGGCATTGCCAAGGCAGACCGAAGCATGCTAGCCTCATTTTGGAAGGTCTCCTCCTTGTTACTTCTTTAGTAGTTTTAGCTTCTAGCTTGGCCCTGATCTCTCTCCTGTACTCTATTGCTAAAATGAAATCAAACTCTTCCTTAGTTGTGGCTTTCAGACTGGGAACAAAGAATTAAAGAATTAGAGGAGAAAGAAGCACACCATTTCCCAGTTTCTGGGTAGCTTTAGTGTCACCTTCATGCAACCAAAGTAAAGTTTTTCAGAAGACATCGGTCCCATCAGTCATTGGCAATCCCCAGGGATACACCAGCATGGCCTATGCATTGCTCACACTGAGGTCCTGGCCACGGAAACAGACACAACAACAACAAGAAGAAAAATGAGTACAAGAGACAAGAAGGGAAGGGAGAAAGAGAGAGGAAGGGAAGCAGGAAAGAAAGAAGGGAAGTTAAATGGGTGGGATTACTAATGAAGTTGTTTGTTTCAGTGCTACACAGAAAGAAACTACCTGCATTTTTTTTCCTTCCAGATTCTGTAACCACAAGATAGAAACCCTTGGTTCTAAGATCCCTTCCTGATTCCCAGATATCTTTCTAATGAAGGGCAGAGCAAAGCTGTTTGACACTGCAACCAGGACATTAATAAAAGTAGCCCACAGAATACCTTTTTGCCTTCCTTGAGCTTTCCTGTTTAATTTTCTTCTGGGCTGCATTTTTAGAATTGAGAGAGGCCAGCCGTTCCACAGCTCTCATCCATGGCAGGCAGAAAGTTCGCCTACACTGCCTCCTTCGGGCACAACTGTGAAGAGCAGAGAGCCATTGGCAAGTCACCATGCAACAGTTTGCCTCAGAAAGTTTGTACCACAGGAAAAGCGTTGTAGTTAAAATGCAATAAAAAACACAGGTCACTTCTCTGTCCAGTGCTCATGAATGTCTTAGAAACTCTATGTTTACATAATCCCTCCACATACCAGACACAGGTACCATCTGAACATTTATTGAGGTTCAACTACATCCAAGAAACTGCTTTAGATGCTTTACATACGTCATTCATTTAGTTATCAAAAGACCCTGTAAACCAGGTAGTTTCATCATTACTATGCAAATAAAGAAATTGACAGTTGGATTAAAAAACTGGCCCAATTTTACACAGATATTAAGTGGCACAATCAGGATTAAAATTCAAACTATCACATCTCAAAATCCATAACTTCCCCCTGTGCCACACTGCATGGCTTTGCAGTATATATATATATTTATCTGAGAACTAGCCAAAGGTTACTCAGAAACAATTTGCTCTGCCTAAGCTTTCCCTAATGGACCATCCTAAGCAGAAGCCTGTCATCTTCTCTCCGACTTCAGCAGTATTGGGAGTCCCCGGGCCCCTGCAGGACTGCAATTATGTTCGTGCTTCTGTAAGCAATTTATCACTTGAACACTGCCTTGGCGAGACTTATAAGCAGTCCTAGAACTCCAAATTTTGCCTCTGTTCCTTCATCCTTTATTGCAGCTATTTTAAACCAGTGTGCCGCAATAATTTTTAAAACATGCAATATCTGACTATTTAGTCAGGGGCACTGAGCTCTTTTCCCTTAGACTGTCAAATGGAAAAATGACAACAGCCAACAACAATAGCTATCCGGTGTGAATGAATCAAACTATACTTATTTTTTTTGTCAGATCGGCAAAAAATATATTTTTTGATGTGAAGCAGAATTTTAGTAATTAGTTTATGTGTGCCATGAGATGAAAAGGGTTGAAAACCATTGCTCTAATGTATTGGTAGAGAGATTTCTTTTTTTTCTCTTTTTTTCATGCAATTAAAAATTATTTTAGCTTTTTACATTAAAAAAAATCAAGATTATAATCCTCGTTTTGCTTGAGTAAATCAGTCCATATGATTAGAGTGTTTTACATGAGAAAAGGGTTAATTAATGTCATGTTTAGCTTTCTCTTTCATATCTAAATCTTTAGAATTGTTTGTTTTTTTACATGGAAGAGAGCGGAGGGTATTGGTAAAGGCTATTATCTGTAATAAGCATCATGAAGATGTTCTGAAAATTATAAAATACTGTATGAGTGCTATGTGGTTTTATCATAATTATCATTACTACAAAAGTTATAGGGTTGAAAAAAGAGTAATTATGATAATAATCATATTGCATTGGTTTCCCATGGTGCTTCCCCATGGTCAAGACATTTCATTTGATCCCACTCAGCCCTGCCAGCCTCACCCTCTACTCCACAGCAAATGTTCATCTTCTACTACAGTCAAGCTTGTCTAATTGGTGATGGTAATACTCATTGTATATTCCAACTCTAACCTTTCACTGAGGCTACTCATTTATCTTAAATGCCACCCTTTCTATTGCCCTACTCTTACTTAAATAATTACCCAAACCCCACCCTTCACAGCTCAAGTCCACCTGCCTGACAACTGGTCCAATGTGACCTCTATCATCCCTCAACATCATCAGCACTTACCAATACCCAGGCTCTCACTAGGTGTTTGTATCTTGTGTGTGTTTGTGTGTCTGTGAAGATTCCTAGAAAAAATGACTTACACACTCAATAGGGGTGATTGAAGAGCACTTCATCAAGGAGTATTTATAGAAATGTAGGTAGCAAGGAATGATGAAGCACCAAGACGAAGGCAACAGGAGGAAACCTTGACTAGCCTGAGGTCTGAAGGAACAAGTGGAGGAAGCAGTTACTATAACCCAGGGAGAACAGTAATAGCGTAGGAGAAGGGCTCCTAATAGGAGCTGTGGCCTTGGAAAAGGAATTCAGCCACTATCAAGAGGAAGCCCACCAGGGAAGTTGCCAGGAAGTGTCCCAATCTCTGTATCCTCCTGTCCTTCAGCCCCAGCTGGCCTTCCCATACACTGAATCCACCAAGAAGCCAGGGGGGCAAGGAGTTCAGCAGATGAGGCCAAGAAAGTCGGTTCTTGAATGTCTCCCATTTCTAACTTTCTTGAATATCTTCCATCTCAAACTGAACATTTACCATCTCAAACTTTCTCAAATGTCTCCCATCTCTAACAATTTGGTTCTTCACCAAGTTGCTCACTGAAAAATGTCTCAGTTGTCAAACAAAACTTCGATTCTTGACCAGACAACCCTTTCATGCTGATACCTGTATGATCTGTCACACGTCTCTTGGGCGACAAAAGAGAGAATGCATGAGTATGAGTCAGTTTACTGCTAAACTTCACGTTGTTAACATCTCAGGAAATTGTGCTGTGAATATTTTTGTGGGTTTTTTTGCTTTTGTTGGTCTGGAATGGATTAATTCAATTTACATTATTTCTAAAGGGAAAAAAATGATTCGGTTTTCGAACAGCTTTCCAGTACAAATTAAGTTTGAGAACCAAGGTTCCACTGTAATTGGATTCTTTTAAAAATGTTTTGAATGTGTGCCAGTTTAAAACTTCATGAAGTGTTCACAAACAATCAGATGAACAACAAAAACATAAGGCTCAGTTGCTTTTTCCCACATTGCTAACCCACTGCAAATGGTTTGCCACTTTCTTTATCCCTGTAATCAGCTTTGACTGCTGTGCTATTTATTAGAAGTCACTGGGTTCAGGAGGGCAGGACAGAGTGGCAATGTAACGCTATGTGATTAAAAAACCGAACACAAGTGTGTCTAGATCCTGAGAAAGGGAGAAAACCAGATAGGCGATCTTATATCAAAGATGCTTCCTCACATGAAACTTACAAAAGAGAGATTTTCTTTTAGGCTCTTAAATGACTATTTACAGAAACTAACAAAAGCATCATGAGGATATAATTTCCTCTGCTGCTATTGTCCAGAATTGTGTGAATGATGATAATGAAGAAATTTGAAAAACCCAGGAGGAATGAGACAGTGATAGAAGAGAATGACCCTATAATTTCTTTACTGTTAATAAAACACTGTTGTTCCTACCACAATAGCTTGCATTTTGTGTTTACCCTTTTCTTTTTAAATTTTTTTAAGATATGTTTTTATTGATTTCAGAGAGAGGAAGGGAGAGGGGGAGAGAAATAGAAACATCAGTGATGAGAGAGAGTCATTGATCGGCTGCCTCCTAAACGCCCCCTACTAGAGAACTAGCCCTACACCTGAGCATGTGTGTGCCCTGCCTGGGAATGGAACCCTGACCTCCTGGTTCATAGGTCGCTGCTCAACCATTGAGCCACACCAGCAGGGCGTGTTTACCCATTTCTTTCTTTTGAAAATATTTTTTATTTCCAGGAACATCTCATTCTCTTTTTCTTTCAAAATGCCGAAGAAAGCCATGAAACATGCGGAGTTCTTCAGTGCAACTGCTGAAAGGTCAGTTAGGGAAAGGTCTCAGTAAATTGACAAACTCACGAAGATGAAAACAGAAGAGCTTTATTTAAGTCCTCTCAATAAAAGATCTAAGATGAGGAAAGAGAACTTTAAGTCCATGAATAAACAAGAAGTCGTGTGTTATATATCAGATTAACACAAAATGTTTAAGCACAGACAAGCTGACTGAGAAACAATATTTTCCCATGGGAGGAACATCGCCTCTCTCGTCCGCAGCATCGGTTTATTGCCTAAGTCAGTGCATCACAAATCTGTCCGCCAGAATATTCCTGAAGGGGTCAGCAGCGTGAGCCTCCCCTCAGCATCCTACCATGTGTTCTAACAATGTGATGCAAGCGAACTCTTTTCTGAAGGGTCACATTTTACATAAACAATTCACACAGATTCTATTCCATATTATAGGTCTTGTTTTAGTACAAAATATTTCTCCCAAATATTTAAGTAAAACTGATACTTTGAAAAGATTATTGTATCCACTTAAGGTTTTTCCTCCATGGCCCTGGAATATGAGAATGCCAGTTTAGAAGCACATTCTAAATGGAATATTTCACATCATCTCTACACAAAACTCAAGCATCTAAAGTTAAATAAGATGGAGAACCACACAAATAAAAGAAGCCTGCTTACAACTTGCAAACTTGTTTGTGTGTGCTTAATTACTTCTGCTCTGACATCTAAAAAACAATACTAAATGGTCAGCAAGAGCAAAAAAATGAAGCAAGTTGGCCTCATAAACCATGAGGTCCAGATGTTCATCATCTATATTTCTCTTTCTGCAAACCACGAACTAACAAGCCTATCTACCATACTTCTCTCTCCAATGTTTTCAAACTTTTGTCATTTTCAAAAACGTCTTTTTAGTGTTTGCTTTCTGTAGCCAGCCATTGCCAGCAAAGCGCTCCTTACCTTTTAGGTAAAATGCTCTGAAATGTCAGTCTGTTACATAAAAAGACCCATGTAATCAACTTAAGTCTTTCCCTTCTCACTAAACAGGAAGTCATACTAAGAGAAACAATATCTAGATGGGGGAAGAAACTTAAGGTGACTACATTTCGGAGACCCCCCCCCACCCCTACTTCACACAATCCATTCACTCTTTATCTCCATGCTTAAAAGAAAATCACACTTCATGTCAGAAAAAGAACTTTGAAAGGCAAGCACTATGAATGAGTCAGCACCTGTACCCTTGCCCCTGACATCTGACATGGCAGTTCCCTGCTTGCATGTCCGGATCCTCTGCTACATGGTGAGATCCTGGAGGGCAGGAGTCCTTGTTTCGGGCTCATCTTTGCATCTCCGGTCTCTGGCTCAATGAGAGTGTGTTGAAATGTCCATTTCTGACTATTAAGTGGACTGGTCTTTGTTTTTCATTTCTAAGTTGACTCAAAGATCTCCCTGTTTGACTAGGCTCACCTGTTTTCATCACTAAGAATCAGTTGAGGAGCTCGGTGTGGGGATAGGAGTTTGCATAACTAGGAACAGTCCTTTCTGCTAAGTGGGAATGGGGGAAGCCACCAAGATTAAGAGGCCGATCGCAAAGCCTGCTATTCTGCCCAATGAATGGTAATGTAAACTTATCACTGATAAGGGAGATTGGTTGTAAAAAAAAAACCTCTGGGTCCCGTTTCAAATGAGATAATATAGGAAAATTTTTATAAAAATATATCAGGCACCTAGTGAGAGTACCTCTACATGTTAGTTACTATTTTTATGTCTGTATGTTCTGGATACATTCTTGTCTTTGAGAATGCCTCAGCTTTGCTTCTGGTATACTTCCCCTCACCACGAAACCCTAGGATTAATGATATGACATCCTGTTCGTAAAGTGTTCTGAAATCCCTGAAGTGTTATAATCAACCCAAGTACCATTTTATTTTTATGTAAACTGTGTTCTACCCGGTGAGTCCACTTAAATATCTGGGATTGGGAATCTCTGTCTCATAAGACTTAATAAATGATTCCCTCTGGCTCTAAAAGCAAGTACTTTTTCAATGACAATGGGAGGGAAAGCAGAGGAATTACTCTGTGACATCTGTTGTGTAACACTCTTCGAATGGCGCATCTCGATAAATGCATGAGAGTCCTTGGAGAGTTACTGCACACGGTGAAGAGAGAGTGGTAAAAATCCCAGTATCTCTGCAAAGGAAGGAAATACAGGCTACAGTCAGAAAAGCCCCACAGTTGACATCCATAGAAATCAGCAATGATGAATTTAGGCCTGACTTTATACATAATGGCAGCTTTCTAGGGTCTCAGATAGTAAGACAAAATTAAACTTGAAATTGAGATGGGGAACTGAGGGGTTGGTATATAAGGAGATAAGAGAGAGGAGGGGGTGTAATATTCTACACTACAGTTCAGAACCCAGGGAATGGAATAAAATACACTCATGTGAACTGCCTGGACCAGCGTAAACCAAAATAGCAATTTTAAATTAATCTAAATACTATTGTCAACTCTTTACTTGTCTTGTGTGACCCATACATTTAGATATTTTATCAATGAATGAGGCTGAGTCAGATTAAATAACCTTTAAGAGGTAACATAGCTAATAAGTAGCAGAAGAAGACTGCACCTAAGCCATTGGCCTCCAATCCTAGTATGCTTTGCACTCTGTACCTGATACCTCGCCACAGGTATAGATAGCCTGTGACTGCTAAAAGCCAGAACAGAAGGCTCGAGGGAAGAACTGGCTTACAACGGCAGCGAAGTCCATAGGTAGAGTGAGGACTCAGCTTTGCTAATTACTTTTTTGTATGATCCATCACCGAATTTTAATACAGTTCACCCTTGAACAACAGGGGGTTAGAGGTGCTGACCCCCTGTGCAGTCTCAAGTTCACATATCACTTTTGTTTCCCCCCAAACTTAACTACTTATAGTCTACTAATGACCTGAAGCTTTACTGATAACAGTCGATTAACACATATTTGGTATGTTATATGTATTGCATACTGAATTCTTACAATAAAGTCATCTAGAGAAAAGGCAATGTTATTAAAGAAACCATAAAGAAGAGAAAATACACTTATCAATACCATAAGTTTACATGGTCTATTTATAAGATGAAAAAAAATCGTGTATAAATGTACCCATATAGTTCAAACCCATGTTGTTCAAGGGTCAACTATACTCAGTTTTCTGCCTACTAGCAGCTTCAGGATATTTTAAAGTGAATAAAATTATCTACATGAAACACTTTAGTCTTCCGGTAAAAATACTCTATGAGCAATCCCTAGTATTATTATTGTTTAATTCACCAAAATTGATGGGAAGAAAGTAAAGCTGCCACCTTTATATAATTGTTCAACTTGCCCTTAAATGGACAAATCTCCCAAGACACTCCCAAGTGCTATGTACTTGATGCATATACACTTCCACGCATACATTTTATAACATTTTGTCTCACATTTGAGGAAGTCTTAAAAGCATCCTCAAAACCTTTTTTTTTTTAAATTAGAGTTTTCTGCACTTCCATTGTAGTCTGGAAGTACTTTATACTGAAAACCAGAGGAAGTGAATTGATTCTTTACCTCCAAGTCATCATCAGGGATAGCCCGTTTCCACTTTACGTTCCACCTGATGTGTTCATAGGCATTGACTACAACTTCGATTGCTTTGGGACAAGAATGGCAAGCCTGTATTACCTGCAGAGGAGGCACAGAGGTTCATTTATTTAATGCTCATATATGATTCATTCATTCCACTTACAGAGCCATCATAAATTTATTGATCTATTGGGGTCCCTCGAGCCCTGAAATGCTTTATTTAAAAAAAAAAAAAAGTTTGTATTGATTTCCCAGAGAGTGTAAGGGAAAGGGAGAGATACATTGATGTGAGAGAAGCCCGAAACCTGGGCATATGCCCTGACCGTGAATCAAACCAGCAACCTTCCGGTGCACAAGACAAGCCACACCAGCTGGGGCCTGAAATGCTTTTGAGAAGTCTCATGCCTTTGAGTGCTCACACACACTGCCAGCCCCCATGGCGGGTGGGAGGATTAATAAAATCAGACAAATTTCCTTCACCATTCAGGAGTAAGTGAAAAAGAAGTTCTAACAAGACAGGAGCTTGATGAAATGCATGCCCTGCCCTTCGCCCTCACACCTCCCAACAGCTCTGCGTCCACCAGACCTCCTGCTTCTTTCTGCCGAGATGGCCCTGTCTCTAGAAGTCCTTTGGGGTGTGGTCTATTTTCATTTCAAAGTGACCCAGCTGGCTTTTCAAGGTGACCCACAACTGGTCCACAGGGAACCTGTACCTCTGTCCCATCATCATCAACAAAAGCACTCATGACTCCCAATTTCGTCACCTTTTCTTCCTTTGCCACCAGACAGGCAGCTTCTGCCACAGACTTGCTCCTTTACATTTTCTCATCATGAGTTGCACATCAACTCCATTTCCCCCTTGAAACTTCAGAGAACATACCGAACTATCTGCGGAGTTCCCTGAAAACCTCTCTCACTGGACATAAGATGAGAAGGAAGCCCCAAAACCCTACCATTAGAAGGAAGGCATGCATCTGCACTTACTTTCTTCAAAGAAATGTTCTTCCTAATTCCCTGGTCCTTCTCAACCTCAACCTATTGTCACTGGGCAGAAGGTCACAAAACTGGCTTTCTCTGTCTCATTTACCATTCCTTCATATGTGGTCCAGCATTGCATTTTTCAAAGTGGTGGTGGGTACCTAATGTCCTGGGTCCCTGGGCAAAACTGAGACAGAAAGATTATCATTTTAATACTGATTTAAGTGTGTGTGCGCGTGTGTGTGTCCGAGTCACCTGATTGGAGGTCAACCCGAATGGAGGGCCAATGTCAGAGCGCTAAAGATAAGAGCAGGTAAGGTGGAGCCAGCTGCCAGTACACCTGGAATGCTAGTCTGAAGAGCTAGGGATTGTCTTAACAGGCAATAGGAGACTATTACATATTCTTAACAAAAAAGGGTTATAGTGAATCAATTAATTGCATTAGGAAGCCTTCTTGGGCACTGTATTTAGCACTATGACACTAATTCTGAAAAGTTTATGACCTGCTTTTTGTCCTCAAGGAGTTTACAACCTAGATGAAGAGAAAATACATAGATATTTGAAGTTGGAGAGCAATTTAGGCCAGTAAATAATAAGGGACTACCATAAAGATCATCAAGTGTCTCTTGAGCACCATGTGCAAAAGCACAGAGGAGAAAACAAGACTTTCAGTGCAGAGAGCAGTGAAGAGGCTGAACGGGATGCACCCAGTGGCTTCTCAGCTGGCCTCACTGTCAATCATGAGAACCAAGGGTAAGTGAAGCTTGAGAAAGAATAGTGGGGTTTAATGACTAATCAGATATGGGGAATAAATAATGCAACTTTATAGCTTGAGATCAAGGACAAACAGGAGTGCCACTGATTGAAATGAGTACATTGGAAGGGCAGACTAATTTGGAGATGGGCAGATTAATGAGCAGGATATTTCAAATGCAGTATCTTAGTGGCAGTCAAAAATTGCAGGATATATGCTCCAATGGCAGGCCAAGGTGAAAACGGAGATTTGTGCACCATCAAAGAATGTGCTGGCTAAAGCTATGAGGCTCAATAGTACTCTAAGTGGGTATAAATGGTAAAGATAGAGGACCAAGGTATGAGGAATGTGCAGCTACCAACAGGTCACTGAGTGTATGGTTGGGAAGAAACATGCAGTAACATCATTATATAGTGTTTCCACCATACAGACACAATATGTTTAAATAACATAAACAGCATAGATATGTAGAGTAAAATAATTAGGAGGTAAAGGGTTTTGAATATTTATTACCTTTGTTTTTAGTATACTTTATTTGTTGGTTTGTCTGATTTAATTTTGCACAATGGTTGTGTCTAACAATAAGCTCAGAAAATATAACAATTAGCTCTCGTGAGCTACTGTGAACCAATGCCAGCACATGACTGCTTTCAGTTGTCCCTGTCTTTAAGAAGCACAGTCATAAATCCTTGTAGATTAAATGTATATATTGAAGCCCCAAACCAGTGAAGGCACCAGATTCATCCTGTCCAGTGGCTGTGTCCAAATAAGCACAACATAAATATTTGTTTAATGAGCAGATCCATTCACATACATATTCTGGGCACAATGCACAAAGCTAAGCTGCTGACAAATGAAGAGTAATCTTATATCATCAAACCATATGGGGGTAAGCAGGTGGGCTGGAGCCAGAGATCCACTGCTGTGGGACTTCTAAAGAGTCAGCATTTTTGAGTCTACAGAAGGTGTAACTCGAAGGATTGCTATCTGAGTACGTGGCTGTCAAGGTAGGCAGGTAATTTTCCAGGACCTTGGTCTTAGAAAATTGAGACAAATGGGGATGATCTTTTTTCTGTAGCTGAGGTGAGGATGGCATATATATAGCTCTATGCAAAAGAGACAGAGAAAACATGAAGCTGACTAATTGCTTTAAACACTAGTTATAAACTACCATAATAGTATCATAGAGTGTTAAGGTTGCAAGGGGCCCTAGAGATTATCTAATCCCCCTAATTTGGAAATATGGAAATTGAAACCCAAAGAGGTCCACAGTAAGAGGAAGCATGGTCTTGGGTTTTCTTTATCTGAATTCATTGCTCTTTCAAATATATTCTCATGATCTTATTTTAATCCTTAGGTGATGACTGGTGAAATAAATGGTTTTAGGACACAAATCCCATTACAGAGGCATTTTAAAACAAGAAACACTCTCTTCCATAATTATTTTAGGTTAAATCTTGTTGAAATTTCAAAAGCATTCCCTTACAAATACAAAGATGTTGCTAATCACATGAAAATAGCATCCCTCCAGCCCTCCATACACTTTCTTCTCTAACGACCTCTAGATACCTCCTTTCTGGAAAGATAAGTCACAATGAGAAGCATGTTGGTAATCACTTGATTAACCCAAAATAAATATTTAAATTTAAAAGTTATCAGTACAAGGATGATAGTTGAAATTAATCCAAGGCCTGAATCAAGAATATACTTATACTGGACTTATAAAAACAAAACAGCATGAAGAAGTCAGAAAGCACATGGTTTAGGTTTAGTTGTCTACTCAGAAAACTGACCTCTATGCTCTGCATAAATTTCCAGGCCACTCTCATTCTTCATGGAAGCCGCACTGGATATATTTAAAGACCCAGTGTCCACATGCCCAACACAGGTACTCTGACCCTAGGTATTCCTCACTTCTCCCTTCTTGCCAACACTGAGGACACAGAAGAGACATGGATAAAAGTTACTCTCCTCTTACATCATAGTACCTACTTCTCAACTTGGGTTTCCAGATTTAGCAAATAATAATAGTAAAGGTTGTCCATTAAATCTGAATTTCAGATAGACAACAAATAATTTTTTATTATAAGTATGTCCCAAATATCACATGGTACATATTTATATTAAAAATTACTTATAATTTATCTGAAACTCAGATTTAACTTAGCACCCTGTATTTTATCTGGCAACCTGTTCCCAGCAGCTATTCAGAACGTGTCCCGACTAAGTTATGGATACAGGAACGTACTTCATTCACAGGTTAGGAGCCTAACTTCACACATTTGGTGCTTCAATTTGCACCTGGCCTACTCCCATATATCACTTCTCGCTTTTCATTAAGGTAAAAAAAAAAAAAAATCAAGTAGTTCTTAACCTGCAGTCTTTAGATACACAGAGTCCAAAGCTCCCACTGCTGTCATTAGGTTTTGCTAACGCTGAGGACTAAGTTTTCTGCTGACAGGTCTTACAGCAAGAAAGGCTCCTTTGGCCTCACACCTTTCAGCTACCTTCACCGGCACGTTAGGCTTCTTCCAGAACTAAGACAGCTGGACACACCTTCTTCAGGCCTCGGTAATTATTTCACAAAGCAATAACAACAAAAAAGAGCCCTGAGAGGCAGCAAACTCTAAATCCTCACTAGATGCTGACTGCTGGGAACCCTGGCCATCACCTGAGAAAGGACTGGTACGGGGTTAGAAGGGAGAAGCTTCTGCTGACTCTTTCCAATCTGGGAAACAGAAGATGCCCAACGAACTTCACCTTCTGTGTGTCTCTGGTGTCTCTACTCTTCCTTCTTGGAAGAACAACTTATCAAAAAAGCTCTTTCTACAGCGGTGGCAACTGGAGAGGATTTTAGATACATTACGTCATCATCTGACGCCTAAACGCACAGGTTACAGAACAGATTCAAGATAAATCTCCTTGCCACCCCTCCACCGCAAGTGGCCCCTCTGAAGCCACTTCAGCAGAAAAATTCTAAAGCTGCTTCTGCCCTTTGATATTAATATGTTTGTGTGTATCTCGGGCTTCATACACAGCATTGTTCAATGGCAGAAATCATCCTCACCTCCCCCAAGCCCTCACATGCCTTTCCCTCCCCTAGAAAAATGCCTTTCTTGCCCTAGGAGAAAACCCAATCTTGGCTCCCTGGGGTGCCACTGCTTTCTGAATTATGCTGAGAGAGAAAAAAAATCCAATGTCCTTTTGTACCCTGAAAAGCAATTGCAGACCATATTATTCTTTTCCCCCCCTTATGTTATTTATACATTGGCTTTCAGTGAAATGCACCCTCTACAAAGTGTTTTGTATTTGGAAGACAACATCTTCAGCTCTGACCTTGTTCCTTGTAAATAAGGAAACCGAATTCCCCATCCACGAGAGAACAAATCACTATATCTTCTGGATAAATGAGTCAGTCATTTCCTTGTCCTAAAGATGACTTTCTCTGTGGAAAGTCGGGCTGCGGAGCAGTTGTTCTAAATCATTGTGAAGCATCTGCATAGTAAACTGAATAGTGTTTCTTCAGTCTTCCTTTGGAAGGCGGCCAGTTCTCTTCCGCTGCTGGGTAGCTGCAAAATGTTTTATAATACCAGTCATCCACCAGTGGCCAACTCTATCAGAAACCTCTTTAGCATACACTGAAAAGTGGATATTTTTACCTTCATTTCTTCAGATGAGAACATTGGGATCAAATAGATTGAGAAACTCCTTCAAAAATCATACAGCAAGTCAAGGCCAAGCCAGGACTCACACTTGTGGTTGCTAAGCCGCCGCTCCTAACACTCCTCTTGTCCCCTCTCAGAGCTGCTGCTGTGACGAGGACCTGGGGGCCTTCCTCACATCTGCCAGACTTCTTCCCGGAGAAGAGAAACTCTCCCTAATCTGGCTCTTCAAGGGGAACGAGGAGAGGGTCTTTCAGTTACTTTCGCAGAGACTTGTTCCATCCGCAGTCAACCAGCAGTGAGTTTCGGGATAAAGCTCAACATTTAGTCTCTAGACCGTCTCACGCATTGTCTCTCCCAGCTGGGCAGGTCCCTGTGGGTCAGCCAAACCCAGGAGCACTGTTTCCAGCACTCAGCAGACATGTAGCAACAATAGGCACAGCCATCATTTGCTGCTCCCTTCAACATCAGCTCCACCTGCCCTGTTTCTATCTCAGGAAATGGCTCCTTGGTTTCTTCTCTTCCTTGGGCAAACATCCTTGAAGCTGTCCTTGACTCCTCTTTTTCTGACAGCCCACAAATAATTAATCAGCAAAGCTCACGGACTCCCTCTTCAAAACATGCCCCGGATCTGACCACTTCTTACCACGTGCCCTAGAGTCTAAACCACCCTTATCTCTTTCCTAGATTATTGCAATAGCTTTGCCCCCCTAGAGTTATTCTCCAACAGGCTGTCAAGAGGATCCTTATGGAATATAAATCAGACTATAAACTCAAAATCTTTCAGTGACTTCCTCTCTCATTCAGAGTAAACAACCAAGGACATACCCATGGCCTACAAGGCCACATATGCGGTCTGTAAACCACCCCCGTATACGCCTCTCCACTTCTCTTCCTCCTTACTCACGCCACTCCAGCCACTCCGGCTTCCCGCTCCTCCTCAAGCATGCTTAGCTGGCGGCTGCCTCAGGATCTTTGCACCTGCTTTTGCTTATACCTGGGATGCTATTCCTCCAGGCGAGGTATTCACATGACTTGTTCCTCCACATCCTTATTTTCTCTAATTACCTTTGTAAACAGCACATATACAAACACCCCACCTCGCTCCCCAAAAAAGGCATTCTCTTATTTTATATTGCTTTACTTTTCTCCACAGCACCGAACAGATCAGAGTATATTTATTTGTTGTTGTTTTTTCCTATCTCCCACTAAAGAGTGTATTCTATGAAGGCCTTTTTTTGTTGTTGTTACCCTTGTTCATTGCTCTATCTCTAGCTCCTAGAACAGTGCCTGGCACATAGTTCAGTAAATATCTGTTAAAATAAATATATGAATGAACTTAACCACTTATTCTCTGTGACTTTCGGAAAATATCTCAATGCTAGTACCTTTTAAAAGAAGATAATGCCAGTGCCTATCTCAGAGGTTATTATAAAAATAAAATAAAATCTGTGCCCTGCCAGGCGTGGCTCAGCAGTTGAGTGCTGACCTGGGAACCAGGCGATCGGGGTTCGATTCCTGGTCAGGGCACATGCCCGGGTTGCAGGCTCGATCAATGACTCTCTCATCATTGATGTTTCTATCTCTCTCTCTCCCTCTCCTTTCTTCTCTCTGAAATCAATAAAGATATATTTAAAAATAAATAAATAAATAATAAATAAAAATAAAATAAAATCTGTATAAAGCCTATTTAGAACTTAACAAAGAACATTATTGTAACATTATTATTTATTTTTGTTTTCTTCATTATAATCATTTGGAATTCTCTATAAAAAATTTATAAAGTTCCAGAACATTATGAGTATTATATATAATGCTAACAGGAAATGACTTAATTGTCTATTAAAATACTGGCAACCAAGAAAAAATCCCTTATGAGATCACAAAATTCACTGACGTCATATCTACATCTGAACATCCCCTGGTTGTCCATCTGGAATTTTCCCTGACTGAGTGCACTCCCCTTAAATTCTTTAGTAGAATCTTTCTTCCAACTAAGCCTCATAGTGCTAGACTTTCGATCAGTTTCTGATATTTTACCAAGGAAGGCAGAACTGGCTGTGAACTTAGGAAAACTGTTGACTAGCTTTCTGTGGCCCTACATTATTTAATTGGTTTATACCTGAAACTCCTCTGCTTCTTGTTAATTAATTTTTTAGAATGAGTGAGATCCTAGGAATGGGGCCATGTGAATTTATTTTAAGGTGAAATGCATTTTAGTTTCCAAATTAATTATCATCATCAACCCATCAACCTAATTCCTCTGTCATTTACTACGGCATATTAAAATGATCTCTTTATGTGTTTGTGTCTCCCACTAGATTCTAAGCTACGTGAAAGTAAGTACCAGGTTTTAGTCATATCCGCATTGTTAGCATCTGGTCCCTGCTAACCCATTAGGGATTATCAATAAATACTGTTAAAAATAAAGGCTATGCAGTATGATATTACAAGAAGAGACACTAGCACCAAGCGATGTAAGGTTGAATCCTGGCACTGCCGCGGTGTGAGATCAAGCAACTTGCTTAACTACTCTGTGCCTCAGTTCCCTCCTTTATAGAATAAGGATAATAACATTATTGATCTCATAGGATTGCTATAAGAATTAAATTTAGAAATTCAAAATGCTTATAACAGTGTGCTTAACAAATAAATTCATTATATATAATAAACACAATTATCAGTACTCAATAAACATCAGCTTTCGCTAAAGAGAAAATTGAGTGACCGGGTCATGTCACCTGATTTCAAGGCAGGCTCGGTCATCTTCAGCTGAGACATTCTGCTGGAGAGACGGCAAGTGCCTGCCTGCCCGACACCACTCGCCTCTCTGCAGACCCAAAGCGGCCTCCTGATCTCCCGCAACTTGGCCCCTCCGGAAGCCACGGCCGGTTCACTGGTGCTCACCCAGGACGTGGAAGATCACCTGCCGCCCTGCGATCAGGCCCTGATCGCAAACACACTTGGCCCAGGACGAGGCAGCTCGAGCGGGAAGCGTCCGGGGAAGGTCAGGGAGAGGATGGGAAGCGGTTAACCCAAAGACCCAAGCCTCGGGCTGGAGTCACTTGGAGGGACGCAGGGAAGGTCAGGGAGAGGATGGGACGCGGTTAACCCGAAGACCCAAGCCTCCGGCCGGAGTCACTGGGAGGGACGCAGGGAAGGTCAGGGAGAGGATGGGACGCGGTTAACCCGAAGACCCAAGCCTCGGGCTGGAGTCACTGGGAGGGACGCAGGGAAGGTCAGGGAGAGGATGGGAAGCGGTTAACCCAAAGACCCAAGCCTCCAGCTGGAGTCACTGGGAGGGACGCAGGGAAGGTCAGGGAGAGGATGGGACGCGGTTAACCCGAAGACCCAAGCCTCGGGCTGGAGTCACTGGGAGGGACGCAGGGAAGGTCAGGGAGAGGATGGGAAGCGGTTAACCCAAAGACCCAAGCCTCCAGCTGGAGTCACTGGGAGGGACGCAGGGAAGGTCAGGGAGAGGATGGGACGCGGTTAACCCGAAGACCCAAGCCTCCGGCCGGAGTCACTGGGAGGGACGCAGGGAAGGTCAGGGAGAGGATGGGACGCAGTTAACCCGAAGACCCAAGCCTCGGGCTGGAGTCACTGGGAGGGACGCCGCCTCACCTTATGGAACTGGGGGGGGTAGATGCGGGCGGCCCCGTGGTTGAGCAGGAGCTGGTAGCAGACCTCGGGCTGGGCGGCGGGCCGCACGGAGGTGACCTTGAGCACGTACTGGATGGCGGCACAGCCGTTGATGTCCATGAGGTTGGCCTCGGCGCCCGCTTCCAGCATCATGTGCATGAGCACGTGGTCGCAGTTCCAGGCCGCCTTGTGCAGCGGCGACTTGAAGTCGTCGTCCCTGGCGTTGACCTCGGCGCGGGAGTCGAGCAGCAGGCGGCAGAGCAGGTGGTGCTCGCGGCTGTACTCCTGCTCCTTGAAGCGCAGCGCCCAGTAGGTGGCCACGGCCAGCGGCGTCTCCATGCGCGCGTTCACGCTGTCCACGAGCGCGCCGTGCGCCACGTAGAAGGCCGCCAGCTCCCACAGGCCGAAGTGCGCCGCCGTGTGCAGCGGCGTCTCCTCGTCCTGGTTGTTGGTCTTCATGTTCACGTTGGCCCCTAGGGGGAGAGCGCGGAACCAGGTGTTTATTTATATTTATTATTATTATTTTTAAATATGTCTTTATTGATTTCAGAGAGAGGGAGGGAGAGGGAGAGACAGAAACATCCATGATGAGAGAGTCATTGATCAGCTGCCTCCTGCACCCCCACTGGGGATCGAACCCGCAACCCGGGCATGTGCCCTGCCCGGGAATTGAACCCCGATCTCTCGGATCCTGGGGGGATGCTCTACCACTGAGCCACGCCGGGCCAAGCGCCCGGTGTTTAAACTTATTTTTACATTATACCGGAGGACTCGCTGCTTCCCCTTTAACCTGACTGCGGCGCAATTGCCCGCTCTGTCCCAGTTCTCTCGCTGGGCCCCCGCTGCAGCCGCTCCCTTGAAACAACAGCGCCACCTCCTGGACGCCCAGCGAGGCGCTGGGCGGGGGCGGGGTAGGCTGCGGGGGGAGCGGAGAATGAAGGGCTTCAGGCTGCGCGTGGATCTCGGTTCTTTCCCTTAGGTAGGTTGGGAAATACGAAATGGTTCCCGCAAGGAAGAGCTTTTATCAACAAAGTAGCAAATGTCACCGAAAAGAAAGCTTATATCGCCATCTTCGAAGCGCGTACAAGTTGCTTTACGAATCATCAGTTTCTCTGCATGTTTCACAAAATCGTGTTTTTCTTCTTTCAGAGCAGAAAAGCCTGAAAAGTTTGGTCCGGGAAAACTTGAGTGGTGTGAGTGTGGCCCAGCCCCCCAGCCCTCCGACTGAAGACGGACCCACAGACAGTCCTAAAGCCGCCCAGGTCTGTGAGGCTCCCTGGGAACACGCCTGGGGGAAAAACAAAACCCACAATCACTTTGACCTCCAAACTAGCCTGAAGGTCATGTTTTTCAATGAAAGCCGTGGAAGCCGGTATAATGGGAACACCCACTGAAAGAAAGACGGTGATTTAGAGACTGTAGCATCTTCGATTTATGGCTAACAACAGCTGTTGGATATACAAATTTTTAGTACTTGGAAAGCTCCTTAGGAATTATTTAATGCAACCCACTTATGTAGCAGGCCAGGAAACTGAAGCGAACTTTATTTTTCTGGTAGGAAATGTTCAGTACTAGAATGGTCAGCTTGAGAAGCTGAAATTTTCCTTCTTTGCCTAATTTAATGGGGTGAACCAAATGATCCCTAGTGGGCCTACTCTATTATCGATTCTATTGGAAATTTATATAGCTACTTCAAGCATAAATCTGGAGATACTTAATATATTATTATTATTACTATGCTGGCAACAAATATTTATTAAGCACTTACTGTGTGCAACATTCTGAGCTAAATGCTTTTCATCTCTTGCCTCACCGAATCTTCCTAGTATTCCTCTGCAGTAGGTGCAAATTTTACCCTAATTTTACAGCTGAAGAAATTCATACTTAGAGAGGCTAATAATCACACCAGCTAAGAACTAAGAGGTTGGAAAGCAGACAGCCTGGCTTCAAAATCTCTTACCACGGTGCTATTCTTTCCATTTCATTACTTTTCTAGAAGAAAATTTGTCTGGACTTTTATTTGGTATTTGAAAACTTGCAAGTAGTATGGAAATCATGCTGCATTTTATTAATTTAAAAAAATCTCTTCTTCATGTTTTGCTCCTTTCTGCCCCTCTTTATAGCATCTTCTGATCATATGGAACATATCTGAGAAAGGAAGCACTCCCACAGGCGTGCCCAGTGTCCGGTACAACATCACACCCCAGTGAGGTTTCGGAGAGCACACTGCTCTGTACACTGAGGCCGTCAGCCTGCTAACTCGCAGGACGCAGAATCCTAACCAAAGATTGTCACTCACGGGGCCCTCTGTGTTCATCGGTATTCTGCCCAGAGAAGCCTTGGGCAGACCTCCTTTCGGGTCAGCCCTTCTTTTCTCTGCAGTGCAGTGCGATGAATGAGAATGTCTTCCCAGAAGCCGCATTCACGGTCACTTCACACGCTGGAGCGTTTCCAGGAAGGAAGGGAATCCAAGGGTCAGGGTGAAAATTTTACAGGCCAAGTCAGAACAAACCACATTCTTTATTTTTAAATGTACTTGGACATGTACAACTGATCCTTGACCTCTTGGTACAACTAGACAGTCTGCGCAGTCTCCCCTTCTGAATAGATCCTTATTTTTATACTTCTGAATTGTGTATTTGAGTGCCTTTATATTTCCAGGGAATATATAAAGTAGGATCATTTGACCACTTTCTAGTTTTAGATGCTGTGGTTTATTCAAGAAATTAGAGACTGTAAACATCAATTCTTGGGAATTTTTAAAAAATGATTTTGTTACTGCAGAAAGACAATGTATGAATGTCCTAGAGCTGGGGTAACAAAGCAGCACACACTAGGTGGCTCAAAACAACACAAATTTATTCCTAGTTCTGGAGACTAGGAGTTGGAAATTAAGGTGTGGGCAGGGTTGGCTCCTTCCGAGGGCTTTAAGGGACAGTCTGTCTCATGCCTTCTCCTAGCTGGTGGTGATGGCAGGCAATCTTTGGTGTTCTAGTTGTTCCCTACCCCTGTCAGCATTTGGTATTTTTGGTCTATTTAATTTTAGTCGATCTGGTGGGTATGTAGTAACATCTCTTTGTGTTTGAATGTTTGTTTTTCTAGTTAACAATTCTGTTAGCCATATTTTAATATTTTTATTGACCAACATTGCCTTTTGTTTGCTATTATAAGCATTTCCATGTTGTTATATAATCATTTTAAATGTCATTTAAAAATAACTATGTAATATTCCATAGTGTGAGTTTACCTTACTGTTGGGTGTAAAGATTTTTTTCTAAAGTTTTGCTCTTATGACTAATGCTACAATTAATAAACTTGCGTGTAAATTTCAAGATTATTTCCTTGGTATAAGTTCCCCCCAAAATAGAATCATTAAGCTGAACTATCTGAACTATTGTAAGGGCCTTTATGAATAACTGCCAAATGTTATATTTATATCTCTCTCATCGATATGGAAGAATGCTATTTCACTCACCAGCGTGTTGCTATATATATATTTTTAAATGTTGCTTGTTTAGAAGTAAAAAAGGGTCTCTTTTTTAAAAATTTGAATTCATTTCATTATTAGAGTTTGAATACTTTCTCTGTAATTATTAACAAGTGGTATTTCTTCTTTGGCTAAATATCCAATTTTTTGTCCTTTTATACATTGAAGGCTTTCTGTTTTGTTTACATATATATGAGCCCTTCATTAAATTAAAATGCAATCCCATGCTTTCATAATTGTTATAAAATTTTAAACCAGTTTATTTGGACTTTCTTAAGATGTTAAATTTAGATAGTCAAATTTAAACAAGTTTTTTTTTTTAGATACTAGAATCCACTCCTCTCAGAGGTTCCAAAACTATCTAGATTAATTATAATTTAGCTTTATGCAGATTTTTTAAATGTTTAATATGAATTGGATTTATCTGGAACTTATTTTGGTGTAGACATCAACTTCGGAAGAAATGACATTTTTACAATACAGAGTCTTTCCAGCCAAAAACATGGTTTCTTTCTCTAAAAGGTTTTTTTGTTTTTACATTATATAAATTACACACACACACACACACACACACACACACCAATTTTCTGCAGTAATTTTTATTCTAGAGGAGCAGGGTAGATTATTTCTGAGGCAAAGTAATGTTTAATGGGAGAAAGCATTTCATGAACCTTTTAATTTATGAAAGATGGTTCCAGAAGTAGTCCGGAATGGTAGCAAATGAGGCTGATAAAAATTTTAAGTTCCACTGCTTGATAAAAAACAAGGACTTTTCAGATTTCATCTGTGGGCAGAGGAGACATGGATTTGTGTGCACCAAGAATGGGACAAAGAGGGGAGATAGGATAAGAATTTGAACAGAAAGTGGGGGCTGGCCATGGGAAAGGTACCTGGCCAGTGAGGCCAGGCCCAAGGGCGAAGATAATCCTGAAGCCAGGATTCCTGAGCGACACAGAGCCAGACAGCGCTGCGCCCCCGCACTGTGTCACTGTCTCCTTTCATTGTCCCCCAGTAGAGAATAATACCACGGATCCTGGCTGTGAGACCTTACATTTTCTTATTTCTTTCCAAAGAAAATGAAACTGCCCCCAGTGCCTGTGGTTAGGTTGGTGGATCGTGGCTCCCTCTGCTGGGCTTTGTTACTCCCCCAGGAGACGAGTTGGCCCTCAGAGCCATCCACGTTCCCCCCAAATTCTGTTACCTCCAAAACTACATGACACTGGGAGCAAGAGGAGGCCTCTGTCACAACAAAAACCGTCACCATGCTTGCCTTAGTTTCCTTTTTTCCAAGATTAAATTTTGCAGTAAAAACCCAGCCCATTTCTTCTTTCCTTCCTCCCTTTCTCCCCGGAGATAATTACTAAAGTTGATTTTTGTCATTCCCTTGTAAACTTTTGTTCTTTTGTTTCTCATATATTTATCCATAAGCAACATCTATACTATAGTTCTGTGCTCTTAAACACCGTGTGAGTGGTAGCTCGCTTTTGCAATCTCTTTTGATCAGGGACATCATGTTTGGAGAGGGGAGTGAGTTTTTGTTTGTTTGTTTCAGTTGCTGAATAGAGCTATTGCATAATTAAGCTACAGTGTAAACCTTCCTCTACTAAAGATAGTTAAGTGTGTGTTTTTTTTAGCTTTTTCGTAATAACAAATACCTTTCAAATTGTGTAGGAGTTTCTTGAGAGAGAAATAGAATTACTGGGTAGTAATGTATGAACATTTTCAACTGTATTGAATTACACTCATCAGTGCTTATATCGATTTATATGTACATCAGTACATTTCCAACACTGGACACTGTCAAGCAGATTACTGTTTGTCAATTAGATGGTGTGAAAGGGTATTTTGATTTAGCTTGCATTCCCCTGGTTACCCGTAAAGCTGGGAGTCTTCTCATATGTTTGCAGGCAACAAGATTTCCACCGGTATAAATTGTCCATTCATAGCCTCTGCCCACATTTCACTGGGGTGTTTGTGTTTTTCTTATTTTTCAGGATATAAATAAGATCATTACTGAGAAAATAATAAAAACTTTATCGAAGTCAAAAGACTTAATTTAAGTAAATGGCAAGCTTTGCTATGTTCATGGATAGGAAGATTCAATATTACAAGGATGGCAATTCTTCCTGAGTTGATCTACAAATTTAATGCAAAGAAAACATTATTTTCTCCAAATCTCCATAGAATAAAGAGCGAATCGACTTTGGAAAAAAGTGAAAGGAATGAAAAGGAAAGAAGAGATGGTGAAGAAGGGGCACTTACCCTACCAGATATCCAAGCAAACTATAATTAAAGCACTGTGGTATGGATGCACAGAGGCACAACCAGACCAATGAAATGAAATAGAGAGCCTAGAAACAAACCTAGTTACAAAAAAGCATCTGTAATGACAGATGGGGCAGCACCAATCAGCGGAGAAATAATGGACTCTTTAATAAAAATATTGGGACCAAATACTAGCAGTGTTATAAAAGCACAAATTTGAGTTCACGTGGGAGCGGGCACGTGTGTGTGTGTGTGTGTGTGTGTGTGTGTGTCTGTGTCTGTGTGTTAAATTTCAGGAAAATCAAAGGCAAGTGAAAAGCTAAATAATAAACTTCTAAAATATAGACTTATCCAGGGGATCACTTTGTAAGTTCTGTGAATGTCTAACTACGATGCTGTACACCTGAAACTAATATAATATCGAATGTCAATAGTAGTTGAAATATAAAAATAAATAAGTAAAATAAACATGTAGGAATTGGGACCGGAGGGGAATGGGCAGCCCTTCGTATTTAGTCACTGTTTACTAACTTTTAAAAAAATTTATCTTTATTGTTGAAAGTATTACAGATGCCCCCCTTTTCACCCCCAATGACCCCTTCTGCTCCACTCCCGCCCCCTCCCGGGGCCTTCCCCACACTATTGTCTGTCCATGGGCTATGCGTATATGCATGTAGGTTTATTGCATATAAACTTCCCCACCCGCTTCCCTCTGAAATACATCAGTCTGTTGCATGCTTCAGTGTCTCTGGATTTTTTTTGTTCATCGGTTTATTTTGTTCATTAGATTCCACATGTAAGTGAGATCATGTAATACTTGTCTTTCTCCGCTGGTTTATTTCGCGTAGCACAGTACTCTAAATTTTATCTGAGACTTGTGTTAGAACTGTTTGTTCCAGCCCTTTACTAGATCTAAAACATTAGGGTGCTATCTTCTTGAATCCTCTACTTCTTTGACCTCCCCTCCATCAGTTTACCTTGTTTGTAGCTCACCAGTAAACCTGAGTGTGTAGACAGTGTTGATGGTTTTCACTTCTTTGTTAGGTCTTCCAGCTATAATGTTTTTTGTTTCTCCTTTCTTTGTGCATAGCTTCCTTAAACATGCTACGTTGCAGAGCCCACCACCTCTGTTGGGGGACACGCTCTAGATTTAAATTATCCCTTGACTCAGGAATGTACCTTCTTATCTGACCTAATGCCCCAGCACAAATGTCACTGGGCATTGATTTTTCCGCAGTTCTACATATAAAGTGTTTCTTTTAAGGAATGAGTTATCTTACCACATGTTCTGGATTCTCTAGGGGTTTTACCTTTCCATTAAGCAACCTACACCTTTGGTCCCAACTGGCCCAACATGGAACATTTCACCTATTTTTGAAGTGCTCTCATCTCAAGACTGGCACTTATTCTGCAATTATTTATTCTGTTTTTATTCCATGTTAGGTACAGAGAGACATCCGCGTATAAATGATCAAGAGCCCTGCTAGCATATAACTTACATACTAGTTGAAAGACAGAAAACACACACACAAGTACATATGTGAGAAGATAATTTCAGATAGTGACAAATACAGTGAAGAAAATTAAACAGTTTGTAATGACAGTGATCATTAGGGCTGGCTCCTAAGGAACTGACCTCTGGGAGTAGCCATGAAATATCTGGAAGAAAAACATTCTAGGTGGAAAGAATAGCACGTGCAAAGGTCCAAGTGGGGGGACAAGCATGGCATGTTCAAGGAACAGAAAGAAAATGAGGGAAGGAAGATAGAGTATAAAGTAGAAGCTACACGTATGATGTTCGACCCCTTAGGCCATATAAGAAGATTGGGTTTTATTATTTCACTTAAAGCAATCTATTTGAATGTGACACTTCTTTTTCTTTCTTTTTTATGTCTTTATTGATTTCAGAGAGAGGAAGGGAGAGGGAGAGAGTTGAAACATCAGTGATGAGAGAGTCATTGATCGGCTGCCTCCTGCATGTTCCCGACTGGGGATCGAGCCTGCCACCCGGGCCTGTGCCCTGACCGGGAATCGAACCACGATCTCCTGGATCCCCAGGTCGAAGCTCAACTGCTGGGCTGAATATGACACTTCTTAAAGTTTGTAGTAAATTTTTAAGTGAGGGCACCTTTTGGCAAATTTTCTAAGAACACAAACACCTGAGGCTATTTTTATATTGTCATCCTACATTAAAAACAATATTTAAAGAGTATAGAATTCTTGGGTAATTTTCTCCACAATATTCTGTAAGTTCTACTCTTTTCTGATACTGGACATTATGAAGAAATGGAAGTCCACGATTGTTCCTTTACAAGCAATCTACTTTATATTTATTCGCTTGTTTGTATACTTTTTTTATTGTTGAAATTTGACATTTTATTTAAGATTTATCTAGGCTTATGTATTTTTAAATTTTATTTTGCAGGAACCACACCTACTCAATTCATCTCCACATGAATGTGTTTTTCTACACA
The DNA here is from genome assembly GCF_054644295.1 of Miniopterus natalensis. Classification (NCBI taxonomy): domain Eukaryota; kingdom Metazoa; phylum Chordata; class Mammalia; order Chiroptera; family Miniopteridae; genus Miniopterus; species Miniopterus natalensis. The sequence continues at coordinate 61,182,472 of NC_142090.1, read as the reverse complement.
CACAAAAATTGTTTCTACCCTGTTTTGACATATTGGTCATATTAAAAAAAGAAAGCATGCTTTAATAATATACTGGAGACTATAAAACCTCTTTTTGCTTAGCGTTCATCACCCAACAATTATCGAGTTATGGTCATTGAAAAGAACTCTCCTCTCACGATTTTTTAAATCCTAATTCTCAACTGCATGTGTGAAAGTGTAGCCAATTACACATGGCTTCCTTTTTAACACCACCTTAAAAATGTACGCTTTTCTTAGAAAAGGCACTGAGACGGGGTGAAAAGTATTGAGTCTCCTTGGTTAGAGTGGCCCCCAATATGTGTGAGAACATAAGGAAAAGTGGATTGTTATCACTGGTTGTAATAGTAAAACTTGGAGAAGGAACTTGAATCCATTTATTAACTTGAGGTAGGAGTTTAGAGTCTTCATTAGCTCCCTGTTTTGTCAGAGATGTCTCCATTCTCAGCAGCTTAACTTCACCTGCCTCTGTTCAAAACCGCACTTGTACAGGCTTTTGTGCATGTAAAAGCACATTTGTTCAGCATTCCTTTGTGAAAATATTAATAACGTCTACTATTCTTCAAGCATTCACTCGGAGTTTTACATATATTGTCTCGCTTGTTATTAACAATAAGCATTCTTCAGAAACATCTATTATTCGAAGATTAGACATTTTATCATATTCAGGGCCTTTCATTTTCTGCGTGCTCTGGGATTGTTTCTCGGGGCTGCTGCTTTGTCAAGGATGCAATTCTGTGCAGTGTCAGGTTTGTTATTAACTGTCACCAAAGCATATTTTCAGTTGGCTGCTTTGTTCTAGTTTCAATTTTGCCCTTTCAATCTACAATCTATGGCAAATATATTGTCCTGTATCTTTCAGTCTTGTCTTAAATGAAATCTTAAATGCAATACCGTTTCCTCTAAGGCCCCATTTCTCTAATTCTCACATTCTCCTGGGTCTGGAGCTGAGAACTACCCTCTTCTAGATCAATCATGACTCTCTCACCCTTATGTGCAACCCCTCATCCGGGAAGGTCTGTGTCCCCCGTTGAGGTTACTCTTGCTCCCTTCTTATCTACGATCTCGAAAACTCTTAGTCACTCTCCGTTTTTCAGTGAAGACATAGGTATCTGGCTCAGTCTCTCTTTCATCTCTGTCCTGACATCAACTCGAAATACTTCTGCAGATGACCCATCCAACACATTTGCACTCGGAATTCCGAAATCTGGGGCAGACTGTATTACCATTTCCAATTACCTTGTTCCTGTTACCAAGCAAGGGCTCACTGCCCAACGTCCATAGAAGACAATATACTATGGCACCTGTTTTTGAGAAAATAAAAGAGCTTTATTGCAAGGTCAACTGGCAAGGAGACAAAAGGCAAGGCTCAAATCTGTCTCCCCGACCCAGAGTTTAAGGGGTTTCATCACCGGGTCTTTCTGAACAATGAACCCTTTGCTTCCGTGCAGACGTCCATATGCCCTTGCTTAGGATGTTTCCTTGACCTGCAAAGGCCTTAATTTTTTTTCTTTGACTGATTAACTTTATTTATCCTTCAAGGTTCAGTGCCATGTCTTCCAGAAAAACTCCCTGAACCCCCAGGCGGTGCTACTTGCCTCTCCACAGTAAAAATATTATTATCACTCTAAGGAATAACAAATTTGGGTGTCTTCTTTCTCATGTTAAGATCTTTGAGAGCAGATGCTATTTCTACTTGTCTTTGTGTCCCTTGTGCCTGGTACTTTCATGCATTTGACAAATGTTTGTTGAGCCCCTACTTGGACCACTACTGTTCTAGGCTCTGGGAACAGCATAGTAAATAAGCCAGACAGTGTCCCTGACTTCATGGAACTTACATGCTAATGAAGAAGACAGACAAAAGATGTAATATATATAACTCATCTATATATATTATATTTTACATATATATATATGCATGAACAGGTTGTGATGTTATATAAAATAAAGGTGAGTAAAGTGATGGAAAATGATGGGGGAAGATGACACTTTTAATGCAAAGACTTTCTGAGGATGTCACCTTGGGGCAGCAGGGAAGTAAACTATCTGAAGACAATGGGGAAAGGCTTTCCTGACCAAGGAAATCGCTGGAGAAAAGACTCTGAGGTAGGCAGGAACAAGCTGGGTGAGTTCAGAAAATGCAACGAAGGCAAGTGTGGTTGACAGAGGTGAGTAACAGAGGGCTTGGTAGGAAATAGCATTGGTGACGCAGGCAGGGCTCGGGCACTGTCAGGCTCCAAAGGTCACAGAAAGACTTTAGCCCTATTCTAAATGTGAGGGAGGCACTGGGAAGGGGAATGATCTGATTCACCTTTTGTAAAGATCCCTCCAGCTGGCTGTGAGGAGGGCGGGCTATAGAAAAGCCAAGAGCGAAAGCAGAACAATCCTTGAAATCCCTCTATTGCGGCCCAGGGAGAAATGCGGGCTGGGGTGCTCCCAGGGTAAGTGGTTTGAAGTTGTCGGACTGGAGGTATATTTTGATGGCACCAACGTGTCCTGGGGCGGGGGGCGGTGAGGGGTGAGGGAAAGTGAGGAAGATGCCTCCTACGCTTTTGGCTTCAGCACCTGGAAAAACAAAGCTGTCCTTTATTAAGATGGAGAACACCAGGCAGGGGCAGGAAGGCCAGTGCCAGCCTGGATGGACATGGTAAGTCGGAGTGGAGACGGGTTTTTATGTGGCTGGATAGATGAGCTGGCTTTCAGAAGAGAGGGTCAGGCCAGCACACACAAACCTGGGAGTGAGCACCACTGGGTGACATTTGAATCGATGGGGCCAGATAAGGTCACCAGGATGAGTTTCGATGAGAAAAGTGTATCGTCACCCGAGCCCTGGGACCCACCAACTTTTAAGCATGGAGAACTGAAACAAATCCAGGAAACAGGACCGAAGAAAGGCCACTGAAGGCATAGACAAGAGCTTGGCCCTATAAATGCTATTAAACCAAGCCTCTTTTTCACATAGTGTGTTCTCATAGCAAGTTTCTTCTTTGACAGCTACCTGTATTTTTAAAAACATATTGAAACCATGAAGCAAATATCACAAACTCTTTCCTTCTGTCTCCTGAAGCAAATCTTTTTCATATCGAAGCTTATCGCTCAACTCCACAGAATATTGTTTCTCACCCCCTGGGATAGAGCTTTTTTCTCATAGAGCCCATGTTTATTTATTCGTATGTTTGTTTTTAATTTACTCAACCTACAGGAAAAGGTATCTTTCTAGACGTGAGCAATCCAGATGCGGGCACTGAGCTCAGACACCTTATAGTTATTTTATTTTTTATCTTTTTCATTCCAAAAAAACCCCCACAACATTGATTAAAATTCAGTAAAATAACCACAGATAAAACTGAATAACTCAGACTTTGTAAAATACCCTATTGTACTACTTCGTGCTAATCTTGTTGGGCTCATAAAGTCAGATGATATCTTATGAAAGGGATGGTGTTTATGCTGAAGAAAATGAACGCTGTTGTTGTCATTCAACTGGAAATAAAAGGCTAATCCCAGGAAGATTCTTGTTATTATGTCTTTTTTTTTCCTTTCTTTTTTTTAAGGCCATGCATTTGGAGAAAGTGAATAATGACTTTTTCTTCTACCCAGGGGCAAAATTCTGCCTGTTCTGGACTCAGAGCACCGGTGGCCGAGACAGCCTGGGGATGGAGGTGAATGGCCTGGCCTCACAGGGGCAGGCCTGGAATGGGACGGGTGTGACGAGGTAGGAGTGGGAGGGACACCCCACCGGGAGCGGGAGCAGGTGGGACACGAGGTTAGCAGACACCAATCGCATGAGAAGGAATTAGTCAAGCAACAGTGGGCCTTCCCTTTTCCAGGGCTGCAGCACAGCAAAGCAATGATGATGAAGCCCTTCTCTGGAGCAGCCAGCACTCTGGACCACGAGGGAGGATTTCTTTAGCCCAGAGGGATCACCTGGGTTCCTTTTATTTTTTAAAAAGGAATTTTTTTATTGATTTTTTTAGAGAAAGAGGAATGGAGAGGGAGAGAGAGAGATAGAAACATGGATGAGAGAAAAAAATAGATCAGTGGCCTCCTGCATGCTCCCCACCCAGCATCGAGCCCAAAACCCAAGCATGTGCCCAGACACGGAATCAAACCAGCAACCCTTCAGTGCATCCTGGAACAACACCCAAACAACTGAGCCACACCAGCCAGGGCACCTGGGTTCCTTTTGCATCCAGTGGCTTACAGTGAGAACTATTGCTTGAACGGAGGTAAATCACTGGTAGGAATTCATATCATGAAATGGGACTTAGGGAAAGACTTCTGCTAATATAGGGGTACCTATGTGTGATAGTATCTATGTCCAAGATGATGAAACTAGAGGTATGATTATATAAAGGTTTAGGATGTCCCTTGAGGTTGATGGAAGAGGGAAATTCTTTCCCTCAGCTCCCTTTGCATTTCTGCCTTTATCTCAGCTCATGACCTGCTTAGGTTTCAAAGAGGCCATGTCCCCTTCAAACTTTGGATGGAATTAATCAGAGGACTTCAAATTCTTTTGTCTGTTTCTTGCAGAAAGGCAGTTTCAGAATTATCGTGTCCTGAGTTGCCAAGGTAACGTTCCTTCCCTGTGGGCCCGTGTGTCTTTCATAGACTCCCAGTTGGACCTCTTTTACCATCTTCATACTTGAGAGCTCTCTAAGACAGGTGGTGACTAATCACCTGAGAATACAGGATCTTCTCTAATTCCTGACATGTTGAATGCTGTGAGCTGTATTCTCAATGGACATAGACTGATAAAGAAGTTGAGCAGAAGGAGAATCTGTCCACCCTGAAGCCCAACACTGAATGTTGGACTCAACCTGCTTTGCTAACTCCTGGGGGAGCCATCTGTCCTGTTGTCTTTAAGAGGGTATCGCATGTGGCAACTCACCAAAAATGTACATTCCAGTCCTTTCCTTTTCATGATGTAATACATAGAAATTTTATTCATTCTTTGGTTTATAGTTTGTTCATATATTTAGTTTATATAGCAGTTGTAAAAGGTTTTTTGTTTTTGTTTTTTGTAAGTTTTACCGTATTTTTGTAGATATTTAATAGTAAGTAGATGTATATTAGTCTGGCCTGGGTTAGTGCAGAAGAACCTTGTTATGGCAAAGAAGTCATAATGTCAGTGAGACAGTCATTCAAGTCATCAACTAGGGACCCAGATGGAGGAAGCCAAGAGACAAAACTAAGGGGAGTAGGGGAACCAGCATAAAAAGAGGTACAAGGAACTGGAGTCAGTATGACATTGAAGAACTGGTCAGGTGTAACTGAGGCCATGATGGTCGAAAAGGCAGAAAGTGAAAATATGGGGGAATATAAAGGGCCAAGATGTGATCATGTGGGTGGGTGGTTTACCTAGAGGGAGGTGAATGTTGTTAGAGTTGAGGAGGTCTGGGAGATGTGAGGGTGACTTTGGATTGGTAATCTATGTCAAAATTGAAACCCACCCTGGGTGATGGGACTAGGGAAAAAGACCAAAACTGAGATGCAGGTGACCAAGTCCTCAGTAGGAAACAAGTAGCATTATAGTAGATTACAACGCCTACAATGGGAAGAAGGTGAGTGTGCTGGTTTCTTGTGGCTGTTGTAACAAATTACCATACATTTAGTGACCTAAAACAACATATTATCTTCTAGTTCTGTAGGTCAGAAGCCCAACACAGGTCTCCGTGGCCTGATGGCTGATTTTATGTGACAACTTGGTTGGGCCCCGGTGCCCAGATATTTGGTCAAACATTATTTTATCTGGATGTTTCTGTGAAGGTGTTTTTTTTAGGAGAAATTAACATTTAAATCAGTGGACTTAAGTAAAGCAGGTTACTCCCCATAGCATGGGCAGGCCTCATCCAATCAGTTGAAGATCTGAATGTGACAAAGACGGATCTCCGCTAAACGAGAGAGAATTCTGCCAGTATATTGCCTTTGACCGGAACTGCAACTCTTCCCTGGGTGGCCTGCTGGTCTACCCTGCAGATTTGGGATTTTACTTCCATAATCTCGTGAGCCAATTCTTTAAAACATTTCTCTATTTCTCTCTCCCTCTTTCTGTTAGTTCAGTGTCTTTGGGAAAATAACACTGACAAATATTGTGGGCTAAGATCAAGAGTTAGCAAAACTGTGTTCCTTCTAGAGTCTCTTTACAAGAATTGTTTCCTTGCACTTTCCGGCTTGTAGAGGCTGCCCACGTTACTTGGCTCGTGGCCTCCTCCCTCCATCTTCAAAGCAAGCAATGGTGAGTAGAGTCTTTTTCACATAAAATCTTTCGGACCTTCCTTCCATAGTCACATTTCCTCTGACCCCAGCCAAAAAGAGATTCTCCAATTTTAAGGAGATAGGCCCACTCAGATAATCCAAGGTCATCTCCTCATTTCAAGGTCCTTAATTTAATTATATCTGAAAAATTCCTTTTGCCACATAAGGTAACATTTTCACAGATTCCAGGGATTAGGACGTGGACATCTTTGATGGGTCATTATTCTGCCCACTACAGTGAGATAGACTGTGCCCTCGGTTGGGGAGGTGGAAGAATGATTGATGTACATATTGCTAAACGCAGTTCTTGCTGCTCCAAATGTGAATTCCATTTCTAACTATATGCTCCAATTTCATTCTTTTAAGCCAGTATTTCTGTTCTGTGATATATTAGTACTGTAAGGTGCATAAAAAATAAGGCTCTGTTGTTAACCAAGTTTGCGTATTCTTCGTGCCTTTGTATATTTGCAATTCACATTAACATATGAAAGGTTCTGAGAAGCACTATGGTGAGGAAATCTGTCTAATTTCATTTGGGTTTTCCCCAACGTATATGACCAAGGAACACTTTTTGTAACACCTGTCAACAGTCCCGGAATCAGTGTTTAATATAATGGGCGTTGGGAAATGCATTTCTAGACAATACAAAGATAAGAGGTGGGAAAAGATCCACACATGAAGATCCATGAACTCTTGTTTGAGTTCCCTAGAATCAGTTTGGATTATATTCCCACTTAGTAAATGAGGGCTGATATTCGAAGAGGTTACATCTTAGGCTCACTCATGTCGACAGTGATTGGGGTGGGAAGGAAGGTGTAGTCAGGATGTAAACCCAGGGTGTAGTCAGGATGCAAGCCCAGGCAGCCTTACTCAACCACCTATCCGCTCAAGCACTATATTTGAATTTGTCTTTCAAATCAAGCCGTATCTGAGCCCCTTGGGTCAAGTACCACCACTGATCTAATCGGCTGTGGTGGGGAAGGACCCAGTGATACAGAACATAACAACCTAAGCGTTCCCTTCATGAGAGGCTGTGAACAAGACAGTTCTAGAAGGGGCTGAGCCGGTGGCAGTTTTATTGACTGATAACATCCAGTCTACAAAGGGGAGAAGAGTCACAGGGGGCAGCAGGGCAGTTCCAGGAGGATTCTAAGTAGTAAAGGAGAGGCAGCACCACCTAGTGGGGAAAGCCGGGCTCTGCACCGATTTGCGCTCAAAACCCCGCCTCACCATTAAGCAATTTGTCTACAGCTCAGTGTTTTAATCTGCAAATTGGGATAATAGCATTAACCCCATAGGACAGTTGAGATGATTAAAAGAGAATACGGATAAAATGCCAGGCATGCTATAGAAATGCCATATCCGGTTATTACTTTTATTAAAGGAATTATTAAATCCAACCAGACCTTTTCTGGGGTCTTTTATTCAAGCTCTTCCTCCTGCCTCAACCCAGGTTAATTCAACTTTGCTTTAAGGAGTGAATTTCCTTCCTGCCTTTGCTGCTCAGTTCTTTGCCTTCTTAATTAGGGTGTGTCTAACCGCTGGCTGCCAGGGCTTCTGAGGCTGCTGGTAGCAAAGGCAAAGGATGCTCCCGGGCCTCCCCAGCAGTATTTAGCCCTCTGTGGCTCTCAGTGGGGTGGGCTAATACCCCTTCTTACTGCTAGTGAGATGTTTTATCTCAGAAAAGAGAGGGTCCTTTCTGCTTCTGTACCCATTAATTTCCCAATTAGTAGGAACTTCAGGAAGCTGGGTTATGCTTGTGTTTTAGGCTCCAATTCTGGTGCTTTGGCCATTTCCCCATTTGTGTATTTTCATGGTTAGCTTAAGGGAAAACTGAGATGGCTCTTGTTTGATTTAGCCGATTTACCTCCAAATCTGGGCCCTCGCGTCTCCTCCTAAAATGGTTTATTATTTATGGAGATCACAAAGAGAACACTTGCATTTCTGTTTATAAACCTGGTATCTTTTGCTAAATGGTGTTTAAAATGTTCAGGGGATAATAAGATCCAGGCTTTTCTAAGTAAGAAATAAATCAGAGAGGTGCTGATAGAAGAAAAGAAAGAAGAAGTAGTGCAGGCCCAAGGAAAATTCATCCTTCAATTTCTGGTTTCAGAGGCTTCTAGTTGGAAAGCAAAGATAATACGCCCAGTGCAAGTCATACACGGCCTTTGATCAGAGAATTTAAAGTAGGGAGAGCCCGTGGGAGAGGGAAACCTGTAACACTAAAGTGAAGAGGGAAGGCTGTAATTAACACTCCCTCTCAAGGAGCACTTGGGAACCCTCTGGGCAGCAGTAAGCAACCCAAATTTAACGCAGTAGACCTGGGATAGTCATACAGGTGAGAACAAAACATTTAGTGTTCGGATTTTTTTTTTTTTAAATTCCTGGCAGCTAAGTTTAGTGTTGGGGATATTTAACTTGCACTCTTTGCTTCTATTCATTTTAACCTTTGCTTTATCACTTTGTTAGAGGTAGAAATTAGAAATTGATCAAAGTGTTGCTTTTAATTAAAGAGTTTAATTTTAAGGAAAATGAATTAATGGATTTTTAATATATCTTTTTCAATCACTTAGCACTCCTTTATTGGAGCAAATCCAGAACCCACCCCTCCAAAAAAAAGGCATTATACTTAGAAGGAAAAGATCAGCTTCTGTGTTGAGGGTCTGCTTTGCAGCTCCAAACCCTCTACGTACCAGGAAATGGCAAAATGGGGATAAATTACTGCTTTGGGGAGAGCCCTTCTGGAAGAAGCATCGACAGTTCTCCATATCTTTTAATTAAACACACTTCTAATATACCCTGAAATCTTCTCATAATTTTTTTTTCAAGAAAAAACTTTTAAAACATCTTAAGGTGGTGATTTTATTTACTTTTTGGCTAATGAAACTCTAATACAGCATTTAAACTTCTCTTTTCTGCACACACTGTCAACTTAACACGCACTTTTCTCCTAATTTTTTCATTAGCAAAATGTATACAACATTCAGCAAAGCTCAGTAGGACCATCATGGACTCAAACCACACAGAACAGGGCCCTGCTAGAATCCCACCAGTTGTGTGAACCGGGGCCTTATCCAAGTTCTCTGAGTTCTGATTCCTCATTTATAAAATGAAAAGGAGAACATGCACCTCACTTGGTTGTTGCAAGGATTAAATGAGACATTTTCTTTTAAAGTACCTGACATTTCCACACCCTAGATGCTTAATATACATTATTTTCCTTCCCGTTTTCCCCTTCACAGGCACATATACCAGCAACATCAATTTCCTTTGTATAGAAAGCCGATGCTGTTAACTTTATTAGGCTAGATTTTCCATTAAGCATTTATTCTTATTCATTAGCTAGAGGACTGACGCACAGAGATATTAAATTATTTACTCAAGTTTAATGAATGAAATTGAAAACCTTTTTCCCTGCTTAACATGACCATGCCCTTTTCAGTATGCAGAGCGTTGCTGCATTTATTCAGAAGCTTTCGCTAAGTGCTTTAGTTTGGAACACAGGATTAATGAGCCCAGAGACAGGGCGCTTGTCACCATGGCAACCCCACTAGCTTTGCCCTCTTCCAAGCTCCAAGAGGGGATGCAGGCTTCACTCTGGCCTGAGGTATGTAGCTGGGTGTTCTTTTTCATGTATTTGACTCCCCATTGCTGCCTCCAATTACTCCCTAATTGTCTTGAAAAAATAAAAATAAACATCCTTGCTTCTTTGGGGCTCTGCTTTTTCATCTGCACTACCTGCCCTCCTTCCTGAATACATGTATCTCCCCATCAGTTTCTGAAGACTTTGGAACATTATGCCTCTCCACACAAATTCTAGGTGACTTTAATGGCCACACAGATGACTACCCAATGCCCTGGTCTCTCAGTGCCCGGATCTCATTTTTTTTCCAGTGACTTTCTGCTCTTCTTTGACCTGGTGACTCGCACCCACAGTCGGACCTGGACTGAGTCACTACCTTCAGTTGATCAGGCTCCAGAAATTCCGAATTCCCGCATTCGATCCTCTGACAATAACCACCCACCTTCCCATCTTGGTTTCATTGGAACCCCTCTCTGTGTTCTCTTTGTCCATTAGATGTACCTGACTTTCCTTCCCTCCTATCCAGCTTAGTTCCATATTCCATCATTTCAATAACCCTTTTGCCCACACCTTAAACTACCTCCAACTCTTCATAGCACCTGCCTGGTCCTATGCAGCTGAGAGCTACATGGCAAAAATTACACTACAGGTGAGGTGCCATCTGTACAAGTCTGGTACCACCATAAAGTCAAACATAAAAACTCAACTGGGTCCTCAAGACTGCTCAGCAATCCGCCATTTCTCTATTTAACTTATTCCCTCATGCTCAACAATTGCCTCAAACCCCTTTTACTCCTCAATCTTTTAACCCCTTTTCCTCTTTCTTCACTCTTGTTTTACATAGACGATACCTTTCAGATGGAAGCTTCCTTAAAGCCTTACCCCCACACGTTTCAACTCCCATCCTCTCATTTTTTGCTCCAGCTATACCAGCACAGGTGTTCTCTTCTCTAGAGGAAATCCCTCTACTTGGTTCTAGATCCCATGTCCCAAACTCAGAATCCTCACATCGTAAATTATCTTTCCTCTCTGTCTTCAATGTCTGGTCCACTAGGGGATTTTGCCATCTTAAAAAAATAAATAAATAAAAAATTAAAAAGCTCAGGTTTCTGTCATTTTAAAAAATTTTCTCAGGCCCACTTCCCTTTACATCTATCTTCACAAACACTATTTAAAAGGCTTGTTCACCTCACAGACAACTTCCTTTTTAGTTATCTATCCTTTCCATCCTGATTTCTCTATTCATCCCTCAACTGGCTGCTACGGTCTCCAAGTCCTTCCATGTCACTAAATCCAATGGGAACTTTTTAAGTCTCAACTTACTGGATTTCTCAGTAGCGTTTGACATTTCAGGTGTCTCCCTCCTTCCCGACTTAGTCTTCATAGGAGAAAAGGAGCAATGAGTGCAATAGGCCATAAACTCAGAGTCCTTTTGCCAGTAATGTTGGTGAAATTACTTTGGTTCAACCACACTCCCTTCCCTAGCTCCAGCATTTGTTCTTACTTGAGCATTCAATAAAAATTCAACAATCAACAACCAATATGTACGATGCGCTGGACTATGCTGAGCAAATTCTGCTCTCACAAAATGTATAGTTTAGTAAGGGAGGAAAGTAATCAAAGAGTTAAACAAATAAAATATTAAGTGTCACAAAGGAAAAGTACAATGTGCTACAAGAAGACAGAAAAACATAGGGACCTGCCTTAGTTTAAGGGAATTCAGGAAGAGTTATCTTTGAAACTGATGTCTGAACTAAGGCCTTAAGTCGGAGTAAAAGTTAGCTCAGTCAAGAGGAGAGGGCAGAACATTCTAGAAAGCATTTACACTACATTTGCATTCCCAACCCCTTTCCCCAACTTAGCACCTAGAATACTGGAATCAGGCCTTGACCCTCCAGGAAGAAGCCTGGCAGAGTTTTCTTTGGAGGATCTTACCAGTGTAAGAAAAGAGATCTACAGATACTAGGTCAGGGATTTCTCAGGCAAAAGTCCAGCCACATCCCCCAAAGTGAAGCTAACAGTTAGCTAACTCCACCTTTATACCTAGTTTCCAAGTCAGCTTTTAGTCACTCAGTCTTAAATAACAGCATACAACCAAGGATTATCAAACATCTAAGGATAGCTTAGGTGGCTGACAGAGACAATGAAAAACAGAGAAAAACAATCTGGAGTAAATCTCCCAGAAAGTAAAGCGTAAAAATAAAGAAACATAAAACAGAAGAGACAGTATAAGGCAATTAGAGCAACAGTCCAAGGGTTCAATATATAAATAATAGCAATTCAAAGAAGAGAACCTACAAAAAATAGAAGAAAAGAATTCATACAGTGAATACAGGGTGGGGCAAAAGTAGGTTTACAGTTGTTCTTATGGAAAACAATACAATAATTAATCAATAATACTACAGGAATAAACTCTATGTCTCGCATACTCACAACTATAAACATACTTTTGCTCCACCCTGTAATTCAGGGACATTTACCAGAACTGACAGACAAGCACATTTTGGGGTTGAAAAGACCCCATACAGTGGATGCAAATAAATGCACCAAGGCAGGCTATCATTGAATTTTCAGAACATCAAAGACAAAATGCAAATTCTACACACACACCCCACACTCCCCACCTCATCGGAAGATAATAGGTCACTTAGAGAGGATTAGGTAATAAAATGGCTTCTGATATATTAAAAACTGGCTGGCAATGGAGCAGTGCCTTCACCACTCTAAAAGAAAATGATTATCAATCTAGAATTCTATGCCAAGTCAGGGTAGAATCAATGCCTTCTGGGGCATGTGTCCTCTCTTGCAAACTTTCTCAGAAAGAAGATGCATGCAACCCAAACAGGCGACAAAACAAGATACAAGAGGTCCCAGGATCCAGGAAACTGGGAATGCAACGTGGCCAAGAGGCAAAGGGAACCTCCAGGCCGACTGACTGGGGAATGGGGTTCCCAGGATGAGCGTAGCTGGAGCAGGTCTGAAGGCTCCAGAGGGACTTTTGCAAGAAAACACACTGACAAAATAAGCGTTGAATTAAAATATTTTCAGAAAAGATTAAAACTATTGGCAAAATTGGGGGCGTTAAAATAGTAATGACGCATAGAAAACAAAAGCAAGCAAACAAATAAAAAGAGACAATTAACTCTAGGGAAAACAAAATGTTGTACAAAGAAGGAAAAGGCATCCTGGTTTCGGACAAGCCTCATGGTTATAATCTAACTGCCTCGTGAGAGCAGAAGCAGGACAGGCACCCGTAAGGGGCAGGGGGGTGGGTAAGAAGGGAGAAGCCAGGTCCTCACCTTCCACTGCCACGAATCAATAGACCACCAGAAAACTGCTTGTGTTGCTACTTATTCCTGTCGGTTCTGTGCATAAAGAAATGGTATTTATTTAGCAACATGGAGATAAATATCCAACTCCTCAGCGAAAATAAGTGGAAGTGATCGCCTCTGAGGAGGGCAGAATCAAGAACTGCATTTTTTCATATAGTATCTTCTTAATGTCTTTTAATCAATTTTTATATTTCTTCCACCCTTTGGTTGAATATATTTTCTGGGGCCCTTAAGTTTCTGGGGTATTATAAATCTATCTTTTCTTGCATTATAATTTCTCGCTGCTTATTTCCGGTATACAGAAATGCAATTGATTTTTGTATATTGATCTCAAATGCAGTACCTCTGCTAAACTCAATTACAGAGTCTAACTATTTAACTTTAGAGTTTCTTGGTTGGGTTTTTTGGTTGTTGTTTTTTTATGTAGACAAACATAGTGTATGAATTAATGGCAATGTTACTTCCTGCTTTCCCATCTTCATAATTTTTTTGTTAATCTTCACTAGAGATATTTTTTTCCCATTGATTTTTTTTTTTTTTTTTTTTTTTTGAGAGTGGAAGGGGGAAGGGGGAGAGAGAGAGAAAGAGAGAAGGGGAACACTGATGTGAAAGAGACACATTGACTGGTTGCCTCCCACATGCACCACGACCAGGGCCTCCGGGGAGCAAACCTGCAACTCAGGGACATGCCCTTGACTGGGTGTCAAACCCACGACCCTTTGGTGAGTGGGCCGAAGCTCTAACCACTGATCCACACCAGTCAGGGCCCATCTTCATACATTTTATTTATTTTTCTTTTCTCTTTGGGTCGGCAAGGACCCCCAGGACGGAGCTGAAGAGATGTGGCGAGAGCAGCCAACTAGTTTCAATTCTGATGCTGACATTTCACCATGAGGTAGACCATCCACTTTACAAAGCACTGCCTAAGGCAGTGGTGCCCGAAGTGTGCTATGATTTCATGGGGAACATTCTTTCCCAGGCTGGAGTGCCTGCTGCCTGGCTGGGTGCATCACAGTGTATGCAGAAGAAAAAAACGATGACAGCACAATTAGAGAGAGTTAATAGATGTGGCAGACAGACACAGGTAATCTGATGGAGCGAACTAATGAAACAATATAAATTTAATGATAAAGTACAAAGAACTTCCCTGAATGACAGAAGGTACTGAATCTGGAAATTGAAAAGATACTTTATTCCACAAATTTGTTATACAATGCTTAATATCAATACCCATCTTAATTAAGCTACTAAAATTCAAGGAAATTAATTCTTTAGAAATATCACATAAGTGGTATTTCTGCCAAGAATATTTAACTTGGATCTGATAGTGAGAAAACAATCCAGTAAATCCAAATTAAGGGACATTTTGGAAAACAACTGTCCTGAACTATTAGAAATATCGATGTCATGGAAGAAAGAAAAAGACTGGGGAACAGTGTGGAATTAAAGTTGGTTAAGGAGGCACAGCTGTGTGTGATCCTGGATTGGATCCTGAATGGAAAAAACACACACAGATGTAAATGACATTACTGGGACCACTGGGGAAAATTAAATGTGGACTGTATATTATATAAAGTGCTATATGCAAGTTCACTCATTCACGGCAGAATGGTTGGAGACGACGCTTCTAGAAGCATCAGCGACCAGAAGACGTTTCTTTTTAGAGTCATTCTCTGCCATCCGAGAGAAGAGGCCTCTGGGCAGATGGAGGTCAAGAATTTGTTTATTATTTACTGTTACTATTACCTTCTATGTACCACAAATGATTTTGCCATATTTTTATAGGGATAAATTAATTTGTATAGTGATATAAAGTTTCCTTTAAAATTAAACTTGGAAGTAATATCAACTTGAAGACAATATTAAATTCATATTGTGCAAATGGTACTAACAGTAGAGCAGATGGGGCAAAAATCCCCAAGTTGTTTGCAAATGACTAGGATGGTCAGACTTGTGCCATTATGGGAGGTGATGGGCTGGTGAGGTGTCTGTCACGCCAGCATATCCATTTCTCGACTAACCTAGAAGAAGTCCAGTGACATCTTGCCTTACTAGGTTCGCACCATTGAATGGAGACTTTCTTAACATGCTGGTAACTTGTGTCACTGTCACACCAAGAACCAGGGGACAGTCTCTTAAAAGGCACGGCCTCTTTTACATTGCCCTCCTGCTACACTAGGAAACATTTGAATTTTTATGGCTTTCCTGCAGTAACAGATTTTCCTCCAACTGTCAGGATTTGCCTCATGCAGAGTAAAGCAAGCGGCTTTTCTTTTTCTCTGGCAAAAGGAAATAGGTAAAAACAATATGCTGCTTTTCAGCCGGCTAAACCTGACCTGACTCGCTTTATTCGTAGGGAAACGCAGGATTCGGCTTAAGGACATTTTCATGGAGGTAAATAAGCCCTCTCAACTGATGAACACTATTATACTAATACCAAAGGAAACAAAGGCCAGGAGATGGGGGCCATTAAGTAGAAAGGCCAACAGAAAATTAGCAGACAAAAATACAGCATGGGGACAAAGCAGGCTCTGCAACACAGAAAAATAGAGAAAAGTCCTTTAAGAGAAAATTGCGTGCAATTTTTTGGCCTCAATTAGCCTTTTCCACAAAGAGCACTTTTCCACAAAGAGCCCATTAAATAGGAAATGAAATTACATTGGTTTTCAGTTGCCATGGCATTGGTTTTTCCTCTAATGGACTTCTCTGGTCCCCAGTTTAAGGTTACCCTGACTTATTTTTCTTGTCTGAAGGCTGTCTCAACTCTCTCCGTCCAGCCACGAAGTGATGTATGTGATTCCTCAAAGTGCCTACCCCCTAATCCAAGAGAGAGAGGCTCTATCCCTCAGCTATCTGCCTAGAGACTGAGAGGGTAGGACTGACCAACAGCACCATTTCATTAACCATGAAATAGCAGTTTCCATTTATTTGATGGCATTGGTTCCCATCCATGTACTCAGGGCTCCTGGAGCCATTCCCAGATCAGTCAGAGACCATTTATTGAGTACCTCCAATGTGCCAAGCTCTGTCCAAGAGGCTAAAGACATAAAAATGCGAAAGAAAGGATGCAAGATGCTCATAGTCTTCTAGAGTTTCCAGACCAGCAGACTCTGCTCCAAACACTTACCTTCTCCTTTTCTCTATTTATCTATTCATAAAATTTCCCCCAATTACCTGATTCACAATTTTTTTTTTTTTGAAATATTTGCTAGGTACTACTCTTAAAAAAACATTTATTATCCTAGGGGGAAGGATCTAAAATAACATTTCCTCTTTTAAGTGGCTTTGTTAAGCTCACCATTATCTATGATATCAAATTTGACTGTGATCATTTTTATATTATTTTTCAACATGCATAATCACACATAATCTTTAGAAAAATAAATTTATGCAGCTCATACTCTCTTATAAACTTTTTTAAAAAAATCTTTCCATGTCAGTGAACATTCCTGGACAACATAATTTTTTTTTAATATATTTTTATCGATTTCAGAGAGAGGAAGGGAGAGGGAGAGAGATAGAAACATCAGTGATGGGAGAGTCATTGATCAGCTGCCTCCTGCACACCCCACACTGGGGATTGAGCCTGCAACCTGGGCATGTGCCCTGACGGGGAATCGAACCGTGATCTCTTGTGTCATAGGTCGATGCTCAACCGCTGACCCAGGCCTGGCTAGGCTACAACATTATTTTTAATGTCTGTGGTGTGGAGGTAATACTGCTCAAACCTTTTCTATTAGATACACAAATATTTTTTAGTTTTTCAATAATATAAATGACTTTCTGAGGGCAAAAAGAAATCAGACAATTTTTTGTGACTAAATAGACTAAAAAATGAAAACTGCCAGTATACACATTTTTAAATTGTGGTCTATTTTAAATGTATGCTTTAACCAATCAAATGCATGCAATAACCAAACCTTCTAATGCAAAAATAAAATACACTAAAACTACACTATTTTGAAGATTTTTACAGAATTAGAAAAATGTCTCTATTTCTAGTGTACTATAGATCATGTGATCGAGCACAATTCTGTTACATGATGAATGTCTTCTTGCTTTTTCTCCTCAGTTACCACTTTGACTCAACTATCGCCTTTTTGGTGACAACATCCATAGTCTGAATTTGAGGCCTCACCCAATTGAAAGCCCTGAACGAAATTAGGTACTCAGATTAGCACCTAGTCCCAGAGGTGAACTTTCTGAGTTAGAGACGGCTTTCAGCTTTCGGCACTGCCTCCCCGCCCATGCATTTACACTGCAGTGTGAAGGCACGTCCCTACAGGTGGTCAACATGCCCATTGTCATCTTTTGGATCTTTGTTAATGTAATAAACAACAACAGAAGTATCTAATTGTTATTTTAATTGACATTTTACTGATTACCAATTCAGGTGATCATTGTCCTCTTTATTTGTCATTTTTCTCCCTGAAATATGTAAATATATGTTCCTGTTCTTGGTCTGATCTTTCTTTCTTTCTTTCTTTCTTTCTTTCTTTCTTTCTTTCTTTCTTTCTTTCTTTCTTTCTTTCTTTCTTTCTTTCTTTCTTTCTTTTTCTTTCTTTCTTCCTTCCTTCCTTCCTTCCTTCCTTCCTTCCTTCCTTCCTTCCTTCCTTCCTTCCTTCCTTCCTTCCTTCCTTCCTTCCTTCCTTCCTTCCTTCCTTCCTTCCTCTCTCTCTCTCTCTCTCTCTTCTTTCTTTCAAATTTTTCTTAGTTGTTAACCTCCTTGCTTTAAGTTTTCTTTTTTTAAGAATAGTTTATTGATTTTAAAAAATATATATATCTTTATTGATTTCAGAGAGAGGAAGGGAGAGAGAGAGAGAGAAACATAAATGATGAGAGAGTCGTCATTGATCAGCTGCCTCCTACACAGATTGAGCCCACAACCCGGGCATGTGCCCTGACTGGGAATTGAACCATGATCTCCTGGATCCTAGGGCGAAGCTCAACAGCTGAGCCACACCTGGCCAGGCGGTTTATTGATTTTTTTTTTTTTAGAGAGGAAGGGAGCAGAGAGAAACATCGATGCGAGAGCATAACATCCATCAGCTGTCTCCTACATGCTCCCTACTGGGGATCGAGCCCTCACCCAGGGCATGTGCCCTGACTGGGAATCGAACCAGCAGGGGCTCAGTGCACTGGATGACGCTCCACCAACTGAGCCACACTGGCCAGGGCCTGCTTACTTTAAGTTTTAAGATTTCTTTATGTATGAAGGATGTGAGCCCTTTGTCATGTAGTCTCAAATATTTTTCCCATTTTATGATGGCCTTTTAATTTTATGATCTGTTTGCCACACAGACACTGAATACTTTTGCTTCACCTAATTTATCTTTCTTTCCGTTATGGCTTTGGCCTTTGATGCCATGGCTCTAAAGAGTAAGTGTATCTTTAATGGACTTTCACTCTTTCTCCTGGACTGTTATCAGCCTAATCCTTCTAATTGCTAGGCAGTCTCACTCTGTGGACTGGGATAAAGGAGGTGGGAAAGAACTGTGTCCTCCTGGAGAGCTGTGTGGTAACACCTCTGTCAGCCTGCGGTTGATGAAGGCATCGAAATAAAAAGTCAACAATTAAACAAATATATAATTTATTAACAATCTAAAACTAAAAAGCTTGAAAGTTTAAATTCATTAACTAAAATCTAAACTAAAGTTAAATCTAACAATAATAAATCTATAAGTAAATGTGAAAGGTGGTGATGGCCACATGTGGTCAGGCAGATAAGGCCCAGCTGATGATGCCTGACCTTCTCCAGGTGTCTCTGCACTAGGCCTTCTTCCCAGGGTGGGCAAGGAGGACTGTTTTCTCCTTAATTCTCACAGGTCAGTGTTCTCCCATCCTTTCCCCATGACCTTTCCATACCTTCCCCTCTCTCATCAAAATGTTCACCCTTTATGCTCTCACTTTTGGCTGATGACTTGGCCTCATACATTATTGGGGGGTGGGGGGGAAGCCATCAGATATGAACTCTACCATCATACCATAGCCAAATTTACAAATGCTCTGGCATTTAAAACATCTTTTACTTTAGCCCATCTGTTAAAATTGAGGATGTATCTTACGATTTCTCCTGCCTTAACTCCTCTAAGATTTGGACCTTTCAGTTATGCTGTCTCATGCATCTTCAACTGATTTCTTTCTATAAATCATTTCCTTCAGCATACGCTCATTTCCTTTATCTCTAACTGTAGATTATACTCTTCTGTGACCCCCACAACCCCCATCAACAACCATGCTATTCTTTTGTTTTTTTAGAGAGGGGGAAAGAGAGGGAGAGATCGATGTGGGAGAGAAACATCGATTGGTTGCCTCCCACAAGCACCCTGACTGGGGATCGAAACTGCAACCTGGGTAAGTGCCCTGAACGGGAACTGAGCCCACCACTTTTTGGCGTATGGGAGAACACTCCAACCAACTGAGCCACACCGGCCTGGGAATCATACTATTCTTATGCTAACTTTTGGAGCCAAGCTTCTTTTAACAATTATTAACATATGCCATCTCTAGTTTCTAACCTCCCATTTACACCTGATATCATTCTAATCTGGCATTAATACCCACCATTTCGTCAAAACTATTTTTGTCAGTGATAACTCTGTCACTTAATCTAATGAATGTCTAATTAAACCTCTCAGTAGCTGTCAGTACAGCTGACCACTCTCTCCTTCTTGAATTGCCTCTTTCTTAGTCCCTGTGATGCCAAAATATTCTTGGATTTTCTCCAATTTCACTTATCAATTCCTTTTACTCTCATTTCTTAGTTCCATTCTGTTAACATTTAAATGTAAGAATTTATCAGGGTTTGGTCCTAGGTTCTTTTTTCTCTCTCTACACTGTTTATCTAGGTGATTTCATCGATTTCTTTAGCTTAATACAATCTATAGGCCAACAATTCCTAAACTTGCAGCTTTAGTCCAGAGCTCTTTTCCGAAATCCATATTTTTATGTCAAGTGGGTCTTTGACTTAGTCCCTTTGATGTCTCAAAGAGATCTGAAACTTCTTGTGTTTAAAACTCATCTGAGCCCGGCCTGGTGTGGCTCAGCGGTTGAGCGTCGACCTAGGATCCAGGCGATCAGGGTTCGATTCCTGGTCAGGGCACAGGCCTGGGTTACAGGCTTGATCAATGACCTTCTCATCATTGATGTTTCTGTCTCTCTCTCTCCCTCTCCTTTCCTCTCTCTGAAATCAATAAAGATATATTTAAAAAATAAAAATAAATTTAAAAAAATAAAATAAAACTCATCTGAGAGGATTCACTTCTAGGTTAGAAGTGATTTTGAGAATTCATATAAATCTAGAGGAATCAAGTGAGTGGAGCATTAGCATTAGATTTTTAAAAATTATTGATTAAGAGAGGGGGAGGGGTTTATTCCACCTATTCATGCATTCATTGGTTGATTCCCATATGTGCCCTGACCAGGGATGGAACCAACAGCCTTGGCGTATTGGGAGGATGCTCTAACCATCTGAGCTACCCAGTCAGGGAGAATTGATTTTGACAAAGATAAAAGGTAATTCAATGATGAAAGAATAGTCTTTTCAACAAATGATTCAAAACAATTTTCAAAAACAACTGCATATAGATATCAAAACAACTGTACATCTACACACACAAAAAAAGAAAAAGTGAACCTCAACCCTTTCCTTACACCATATGCAAAACATAACTCAAAATGCATGAATCAAAGGCCTAAAAGTAAAACCTAAAAATTTTAAACTTCAAGAAGGAAAAATAGGAGAAAAATATTTGTTATTTGGGTTATTCTGAGATTTCTTAGCAAGAACACGAAAAGTACAAACCATAAGAGGTAAAAAATTGATCAACTGAATTTATCAAAATTAAACACTTTTGTTCTTTTAAAGACAGGAAAATGAAGTAAAAAATGAATTTAAATATTTGCAAACCACATATCTAATAAAGGGCTAGTATCCAAAATATGTAAATAACTCTCATAAGTCAATAATAAGAAAATAAATAACCTTAAAAAAGCCCCTAAAGATATGAATAGACATTTCATCAAAGTGAATATATAGCTGGCAAATAAATACATAAAAGCATATTCAATACCCTTGGTCATTTGAGAAATTAAAATTAAAATCATAATGAGATACTATTATAAACCAATTAGAATGACTAGAATATATATATATTTTTAATCTGACATTACCAAGTTTGGCAAGGACGGAGAGCAACTGGAACTCCTACACATTGCTGGTGGGGATGAAAAATGGTAAGCTACTTTGCAAAACAGCTGGGCACTTTCTTATAAATGTGACCCATCATCCCACTCCTAGGTATTTACCCAAGAGAAATGAAAGCATGTCCACATATGAACATGTGTGCAAATATTTATATCAGCTTCCCCCCCCCAAAATAAATTAGCTCAAACTTGAAGCAATCCAAATGCCCCTCTACTGGGAAGTTAATAAACTGTGTTACATCTACACCAGAAATTCTACTCAGCAATAAAAGGTCTAATTTACTGGTCAGTGCAACCACATGGATGAATCTCAAAAGCATTATGCTAACTAGGAGAAACAAGACTCAAAAGGCTACATATTGTATAATTTAATTTATATGACACTCTGAAAAAGACAAAACTATAAAAATAGAAATTAGATCAGCAGTAGCCAGGGGTGGGAGAAAGAGTGGGGGGATTAACTACAAAGGGCATCAGGAAGTTATTTGAGATGATTGTGGTGATGTTTTCACAACTATAGGTTTCTCTAAAATAGTGAATTTTACTGTGTGGAAATTACACTCTTGTAAACTTGACTTTTAAAGAACTGATATAAAGATCTTCCCCATATACATACTTATTCCTCAAATTTCCCCCTTAAAAAAAAAGACATCTCTATCCACACACTTTCTGAAGCCAGAAACCTACAATTATTCTTGCAATTTATTTTTCCTTCACTGTCGCCCCAAACCCATTTCTAATCCATCTTCAAATCACATCACTTCTGCTTCTAAATCATATCATAAACCAATCTCCTAATCTTCCATCCAAGTCTGCCCTTCGTGTGAATCACCGTCCCTTCCCAGATACACCATTGCAGTCGCTTCCCTGATGGTCTCCCAGCTTCCATGTTTGCCCCCCTCCAACCCAATTTTTATATGACTCCAGAATGATAATTTTAAGTGAAAATTAAACCATGTTGTTTTCTTGCTTAAAACTTCTCAGTGGTTTCATTTGTCAACCTCATACCTTGGCCTTCGGCAGGTCATATACGGTCTAACACACCCATCTTCTGACACTGCTCTCTCCCCTCTTGTCCTCCCACAACCCACAGCCATGGTGCTCTGGCCTCACTGGCCTTCTTCCATCGTTGAATATTCCAAGTTTTTGCTCTCCTAGCAACTTTGCACATGCTATTTTCTAGACCTAGACTCTTCTTCTTATTGGATATATATATATTTTTTTAATGGCTAGCTACTTCTCATTATAAAAGTTCAGCTTACATATCATATCTTCAAAAAAGTCGTACATTTTGTAATGGTTCACACATGACATTCTCTTTCATAATGCCTGTTTTGCTCCTTTCCCAATTGATAACTTTTTATTTATGAATTTATTTTGTTAACATTTACCTCACCTACTAGAATATAAGCTCCTTGAAGGCAGAAACTATTTTTTTCTTTTTCACTTACTTAGCACATTACCTGACATAACATAAGCGTTAAATAAATACTTGTTACATGTGTAAATTAACAAGCCTTCTACAATTAAAAAAAGAAAAGATTCCAATGAGATCATCACTGAATGACCTAAGCCAACATAACAAATCTGTCTCTTATCTATCGCCTATCTATCTATCTATCTATCTATCTATCTATCTATCTGTCTGTCTGTCTGTCTGTCTGTCTGTCTGTCTGTCTGTCTATCTATCTATCATCTATCTACCTATCTCTCTATTTTTAGGGGCCTTGAATCAGGCTTAAGGCATGGAGATACCTACTACATTGTCTGAGATAAGTAAAGATCACCAAGTTTCAAAACCATGAATGTCAAATAGATGACAATGTCAGCCACCCAGAAAAGCTTACCTCTCCAAACCAATTGCTTAGCACAGAGAATGGAGCTTGGAGTTGTACAAAAGTGTAAAGCTGTGTGTCCACTTAAGGAGTAGCAATTGAGCTTTGCTCCATGGTCACAAAGGATCTTAACACAATCCAAGTTGGCCATTTCACAAGCCACATGAAGAGGAGTTTTCCCGTTGGGTCTACAGTTGATTGTAGCATTGTGGTCCAGTAGCACCAGAAGACATTCCACATGACCAAACAAGACAGAGAGATGCAGGCCCGTTGCCCAAGAAGACTTTAATTTATAACTAGGCAACCAATAACCTGAAAAAGAAAGGGAAAGAAAGTTTAGTTTCTTGGGCTAGGATTTCTCCATGCTTTGTGAAGATTTTTACAGAGTATTTTACTTTGGTCACATTTATAAAATTGGAGGGAGAGATGGTTCAGAAGTTGTAAGCTAGTAGCCAATGGGTCTACAGATGGTTAGTTAAGTGTCATATTTGGATGTATAAAGTGGGACAGGTGTTCTTGAGTTCTTATTGTCTCTACTAGTCTCTATTACCTTGTTCCTTTCCTTACTTTGCCTTCATGGCTCTCCCAGGCATTTGAGTCTGAGACTTTCATTTATGGTTGTATTTTATTTTATATGGTGAGTTACACAAGACTCATATTTAAGAATTTTTAAAAATCCCAATCAGTCTTGAATGATTCCAAAGCTGTTAGTTACAAGCTTAAAATTTTTATTCTATCACAGCTCTTGTCCATATAGTTGTTGCTATTGTTGTCAATCTAAGGTGTGAATGTATTTGATGTCTTTACAAAACTTGTTACGCCAAGATTTTTTTGCCTGTTTGTCCGTTCACCCAATACCTTTTCCAAAGAAGAATTTAAGGCAACTCATACATTTTACACTATTTTTTTTTAATAATCTAGAAAATAAGGGCAAAAAAAAATAAGGTAAGAAAATAAAAAGAGGTCAAAGGTAAGATAGGTACACAAAATACATACCGTGTCTTGTATATCAGAACTGCATCACAAATTTGCTTTTTAACTGCCTCGCAGGAAATAAATAGGAAAACATATGCTATGCAATTTAACTATGCCCACAGACTATATACAAATTAATTGTTCAGGAGAATCATAGCTGTTCCTAGAACTGAGATCTTAGATAAATTTTTTTCCATTAGTTGTTGGAAATGTTCTCTGTCTCTCTTGTTTCTCTCTCTCTCCTTTTTCCTTCTAACCTCTGACTTCTAAACACTGGGCTAGTCCTTTTTATCCAAGTCTCCAATGATTGCCACATTTGACAAGCTATAACAAAAATAACTTTATAAACCTTCTTTCCACGTTAATACCTACAGCCATGACTTTAAGCTCACTATGAGTGGGGAACAGAAAATAAGTACAGAAAGATGAAATATTGATGGCAAGATGAAAATGCAGAGATGACTCAAGAGTGTAGAAGAGAGTCTAGGGCTGAAACAACAAAATACATTAAAAATTTTTTATTGATTTGAGAGAGAGAGGAAGAGAGAGAGAGAGAGAGAGAGAGAAACACATCAATTTGTTGTTCCATTTATTTATGCATTCATTGGTTGATTCTTCTATGTTCCCCAACCGGGGATCGAACCCACAACCTTGGCATATTGCAACAATGCTCTAACCAACTGAGGTACCCAACCAGGGCTCAAAATACATTTTAATACAGATAAGTCAGAGGTTTGCTTTTAGGCTATAAAAATTCCACTATACACATACAACACAAGCAGAATATGGTTTAATGGTCATTTATTTGAGAAAAGACTTGGGGATTTGAGTTGACAGTAATCTCAAAATGATCCAATAGTGGGATGAAGCTGCCAAAAAGTTAATACAACCTTAAGCTACATTAATAAAAGTGCAGGGCCCAGGGCAAGAGAAGTGAAGTTGTATTCTTCACTGATTAGATGAGGTCAGAATAAATCTAGAATATTGTGAATACTTCCGGGCACCAGTGATGAGCACCTAGAGGGCACTAGAGGGTGAGGACCATGTTAAAAGTGGGCATGGGGATCAGGTATTAAAATTCTCTCATTTAAGTGAAAAACACTACGAATGTGCTCCTCCTGGGTATTTATCCTACAAGTATAATCACTCATGTGTGAAATGCCCCGTAAGGGCCACCGTATTACACAACTCCCAGGAACACCATTGTCGTTGAACTCTTTGTGAAGGGTATGAAGCTCCCAGGAGTTATGAATCTTGGCAACCTGGCCTAGGGACAAGATCATGCACTACCACATGCACATGCACTACACTAAAGCACTGCTCTTGAGGATTGTGAACAACCTCAATCTTCGTCGATAGGAGACTGTGTACGTAAACTATGGTACATCCATACAATCGAATACTACAGAGCCGTTACAAAGAAGGGGACAGCTCTGTGTATACTGATATGGAAAAATCTCAAGACATACTGTTGAGGGAGAGACGCAGGAAGCTGAACAGTGTGCAGAGTGTGCTATCATATGTGAATATATTTATTAACACCTAGAACAAGAACTGGTTACAGTGTTGGCCTCCAAGAACTGCGGTTTGGGGGACAAGGCCATAGATTTACTTGTCCTTGAGTGTTTCCTTTGAGCTTTTAAATTTAGTACCTTGTGCATCTATTATTTTTTATAAAAATAAGTAGAATTAGAATAAAGGAGTGTCTCCCTGTCCAGAAGGGGAAAACGATTTCATTTAAAGAGGCCATTTATAGGGTCATGCACAATGCTCATTGATCCTGAGGGAATGAATGAGCCCAAACTGAAGCTTATTTTTCTGCAGCCCATGTTCTAACACACACACACACACACACACACACACACACACATTTTAATCCCTTTTCCAACCCATCAGAATTCTAGGGCCATTTTGCTTTCTCTTCTTCCCAACTCTCCCGTTATCTCAATCTGCTCTTTAAAAGGAAATCCAGCCCGGCCGGGCGTGGCTCAGCGGTTGAGCGTCAACCTAGGATCCAGGCGATTGGGGTTCGATTCCCGGTCGGGACACATGCCCGGGCTGCGGGATCGATCAATGACTCTCATCATTGATGTTTCTGTCTGCCTGTCTCTCTCTCTCCTTTCCTCTCCTGAAATCAATAAAGATATATTTAAAAAAAAAAAAAGGGAAATCCAAAGTTAATGCACACTAAGGTCTAAGAACTGAGGATGGTTTAAAGTGTGATCCTCTTAGGATTATCTGAATTTATCTAGAAATCTGTATTCAACAAATAGAATTAAATTCTAAGATACTAATTTGAGATTATAGACACTGAGAAGGGAAAATATTTGGCTATATGGACTTTTCCTGGCAAAGACACATAGTGTCACAGATAGCCTGGGCTGGGGAGTACCAACACTGGGCCTGTAATGTGCATGTGTGTGTAAATAAATATGCACACACAATATATGTGTCTATGTCCATTTATACATCTTTATGTAACTATTACATTGAATCTGTGTTCAAAAGAATTGTTAAGCTATATGATCTGCAACCTACTTTTGATAACGAATGAATCACATTTAACATTAATACTCAATCCGTCATTTTAATACTCAAACTTCCCCAACAAGCCCTTTGCAAAGGCAGCCTTTTTCTAACTGTCTTGGAAAGAAGCTGGTTCCAGGTCTGAAACCCGGGGTGTGTTTTGCCTGCCGATTAGCAGCAAAGATTAAACAGCTCTCTATGGCCGCTGCCTGGAAATTCATGCCTGCTTCTGCAAGGGAAGAAAAATGATCTCAGAAAGGAAGCAGCAGAGAGCTGATTAAGAAAACACCATTTTGATGTAAAATCAAAGACACACAGAATGTTAGCGCTGGAGGGAAGATTATCCAGTCCAAGCCTTTCATTTTCCAGATGAGAAAACTGCCACTTGTTCAGCCTGCTAGAACCAGAAGTCTCCTGCCTCAGTTCAAGCTAATGGACTAGGGCTATCTGCAGGGCAGGGTTTCCATCTATCTTTGTCTTTGTGGAAGCAGAAGAGGTTGAGCTCCAAGCCTGCTTCACAGACCTCGAGGAAGGAAAGCAGCTCCCGAGTAGCACCTAGAGAATCTATCCTGCCCGTTTGTTACACGAATCAGCCATCCTTGGCCCCTCAGTTTCATCTTCGTCTCCTATAATAATTAACTAGTATACTGGGCTGGGGCAGCCTTAGGTCCTGGAATTCAGCTGACCCCTGTATGGAATTGTGCCCCTCTCCTAGATGGGGATATACGTAGGTGGGTGACAGTAAGACACCTTCACTGGTGTCCCCTAGGTGGCTGAATGGAGAAATAGTAAGAGGCCAGACGGGTGGAGGCAATCAGGGGCTCCTGAAGGGTATCTTGAAGATGGGTTGCAGAACTTTGGTGGTGATGTGAGGGGAGAGGGTGGTTCTGGATAATTCAACTCTGAGCATAGTGACAGGAACAGCCCATAGCCAAGAGGCCACCCACATACAATCACCACCTTAAAATGAGGCTGAGGCCACAGGTCACTGTGTACCAAGTGTGGAAATGAGCAACAGTGTCTTTTCCGCCACACCTGCCCTCACTGAGGACCAAACCTGAGGCAGGGCCATCTTCAAACAACTGCAGTCACACGGCGCCTATTAACATCCTTGTGCGCATGCTGATAGGTCAAGAGATTTGAATTTGTCTTCCAAAATATAATCACCAACAATCACAGCATGAGGGAAATATGGTTAATCAGGCAGATTCATTTTTCACTCTCTCCTTGTTTCCACAGCAGAATCGTCCCAGGCTTTCAGAACCCAGAATGTGATTTATTTTTAGCATTTGTCTTTGAAAGGGCCCCCTCTGCTCACCTCTGCAGAGGCCAGGCTGCCGTCTGATTACGTGCTCAGACTGCACAAAAGACAGGGGTGGAGCAGAGCCTGGGAGCAAAGCCTTTGGGGGGTGGGGTGAAGAAGCCGCTCCTTCCCCCAGCGGCCACCATGCACACTCGGCCCCAGGTCGACAGTCTGTGCAGGGATGGCCCCTTGCAGGTGACCTCTGCTTGAGCAAAGAGCATAACTGGGAAGAGAACGCAGATTTTTTTTCTCCTATGCAAAAATCCCACAGAGAACTCTCAAATCCAGGCCATGGCCATGTGGATTTAGAGCATAGTTACCTTTTACCTTTCCCCAGGCCATGACATATTATCTGTATATATAATTTCCTCTTCATAACATCGGAGATTAGCAGCATGCACAGGATTTAGAGAGGGTCTTGACGAAGCCTCCACTTTACAAATAGGATAATAAATTGTACAGATTAAGTAGCATAAAGTACTCTTGTTTGTGTAACTAGCAGACAGAGATCAACTCAAACTCTGGTCTCCCCCCAAATCTTAAACAGCCTTCGATAATCTGAAGGCGACATCCAGTTCACTTCTTAACCAACATCACTTGTAAGTGAATTTTAGAAGTTTGACCCCTACAAAAATGTGCAGACTAATCGTGTGTGTGCTGAATTTAAACCAGAAACCTAAGAAAGCTGCCTGAGTAGCTGAGTAGAAAGCCCCTGGCTCGGGAAATCTGGCAAGGAGAGAAGTGTTCGGGCCATCCTTGGGAAGAATTGATCCTGTTCCAGTGCATGGGGGATGCACACGTCTCTGCTAAACCTTCAGCTAAGTCTGAGCGCTGCCACAGTTACCAGCTACAGTGTTATCTGAGTCCAAGGAACCCACACCCGAGAAGCTTCTGCCGTTACAGCCAAAGGTTACACACATTGCTCGTGGCTGGATTAGCAGACATTTGCTCCGACTGTGTCCATGTATTTACACAGTCTTGAAGGATTAGAGACCGTGGCACAATTCTTGGCTATTTGTTTATAACTAATATTTTCAGGATAAATCTTATAGTTCTCCTAGGAGATGGGGGGGTGGGGGGGCAATAAGCTTGACATGTAAAATTGAAACAAAAAGAATTTGAACATCAAAGAATGGAAAAGAACCCTAAGATGGTCATAGGAGAGCAGGAGAGCGAATTTCTGGCAAAGAGGAAAATTAGGTGAAAAAGAGATTATTCATTAAGAGAGTGGAAATAAGAGCATTTAAGG
The DNA here is from genome assembly GCF_054644295.1 of Miniopterus natalensis. Lineage (NCBI taxonomy): Eukaryota > Metazoa > Chordata > Mammalia > Chiroptera > Miniopteridae > Miniopterus > Miniopterus natalensis. The sequence continues at coordinate 61,153,188 of NC_142090.1, read as the reverse complement.
TATTTGGATGGCAGTTGCTACTTAGTAAAGTAGACAGAGTACTTGCCAGAAAGTTTTTCAGTGAAATCATTCATTGGTTATTTTAATTAAAAAATCACCACCAACCAAAGAACCTGTGGCTGTGGCCATAAACAAAGTACTTAAAGTGCATTAACTGATTAATAAAAGGACTCTGATTAGCCTTGCTGACTAGGGAATTTTATCCCAAAGAGGTAAGTGTAATGTTCTGCCTAGGTCATTTATAAGCCTAGACTCATACATCTGAACGAAGATCGACATGTGTAGTTGGAAAACCTTTGGAAACGGTTTTATAGATGTTCACTTTTCCACTATTCTGAGAACTAATCCGAAGAGCTTTGAGTCTTCTTAGAGACCCTGCTTTCACTCTAAATACTGCGTTCTTGGCGTATAATAAACTTTGTACCATTAACATCCTTGGACTATTCAACTATTTGTTGCATTTAGCAGTTAAAAAGTTGTTCATGTGTTTAACTTTTCCTCTCATCATTCCCATTTTAAAGTGATCATCTGGGAGATGTCATTTTGCTTACTTGTGTTTGCTTTTAAGACCCATATCTCTGCCATTCTCTAGGAGATATCTCAAATGGCAACCAAAAAGTTTTCGATGTTTGCTTTACAAAATGTGAGAGGACTTTTTTTAATTAATAAAATATGACCTTATCTGAAGATTGGATTGTGAAGTTTAAAACAACTTGAAACAATACAGTGAGATATGACTTTAAGAATCATGATGAGGTGCTGGGGGAGGCAGGACCCACAGTGTGAACCCGAGTTCTGGAAGCTGGCTTCTAAATCTGTTCTCTGTCACACGGGAAAGAGAAGCTGCTCAATGAGATGGGGAAGCAGAAGTGAATTTTCAGATGCTTGGTTCTAAATTTGCTTAGGAGGTCAACTTTTGATTGCTGGTGTGCCAATTAGATTGTGTGGATTTGAGGGAGCAATGTTTACATCCCAAGTTGATTTCTTTGCCAATAGAATTCTGAGTCACCTTTCCAAAAATTATAACCTAACTTTCATTCTGGCTTAGACATACTATCTTTAGGAGGGAAATATGGTCACTCTCAGAAATCCCGTGAAAAGTGCTATAATATGTCCTAAAAGAAATAAAAATGGTTTGGGATTAATTGTGCGGCTGTTGATTTTCTGCAGGACAATCAAATGTTGAAGATAGATTATATTATTAATTACAGGAGCAAATTTAAAGGTAGCATGGTATCTGCTATAGGTTTTACACATTGCCTTATTTTAAGCCAAAATTAACTGAAACCTGAAGGACGATTCTCAGACTTTAAAAGTAAACAAGTAATGCTCTGTTTTCGTATCTGGATGCTGGTTACATAGGTTTGTTTATTTTGTGAAAATTAATCAAGCCGCACACTTATGATTTGTACACTTTTCTGCATAGAGTTTTTCAAAAGTGCTTTAAAAAAATAAAAACCTAAAAAAACTAGTGCGTAACAATTCAACATCCAAGAAGTCCACTGTAGTTTAATAAAGTCTCACAAAACTTAACCCAACCACATAATCTTCGAGGCCACACACACAAAAAACGTCTCATTAGGATCATTCAGAAGGGAACTGCACTCTAACTAACTAACTAACTCACTCACTCACTAGTGTGGCCTGCTCAGCTGTTCCCTAGGAATTCCTCTGTGACTTAAGAAATTGATATAACCACTTTGGTCTATTTTGCTTGGCTAACAACTGGGATTCTATTTATCATTTCCACCCTGACTGAAATATTAAAGGATTGATAATGAGGCTGGAAGATGTGTGAAAAACTTTGAGGAAACTTTGAAGAAAGGTGAGGTTTTAATTCAGGTTTCAGGTTATACCCGTATCCATATCAAACAGAGAGGAAGGGTATTTCTTTCTATACACACACGTGTGCGTGTGCACTCACACATGCACACAGACACACACAGTTTCCTGCATGCACCCTGAAGATATGACCATAAATCCTATTATTCCTGCGCATATGTCCACCTGGGGTGCATACAAAGGAACTGTTCCTGTCCTTTCCCTGGGGAGTAATTTGCTGTCTCCCTCATTGAAAGCCACATCCCACAGTCCAAACTCTATGGAAACACCCGTTCAGCTCTATGAGGACCATGGAGTCGGCTCATGCTGACAGAAAAAAATTTAAAATGCATTTTCTTCTCAATCAGGGGTGATGACTCCATTGGAAGCAAGAGAAGCAACACCCCTCTTCCCGGAGCCTGGCCCTAAAACTTCCTTTCTCACAGCCTCAGAGCCTTCGCGTGATCAGGAGATGAGAAAGAGCAGGCTTCGTAATCAGGGGCAACCGAATCACCCACTGACTTAGACCTAAGTTATTTTACATTGGGCACAAACATGAGTTTTTAAAAAAACCCTTAAACATGTATTGAACATTCAGACCGTCTTTCACCGAACACATTCATGTGATGAAAGTAACCTCACTCTATAGTATCCACTCTTTCTTTTTAACAGAGCCCTCTATCAACTACTTTTTAAAAAACAGAACTCTTTTGTATCTTCCAGTCAAAATAGCCGTGCTAATTGATTATAAAGCCTTCGAGTAAAAATTATAAACACAGTAACTGGCCTTGAATATTCTATCCTTCAGAACTCGCAGAGTGTTTAAGAAATTAATGCAGAAATATACTCTTAGCATTCGTTGCTGAAACTTGATGATGATTTCTATATGAGTGGAAAGCATCTTAACATGAAAAAAGAATTGCTGCCTCTCTCTAAAGGCCACACACAAGACCTTTTATCATCTATTTTGTTTAAACAGAAGTGATGTTGAACATGGTGTTTGTTTGCAGTCCGCTCACCAGATGGCCTCGCTACTCAAGTTCCCCCATAACTAGCTGATTTGGGAAATCAGAATCTGTACTCTCCTAATTTATTTCTAATTCATTAAGCACGAGTTCCAGAAAATCCCCTGATTGAAAAACAGTCAGTTCTGATTTGCTGTCATCCTTAGATCTTCATAAGGCAGATAATCTGTGCTAAGAACATCTACCGTTTTAATCTGTTTATTCAAGGGAAAAAGTTCACTTTTTGTTTTATCCGGTTTCAGCTTTCCTGCCTAACGTGAAAGCTCATTAAAAGGATGAGAACCGTCAAAGTGCACCAAGGCGCAGCCCTACCCACTCGTTAGCTCTCCAAATGGGGGCCCAAAATCCTCCTGCTGATCGAGGTGGGCACAGAGATGATATATCTTTAAGTGGCTGTGTTAACAGAGAGTTATCTGCCTGTCCCCGAGCCAGTCAGACCATCTGGATTAAATCTGAGCAATCTCTTTAGCCAAAGTCTAGAGATGTTTTCTTTATTCTGTGTCACTTCAGGCAGAAGAAAAGTTAGAAATAGAGGGAAAGTGCATTACTAAATATGATTGGCCAGGATTTCAGATTCCAGGGGCAGGAACAGAGAAATTAAAAACACAGAGAAGAAAACACAATAAAAAAAATATATATGTACACATATATATCGACCTGTATCGCGATCTAGTTTAAGAGAAAAAGAAAAGATTAAATTAGAAATATTTTTAAAATGCACACTTAAATAATAGCGCTGCTTCTTTGAGATTGGGTGGCTGACGCTGTGCATTAAAAAATATCCATCTTTTATCGATGTTACCAATTACACCTATAATTTTTACCTTGTTTATAAGATGCCAAAACCATATTCTCATCTTCAACTTCAAAAACCGTGTCCACATCTATTTGCCTTTGGATTAAAATGGCCTTCAGTTTCCCGAAGTCATTTGACTTTAGAGCCTCGAGGAAGTTTCTCTTAAGGAGCCTGGCAGCTGCGGAGGCCGCGGCCGGGAGAGCGGGGCCGTCCATCCTTCCTCTGCCTCCCTCAGCTTCGCTGGGATTTATCAGGAGAGCGCACCAAGCGCCCGGGCACATGCTGCAGGGCCCACAAAGTGTCGGCTAATTTTATCCCGAAGTTATGCGGATCCGTTCTATTTATATAGGGATCATTTTTAACTTCAAAATACCCTTCTTGGCTGTCGCTGCCTTTTCAGGTCTTTAAAACTAGCTCTATATTAACTGATTCTCGAATAATATACCCTGCCAGCGCGAAGGAAAACCCTCGCGGTCCATTTCAGAGAGTGAAATGTCACTGTTATATGATCAAAGTAATCATGTGAGATTTAAAAGCTCTTAATGCTTCTTTTTCCCTCAGTGAAAACATCTGGTGCCCAACTGGAGGTCCAGCCTTGCTCTGTTTAACCAATAGCCCCAAAGAAAAATGTGTTCCAGTTGCCGGATACATGTGCTTCTGAAAAGCTGTAATAATTCTGTAATATAACTCTGCAAAATCAGGCATGGTCACACGCATTTTAAAACAAACGGAAAGTTTGCAAGTGACCTAGACTTGAACATTTTCAATGTCACGGAGGAAAGTGGAGTGGGATGATGATGACTGGGGATTATTTTAGGTAAAGAGAGACCAAAGAGGCAAAAAAGCTAAATTCAGTGAGTGAATGAACTTTATTTAATCATGTATTTTTTTTAGTCAGTTAGAAAAGACCATATAGGCACAATCGTGGAAATATGAATATGGACTACATATTACTTGATGCTGTGAAATGATTGCTCATTTTTAAAGGTATGGTAAACATATATGGTTATTTAAAAGAATATTCTTATTCTTAACTGATACATTAGGAATAAATTGTCATGATGTCTAAACTCTTTGCAATTTGTTCAGAAATTCAAAAATAAATATATATACATACACACACATATATACATGGATGTGTGTGTGTGTAAATAGAGACAGAAAGAGAAAGCAAATTTAGCAAAAAGTTGGCAAATCTAATGAAGGATCTATGAGTGTCCATTATATTATTATTTTTTATTTTTCTCTAAGTTTGAAATTTTTTCAAATAAAAAGTTAGGAAAATACTCAATTTTTAAAATTTATAAATCATTAAAAATTAGAAAAATGATAATAAGTATTAATTTGAATGTAAAAAATATCATATTTATGTACTGTTGGTGAGAGTCCAAATTTAAGATTATAACAGCATTTAATTCTTAGAGTTTACCAAAGGATGTAAAATATGGATGCAAATCGTAACACAATTTTTAACTTATTGCATTGATGTGTAAGATAATTACAAGAAAGTAGAAGTTGACAAGTCAAGTGTACAGCTCGTTGAATTTTTACAAAGTGAACATAACTGTGTAATCCACCCCCATAGAATACTCCCCCCTTCTCCTCAGGGGATACATCCTGAGGCCCCCAGTGGATCCTGAAACAGGACATTACTAAACACTGTTTTTTCCAATACATACATACCTTTGATAAACTTTAATTTATAAATTAGGTACAGTAAGATATTAACAATAATAACTAATAATAAAATAGAACAATTGTAACAATATACTATAATAAAAGATATGTGAATGTAGCCCCCCCCCAATATATCTGATAACTGGGAGGGCCACTAAGTTATTAATGGGTGGGGATCAGACGCAGTGTGAATACTTAGCACACAGGGGTGAGCCCCATGCTGGGCAGCTTGGAGCGGGGTGGTGGGAGGTTTCAGTGTGTCACTCAGAATGGTGAGAATTTAAAACTTATGAATAGTTTATTTCTGGAATTTTACATTTAATGTTTTTAGACCACTGCTCACTGAAACCATGGCAAATGAAACTTTGGATAAAGGGGGACTAATGTAGTTCAGGTATACGTAAAACCCCCGATACGTCTCCTTCCAATCAAAGTATACACCTGACCCCAGTGACAACCATTCTCTTGACATCTAACAATGTAGATTAGCTTTGCTTGTTTTTTCAATGTTTAAAATATTTTGTTAGTATTCTTCATTTTTAAGTTCTTGAGAAGATAAAATTTCAAGCTTAACAAGGTATAAAATATTTGTCCTGAAAAAAAAGATAAATGAATAAAAATATGTGTGTGGATGTTACATTTTTAATAATAGTAAAAAAAATAAGAAGCAATCTAAATACCAAAGGTAGAAAATTTGATAAACAAATTATGGCGTGTACAAATAATGAAATACATTTCAGTCATTCTTACTAGGTAGATCTATATTTATTTTCTTTTCTTTTCTTTTATTATTTTATTTTATTTTAATTTAATTTTATTTTATTTTACTTTAATTATCATCCCAGGATATTTCCATTGCTTTTCAGAGAGTGGAAGAGAGAGAGAGAGAGAGAGAGAGAGAGAAACATTAATGTGAGAGAGACACGTCACATACTCGAACTGAGAGACCCTTCAGTCCTTGGGCTGGGGCTCTGACCACTGAGCAACTGGCTAGAGCAGATCTATATTTATTTTAAAATATCTGTAAAATAAGCAATTTATAAAATAGTATGTGTAGTATAAATATCTTTTTTAAATGTCTATGCTTACATAATTCATGAATATATGTTTGTATATATGTATACAATTTGTATGTATTTATATAATGTACAAATGTATAAATACGTGTACTATAAGTACACATAAGAAGAAAAGTCTGTAAGCATCCATTACCAAATATCATCAGCTTTTATTTCTATAGGTAAGGTTACATCTGATTTCTTCTTTATCTCTTTCTCATTTTGTGAATTCATCTACAATGAGGAAATATCACATTTGTAATAAAAAGATGTTTCTGCACTGAACATATTAATGAGAATAACTTGTTGACTCAGAATAACGACAGGATTACAGATTCCATGAAGCAAGGAAGTGAGTCATTCTCATGGCTAGCAAGCCCAAATGAACAGACGAACAGTGAATGCATGAAGAATTATTCATCGATTATTTACAATGTCCTGGTGGCAAATAAGAGACGGTGCCTTTGAAGTCCTATGGGTAACTCACGGAGACATGTAGCATTTGTTGATAATGTTTTGTCCATTTTTGACAAAACTAAGAGAAAACAGCATTCCCGGTAGAAGAAACAGAGAGATCCAGGAGTTTTGCAATATTGGACGATAATTAGGCCACTAAAACTGACTCTACTGGAAATGAAGAGCAAATTTCACAAAATGGGGGAGAAAATCTTTTAAAATTCATTTTGAAAAATAACAGCAAAATTATGAGACCTTTTTTTTTCATTTAATATTTAATGACATTTAGGTTGGCAGCAATTGTATAATTCATAGAATCACAAAATAAAATGTTTACTATTTTCTGAGGAAGATAATTTTTCTGATCCAATTTTATAATAAAAGCCATTCAAAAGATAAAGGATATTGCTTTATGTTATTACTGATATAATAATTAATCATTGAAATAGCAAAGGATTAAGAAAAGCCCTAGGCAAAACTGATGAAGCTCTTGAGTGCTTTTGCAAATATGATCCTTTTTTATATTTGTTTGACAATATACAATCAATATTTAATTAACTATCTATTCCATTATTTGAAAATTAGAGTCAGAAGTTTCTTTGTTACATTGAGCCAAAATTTGCCCATTCATAATTTCTCCCCATTGGGTCTAATTATGAATGTGCAATCATACATTTATTTTGGACTTGTCCTGGATGAAGGCCTTTCTAACATTCAGAAATAGCATCAGATCTCTCATAATAACTTTTTCTGAAATAGTATCAGCTGTTCCTTATTTGGGGTAGTTTTCAGAATCCTTTTGTCCTGCCTGCCCCGTTATGGATCCTCTCTAGTTTATTGATGAATGCCCCTCTTAAATTTTGGTGCCTAAAATGGAACATAATATTCCTAGAGGGAGCTGACAACTACAGATTATGATGGATAACACTAGGGATACACTGCTTTTTTGAAACTATGGGGATTCTTAGGGGACACTTTACAAGCCTGCCTCATGTAATAGTTGTAATCCCTTCATTGGATACCTATTGAGCACCTACCATGTGCCAGACACTTATTCTGAGCACTGGAGATACAGCAGTAAGCCAAACAGACAAAATCCCTGCCTGTGCGGAACTTAGAATGCTAATGAATTTAAGTGCTAATGGAAGTTCTCAGATCTTTCCAGTATCCTTTACACTAGAATATGACACAAAGTTACAAATTCATTGAATTGCATACAGAAATAATATAGTTTGTTTATATCCAATGAATGGGTCTGATTCCCCTTATGGATTCTCCACCTTAGTGACAAAGGGAAGGGCAAATTAATTTTATTCCAATCTGATATGTTTAGCCTGATCCAAATATTTAGCAGTCTCTTAAGTAAATGCTCAGTCTCTTTAGATAAAATTCTCTTTGAAAGTTGTGACTTTCCTTTTAAGATGATTTCTGGAAATACGGGATATGTATAAAAACAATATTGAAAATAATAATATTTAACAACCAGGATAAATTAGAAGAGATTTTGGCCATAAATAACCAGTGTGGCCAGACCAGTGCATGCCAGGCAAATATCGATCGGTCAAGGGTAGAAGTGCAGCTTGTATGACCTCATGAAGGGATAGGGGGTCCGCAGATAGACTCGTTGGCCTCTGAGCCCTCCCTGATCTCCATGGCAGAGTAAACGCTTTAATCTGGCTCTCTTCAGATTTCTGGCTGCCACCACTGGAGCACTTGATCTTGGTCACTTGACTCCAATGCTGAAATCCTTAAATGCTGTAGCCATTTACTATGTTAGTCCAACGTATATTTGGAAACTCTGTGCCCTCCCTCATACTTCTTACAAAGCCCACAAAGAACGCACAGCTTTCTATAGCTGCCTTCTTGCTCTTTCCAGAGCCAGAATGGACATGGACCTAAGCAGAGGGCTGGACTTCTCCAAAGAGTTCATATTCTCCCTGATGCTGGACCGGTAATCTCAGTATCCTCAGACCTTCCAAGTCCCTTCTCCCCTTCACTGCTCCACTAAAATTCAACCCTGGATGAAATGTGTGAACCAGGATGAGAGCATGTCACCTGACCCCTGCCTCGATCAACCTACATCCCCTCTCATAATGCCTCAAGACCCCCAGTCTTCCTGGCCAGAAGGGTCCAGTTCTGGACTTTTTTCTTCCCCTTTAACCTTTCCCTTTTCTCCCTAGGTCAGCAAGTTTGTTGACCTCCCTCCATAGGTGGAAGGGTTGCCATCTTTGCCTTGTGGAGAAGACTCCATTATCTGAATCTTTCAGGCATTGACCCTGATAAAATGATTTCAAAAAATCCTCATTTCTTAATGCTTGATTTTCACAACTATTTTGTTTCTAAAACTTGATATTGACACTTAAACCTGATCAATAGCCAATTGGTCCTAGGGTGCTCCCATACTTTCTTTCCCTGAGTTAATAAACCTCAAAACTTGGCCCTGAAGGCTGAAGGCTACAAGGAACATAATTTAAGAATGAAATTTTAAAAAGCATTGCTTTAACATTTGGAAACACTACCATTTTAACCTAAAGAGAAGACTTTATTTTTTTCTCACAGAAGCTATGTCAATTCAGTCTCAGAGCTGTAAAAATAAATAAATCTAAACTTTGTGGAATAATGAGAGAACACAAAGCCAATATCCATAAAGAAATGTGTAAAATTAAGAAAGTCATTGGCATTGTGCTAAAAAAATCAATTATTGACCAATTTATCTGAGCAGCAGGGAAAAAACTAAGAGATTATTATTTGTACTTACAAAACAAATAGCAGCTTAATTAAACTGCCCATCAAAGTCATTCTAACACATAGGAAGTAATGTGACCAGTGCTAATAAAACAGATTTGAGACCTGCCTACATTATTTAGACCACGTCTTCAATTCACCACCTCAGAAGGCCAAGTTACACAGTAGACACATTTCAGCCTGTTTATTCAGTCCTGTCAGAAATTCCTGTATCCTCCAGCTCTTAAAAATGAAAACTTTACATGCTAAAAGATGAATATTTTATTATTGTTTCATGACATACCCACGACAGTGTCCTCTGCTCTTGGAACAAATGAAAAGCTTTCTGACAAGGTGATGCCATTGTGGCAAGTGGCCCATAAGACCCTCATGTTCTCCCTGGGGTCCCCTGGGGGAGGCAGCTGGCACAGAAGCCCAGCTGCTTGTTTTCTTGATGTCTGAGCACAACACAATCTAACCACTTAGAGTATTTTCTCTGGAACACAAATAGTTTCTTGGTCCCTTAAGCATTTAAACATAAATTTGATGTTATTAGCCAGCAATTACTTGTCAAATGCAACCATAGAGAAGAAATCAGAAGCCAAGTTTTCAAAAATATACCTATAGAAACCAAAATCTTTGAAAAAACAGAATCCCTTGGACCTCCCTGATTTTCCCAGGCAGATGAATTAAGATGTCCTTGACACCAGCTCACAGAAATGGTTGATACGGTGGTCCGATGTCCCTTTCTTCTGAGCTATTATATTTGCCTGCCATGTAGCATCTTACTCATTACATGTCACTTTGTTTTGTTTGCTATCGTTTCACCTGTTAGTGTTAATTATTTGTATAAAGATGTTTTTGGTTATAACACCAACAACTGGAACTGACTTGAACAATAAAGAAGACTTATTGGTTCACAGAATAGATGATTCCAGTTGTAACATGGGTTTCAATAAAGCTCTGATCTAGGGGTCTACAATGTCAACAGGGCTCTTTCAGGTTGGTGGTATAATTATAATAGTCATTATTTCTAGTTTACAAATTTAAAAAAACTAAGACCCAAAGACAGCAAGTGAATTATATAAGGTCAAACAACAAATAAGCAACAGAGCTAAGATTCAAGCCTACATCTTGAGACTCCAAACCAATGTTGCTGTTGAACAAAGGCTTTGTATATGTTTTGTTTAGGTTAATAACAGGAGTATATTATGATCATTGAATAACCTAGGGAAAAAAAATCTGCTTACATTTATCTTTTCATTCAATAAATATTTATTGAGAACTTACTATGGACCAGGCACTGTACTAGTTGTCTTTTGCTACATAACAAATAACGCCAAAATCTATTGGCTTAAAACAATAAGGATTTATTATGGCTCATGGTTTCTGTGGGTCAGGAATTCAGACTGGACTCCATGGGAAAGGTTTGCCTGTGCTACATGATATTTGAGGTCTAAGCTGAAAGATTTAAAGGCCAGTAGTTAGAAGATCCCCTTGCAAAATGGCTTGGTCACTTGGCTAACAATTTGGTGCTAGCAGTTTGTCCTGGTTCTTCTTAGAGCTGCTTGAATGTTCTCATGACATGACAGTTGACTGTGTCCAGAGTAAAAATTCCAAAACAGGAAGTTTCCTGGGAAGTCAGACAACAGCACTTCCACCATATTCTGTTGGTCACAATGAGCAGCCTGATTCAATGTGAGATGGAGATAAAAGAAGTGAGAATCCTCGGGATCCATCTTAGCTACCGCTGGCGCTTTTCCTAAGCCCTATAGATTCGTGAAGAAGAAACTCCCTTCCTTTATGGAGCTTGTATACTAGTGGAGAGGCTGTGGGGGATCAGACAATTAAAAGTAAAAATAAACAGACAGTAAAATAGATAGTTTGTCAGGTGGGAGTACGTGCCACAGAGAAAAATAAAGTAGGAAAGGTCTAAGATCACAGCCAGCCCATGATTCACCCTTGTACAGATCAGAGAAAGGTGTGCTCCTCTAGGCCAATAAATAAGAAAAGGCTGGTCCTTCCACTTCCAGGCTGGTCCTGGGGAAGTGCTATAGCCCTGGAAAACATCGCAGTTTCAAATATATGGTCAGAGAAGTCCTCACTTTCCCTGAGCAATAACTTGAAGGAAGTGAGGGAGTAAGTCACGCTGACATCTAGGAGAAGAGCTTTCTAGGCCATGGGAGCGGGAGGCGCGGAGGTCCTGAAGAAGAAAAGGTGACACTAAGAGGCCATCCTCATTAGGATCCCTCCACCTCTTTTCAAAGTCTTTGAAGTTCAATAAAGCTTGGGAATGGAGCTGATAGATATTCATTTATTTATTTTCTTATACTTCTTGAACACAAGTCCAATTCCCTCAAAGTTAAACCTAGAACAGCATCTTCATATTTGCTGTGTCTGGCCTGACACACAGTAGGTTCTCAAAAATAACTTATAATTGACGATAGTTTTACATTTTTCATAGATAAGTAGGAAAGTGCACATTTTGTTTTATTTTTGGATATACAATATTGAAGCGGAGCAAACACAAAACAATTCCAAACCATATTAGGGTGTCAGTCCTCTATTATCCAAGTCCACTATGTTGCCCTGGATATTGTAGCGTGGCTCGAGGATTATAATAGGAATCTAGAAAACTAGTGCAATTAAAACTATACTTTTATAACAATGCAGATCAATTCTGTGTGCTAAGCATATTATTTGGTAAGACTATTTCCCTTGTTTGTAAAATCAAGTGAAACCATGTGTATAAACACGCTTCGTACACTATAAAGTATTCCAGAAGCATTCCAGGATTCCAATTGCTGCCATTCGGCACAATGTGCTAACACAACATCATAACTCTCCTGAGAGGAGCTAGAGGGTGTTGCTGTAAAAGAGCACTGGGCTGGGACCTGGAATGGGGACCCACTCTGGTGATAATCAGCTGTGTGTTTCTAATAATTCAAAACACCTCTCAGTGACGCAATTTCTTTCTGCTCAGCCATTAGATTTTGTTTCTGTTCCCTTCTCTCTCACTGAATATGGTGCCTCCTGGATATTGGCAAAGCTCGACAGCATTTGCAAAAGCAGAAGTCCTTGCCATGATTTTCTGAATTGGCTGCCCCTCGCCCTTGCAGGCTCAGGTTCCGTCTCCCGCCAGTTGGGGGCGCTGGAAGAACTCTCAAAGCCCTTCCAGCTCTAAAGTTCCACATATTTATATTCTTGGTGGTAATTACAAACAGAAAGCATGTGTTTAGCATAAAATCTATTTTTTTTAAATGCCACAAAGAGCTGAAATGCTTGCTTTGTAAATGGCAGGGCCCAAAGTCCTACTTAAGCACATCTTCGTTGAGAGCTCTCCTTGGGGCTTGACATCCTCTGTTTGGCACGATCGAGCAATTCATTAGCCACTGCTGCACCCTTCTTGGGACTAATATCAGTGAACAAACCAGCTGTCTTTCTTGTGAGAGTATTTAAAGTGAATTTGCAGTGAATCACTCTGAGCTTTGCTGGAGCATCTTGGTCACTGGCACCATGTGACATTGTTCCCTTTCAATGGTTCCCTTAATGGGTGGCGGATGACAGAATGGCTGGATTGACACAAGCAATAAATAAGCACTGGTCCACCTGAATTTTGACAGACTGTTCATTTAATGTCATCGTTGACTGTGAAAGACAAGGTTTCTTGAGATAAAACATCCCTGAACACACTGGGTGGCCATTAGCTCTGTGCTCTAGGTCTCCTAGCAACTGACTTGCATTTACATGTCCTTCCAGCACAGTTAAGCGTCAACACCAGCTTGCACTGCCATCCCTCACCCTTCACAAAATCAGCTCGAGGGAATAATTTACCATAATTTTGTCTTAGCAGAACATTAACCTCACCACTGTACTCCAAGCAGCGTTTGCATCCCCTTTTCACGTTAGACAAATTTCTAAAGAAGAAGGTGTCATTAGGGAAGAAAATTGCCCATCCCTTTCAGGTGTTACAGACATTAGGCTGTTCTGAATTATCTTTTTCTAATATTCTGGAACGTTCTTTAAGACCTCCAGCTCACTGATGCCACTAAGCTGTTGACCAGTTGCAAAGATTCGTCAACTTGGCTTTACGTAGGTAGAGATACCTAAGCTGTGAATGCCCACAAGACGCAGGAAAGCCCTTACGCTGGAGCTTTGCTGAGGGCCACACCTAATCTCGGTTCCAGCAGAGAAAATTTCGCGTGATGAGTCATGCTGACAAAGCTGTAGTTAAGGCTGGGGAAGGGAGAGAGAGGGAGTGGGAGCACATTTACAGGAAAACCATAGGGAAATAATCCACCTAAAGAAAAACAACATTCTTGTTTTGGGAAAAACTTGTTTACTTGTCAAGTAGAATCACAGGATTATAAACTGGAAAACAGTTTTGACTTAAGTGTACTTATTCAAGAAAGAAAGGACTGAGACCAGATAGTGTGTGTGACTTGCTCAAGATGACATAGTTAATTAGAGGCAAAGTGGAGCCGCCAACCTGATGTCAAGAATCATACTTTAGTTTTTGTACCACTTGATTCTGCCTCCCGACAGTTCTTGTTCTCCATCTCCTCTCCTTAAGCTGACTTATCAGGGTGAAGAAAATATAGGAAGCCACATTGGTGTCTATGGGAACGCTATCATACGCTCTTTGAAGTGAAGACATTTAGGAAAACTTTACAAATTTATAAAATAAACATTATTTTCTACATGTGATATTTTTGATGTGGCCACTGTATACTTGGGGGAGTCAAAAGCTGACACAGGGTTCCCCTTTTGGCAAATATTTTTAAGGATGCTGTTTTAGAAAGAAACCCACAAATGCAGCTGCAAACAACAAAGCACATTTTAAAGCGCGAACATTTTTCTGGAAAGAGAATCAAAATTAAAACCATGCGGCCACTGGTCTTTTTCTGACCTGTCTTGAATGCATCGGGCCGCTTGATGGCAGTGTTCCTCGGGGAATGAAACTGAAAACCAGCTGCAGCATCGCAGGGAAAAAATCTGAGCCAATGCAGATAAAACGTGATCGAGATGAAATTACAAATATGGATGAAAATTGGGGGGGGGGGGGAGGTATCCACATAAACCATATCTTTTCTGATCCTATTTTCCTACAATGTATTTCTCAGTTCAGAATTTGCCAGGGGTTTATGATGTTACAGAATGCATTTCAAGACATGAGTGGCCAACAAATACGTAAATATAAATTAAACATTATTTGGAAGCGGGGGGGAGGGGAGGGTTGTCCGTTTATTGTTTGCTTTCACACAATGGTGTTAAAAAGAAGAGCACCTAAAATAATAAACTAAATATGCTTTGTACCGTGTGTCTTCAGATTCTTTCCAGATTGTTATTGTTTTATGATCCTCTGCCTTTGGGTGTGGGAAAGCAAGAAGAGCTTGCTTCTCATGCGGACAGTTTTTCTCTTCGGCTGAAAATATTCCCTATAAGACCAGAGTGAGATCTCCCGAGCCTCTCCTAAAGAGGCGTGAAGCCGCAGACCGAGGTTAAAGCAGCAGCCACTGTCAGTCAAGGCCCCAGGCAAGACTGTGAAATCAAAGATTTGTTCCTGTTTCCCAGCTCTGTTCCTTTCTAGTATCTATAGGCTGCCTCTTGATAGCTCCAGGGGGTAAAAGAGCTAGGCTCAGCCTCTAGCTCTTTCTTCTATTTCTTGAACCCTCCGAGGTGGATTTTGTATTTTAAACATGGGTTGTAAGCTTTCTGTAAATCTTAAAAGAATGAATATCAGTCCCCTGCAAGGGAATATTTTGGGACAGGCATGCAATGTACACCGAACTCATACAGCTAATAGCCTTGGCCAAACGCTATCTGATGACTCTCGGGGCTTGGCGGTCAGCCCCCCCACCGAATACCACAACTCCACAACTATCGAGTTGTCATGATGGATCTGACACTGACACACAAGGGAATAAAGATGAGTAGGATGCAGCCCCGCCCGATCTCAGATACTTTATAGTCTCATCAAAGACATTAGACAATATCGACTACACAGCAAGGCAGAAGGGGATGTACTGTGAGAGAAACAGAAAACACAGGAGGTGCGGGGCTGGGGCATTGGAGAAGGGAGTGCTCACACCTTTTGGTGTAAGGAAAGATAATCGTTTAGCATAACTTATGATCCATTCTGTTCCATTGGCAGCCTGGATTATGAGAGTGGCTCTCAAACATGAAGGCACTTCAGCATCATCAGGAAGACTTGCATCACACGGACTGCAGAGCTCCAGCTCTTGACATTCTAATTAAGTTGGGGTAAGACCCGAGAATCTGTTTAATGCCAGTGCTGCTCCTCGGAGGACCACGCTTAAGAACAACTAGCCCTATGGGTTCTATAGAATATTTGCCAGGCTAGAGAAAGTCACCTCTCTTTAGAATTATACTGCAAAAATACCTCCCAAGTCCCTCTTCCTTAATTATTGTTTCTATATTTCAATGATAAAAATATCAGGTAATTTTTTAATCTTAACCCCTTGCCTATTTGGGATAAAAAGCATTTTACTGTTGAAAATATGGTGTGCGTAATGATATAAAATAAATTTTTAAATGTGTTTAATCTCTGCCATAGAACTCATTAATTTAAAACTGCATGTTAAGCAATCATAGCCAGGATTGGGGGCTAGAGTAATTTATAATGTTGAAAGAAATACACAAAAACAATAAAGGCACAAGGAAAACATTTTATTTTATTTATTTGTTTGTTTGTTTATTTATTTAAACATATCTTTATTGATTTCAAAGAGAGAAAGGAAGAGGGGGAGAGAGATAGAAACATCAATGATGAGAGAGTCGTCATTGATCCATTAATCTGCTGCCTCCTGCATGTTCCCTACTGAGGATGGAGCCCGCAACCCAGGGATGTGCCCTGACCGGGAATTGAACCAGGATCTCCTGGATCCTAGGTCGACGCTCAGCCTCTGAGAAATGCCCGGCCAGGCAAGGAAAACATTTTAAATGATAATAAGCAGCTTGACTGATGATCTCATTTGGTAAATTTTATTTCTTTAAAACTATCAAAACATACAAGTTATTATTAAGGGCTGCAGTCTATATATATATATATCTTAATTTTATATTTTAGCAAAAAAAAAAGAAAAATACAAATAGCTAAGATATATACAAGGTGGGACAAAGGTAGGTTTATAGTTGTATGTGAAATGCAGAGCTCCTTCTTGTATTATTATTTATTCTTGTATTATATATCTTTCCATGTGAACAGCTGTAAATCTACTGTTGCCCACCCAATGTCTGTGGCTGGGACAACAATAAATTGACTAGCCAAGGAAAGCTAAAGGGTTGAAGTTCAGGACACAAATACTCTTGGAAGCTAATGTGAGGTCAGGAAACTATCCACCTGACCATGTGATCTTCAGTCTGGGCTGTATCAGTTACGACGTTCCTCAACTTTTAGTAGATACCATACATAAAAACCCACCTTTACAAAGAAAAAAAAAGAAAAAAGCTCAGGATTTACTGACTGTTAAATCTGGAGGGAGGTTTTGTGATCATTGACGACTTTATTTTATAGTTGAGGAAGGTGAAGTCTAAAGATGAAAAAATATGCCCAAAGCCACCCAGTTTCTCCTTTCCACCCCCCATCACACCTAGCTTGCTCCCCGGTGAGCAAGCCCCCTTGGCGTCTCCTTTCTTTCCCACACCACTCGGCGGCAGTTGCTTACACCAGCCCTCCAGTCCCTCAGCATTGTTCTCCATCTGTTGGCTCTGTCCCTCCAACAATGATTGCAAATGCCTCAAAAATGGGAGCCGCTTCTTCATCCCCACCCTGAATTCCCCTCGGATACATGAAGGGCCTGATTATTCCATTTATATATATAAAAAAAGGAATCTCCAAAGTACAAAAGCGTTCACAATAGGGTCTGTATTCTATAGGCTCTTTCAGGTTGCAAGAGCCAGGGCGACCAATTGCGCTTCCCTCCTTAATGGGGGTTTATTGTGAGGACACACAGGCCACAGCCTCCGCAGCTGCACACGCAGCCAGGCCCCACCGGGGACTCTTCCCCGCCTGCTATTGTCCTGGATGAACCTGGAGCTCCTGCAGCCCTGCAGCTGCCCTCCTGACTTAACTGCTTACCCTCTCTGTGCCTGGGGTCCTTCACCTTCCAAACGGAGATAATAATAACGGCGCCTACCTCATTGGCTTGTTGTGAGGCTTAACGAGGCTGACATGTGTAAAGCCCTTACAAGGACACCTGGGGCAGAGGCAATGCTAGGAGATGTCAGCCGTCATTATTAATTCAGCGCAGCCCCACAGATCTCCTTGAAGATGAGGATTCAGGCTCCTCTGAAGGAGAGAGGCACAAAATTCCCTTTTTGTCTTCTTGGAGAAGTTGCCCCCCCCCCAACCCCACAGTTTCTGCTCACTGGTATCATTACTGCCCTGGTGGAGAAAATCAGCTCACTACCCTTCCCATCAGAAAAGGCCTCGGGAGCCACCGATTCCATGGAAACTTGCCACTGGTGAGCAATCGTTTATTCTAGTGCCAAACAGCTGGAGCATTGAGAGAGGAAATAGAGGACTTATCAGATTGGCTTCCTTGTACTGAGGCAGTTTGATTTTCTCTACTTGAGGAATTGTTTGAGCAAATCTTGACTTAACTATAGCACACCTAAATTATACAAACTCTGCAAAAGAGGAAATACAAATTTCCAGGAGGGCTGGGCGGGCGATGTGTGCATAGACCTGTGTTACCGTGCAGGAGCGCCCCTTGGGGCCAGCTACAAATCTTGCTGAAGTTAAACGTGGCTTGTCGTTCTGCAAAGAGGGTCCCTTGTAGCTAACCCTGCTGTTTAATTTCGAGCCTGTCCTGAGCCTTTTTGCTCCAGGCGATGCACGTAGGCGTTGGCAGAGAGCGTCATCAAAGGCCCTGTTAGTGAGAGCTGACTGCTGAAAAGTATTACATTGCAGTCAAATGCAAATTCACTGACAGGCAACTGCAGGTTTCTAGCACTGCAGTTCCAGAGGAATCACAGGGACATAGAATCTTGTCTCCCCTGGAAGATCTGAGCGACAAACTTCCCCAGCTTGCTCAGGTTTCCACACAGGACTGGCTACAGCATTTGTGGGGCCCAGTGCAAGACAAAAATGCAGGACCCTTTGTTCAAAATTATTAAGATTTTTAAGATGGTGACAGGAAAGCATTAATCCAAGTGCTGAGTCATTCAGAGCACAGAGCCCTGGATAACTTGCCCAAGTCACGGGACCATGAAGCTGGATTTGATTCCACCTGTCATTGAAAAACGGCATTTTCCACTGTGATTTGAACACATCACATGGCCTATGGGGAGAGAACGTGAGTGCAGACATCAACCTGCTTGTCCAGTTCCTTCAGCCCTGGGAACCACAGGACAGGGGGCTGGAGGAGAGAATCAAAGTGGCACGTGTTGCCCCCATTTTATTACTGATATTATAAGTCCTCACCACCACTGCACGTCCACACACCTCCCTTTACTGTGAGTCTGAGGACACTCACATTCCCTCTCTAGTCCTTGTGCTTTCTGCTCTGTATCCAGTAAGAGCACTGGCTCAATCCCACTACTAGTTGTGCAAACTTGGCCACATTGTTTATCTTTCTGTGCTTCAGTTTCTTTATGTATAGAACTGTGGATAACAATTGTACCTGGCTAAGGAAACATTACGTGAGCAGACATAAAATATTTAGAATTGTCCCTGGTACATAGTAAATGATCTCCAGGTGTTAGGTGTTACTAACCTGCCACCTTTGCCCCAGTTACCTCAAATTCTCTGTTGCTATCACCACTGGCCTCTGGACTATGAAAGTTTATGTTGGAGCATTCCTCTACTGAAACAAAAGGTCTTTGGGCCAGGACTTCAAATTCATTAAGGGCCCAAAATGCAGACATTTGTTTTTATTTCCAAATGAGGTCAGATACATACATTTGTTCCTCTAAACAAATATAATTGCTAAGTGTCCATATATTAACTGCAGTACAGCCTTACATAGGCGTTTCTTCATTTTTAAATATACTAGAGCCTGAAAAAGTGGAGCTGGCGCTCACAGCAGTGTCAAAGGTCCTTGACACAGCCACCCTGACCTTCCTCCTCTTTCCTTTAGTTAGAAAGCCAAGAACTGGAATCCACATTGTTTTGCAAATGAAAGCGCCCACAGGAAAGGGAAGGGAAACTCACGGGGGCCCCCAGAGCTGAGTTCTGGGGATCAAACCTCTCTCGGAGCCAGCCCTGTTTTCTGGGGGGGCACACATGTGTTTTTCTGTAGTATGTGGTCAAGAATGTGCATTCTCCCCAATTTACAGGGCTGATGGAAGTTGGAAAGGATTACACACTTTAGAAAACAGTAGGAATGGAGCCAAGGGGAAAGGAAAAAGGGAGACCTTAAAGAAAGCTTTGAAATGCCTGGTATCTGGTATCAAGGAGGGCTAAACATGGAAATATGGCATAAAATAAGAGTTGAATTTAAGGCTAAAGAAGAAAACAAAAACTTGAGCTGACTTTGTAACCAAGATACTACACAATGAGTTATTGTGTAAATTTCTTTCTCTTGTTTGGTAATAGATTAGAAGGGAATTTGAAATAAAACATATAAATATCTTTCCTAATGGGGCCTGGGGTGGGAGAAAAGCCTACCTTTAGTTTCAAATGAGTTCATGGATGGGGCAGTGCTTTGAGAGTCCTATTATGCAACTGCGAGCATTGTCAGCCTTCTTGATTATATTCAGTCACCACAGCTGCAAAGCCTGTCCAAACAGCAAACAGGAAATGAGAAAGTAGCTGCACTGCAGCCTCCAAAGGTTTCATCGGCCTCCTGGAGATGCGGGGGAATCTTGAGCAAATCTGTGCACTCTCTGCTTTATAGATAAAAGAGAATTTTATTGTGCGAGTTTATAAACATGGCCCTTGCCGCACGTGTTTGTTCATTTCTTAAAAATATTTTAATGGAAAAAATAGTATTTTATCTGCTTAGATGTATGCTATCTTAGAAGTCTTAAAAAATAAGTATAAAATAGCTCTAGCGGAAGCATAAAGATGAGAGTTGATTTCCTCCCATGGCTATTTCTTTAGATGTTTTTTTATTCTGAAATGTTATTTTTCTTCTTCTTTTCAAAATGGTGCCCAGAATCGAGACACACTCTGTATTTAAATGTTTGTGCCATCTTTCCATTGCTATTTAATAAATTGTGTGTGCTCAGACATTTAGTGGTCAGATTGCACTTGTAAGAAACTAGAACAAATACTCAGCTATTGTATACCTGTAATTTAGGAGAATGTATTTAAAATTTAAAAAAAAAAAAAAAAACTTTTCCAAGAAGAGGCTCTATGCATAGTATTAGGATGGGCTACTCAGATTCAGAATCTGTTGCCATGGTGACAACCTGGGCGCCTGTGGGCTCTGTAAGGGAGGCTAGTGTGGTAATTATATAAGCTGAAGTGTTGTTGAATAACCCCAGGAAGGCAGGACTGCCACAGTGCAATTTCTAGAAAACCACTATTTTAAAATTCATATATCATGACTTCTTTTATATGGAAATCTACCACGTTAGTATTTTTTATATAAATCCTATACAACTGATATAGTGGAAAATAAAAGTTGCTAAGTTTTAAACATCAGAAATAGGCCAAATGAACCATATTATACACTAATGAATTTATTTTCAACAATTCTATTTTGTTCTAAATGGACAATGAACCACAATTAAAGGGCTCACTGTTTCTCATAATATACCACATGTGACTTAGTCATTTGCTTTCATCTGTAACATATAATAATTGTAAAATTGTAAGTAGGTCATTGATTAGAACAATAAATCAATGCCACTGTTTAACTAAGTAAACAAGTTAAATTGGTTACATATTTTTCCATGAAAAACATATTTAAAAAGAGGAATTCAAATGTTCTCATTCCTTTTCACATTTTACATTTAGCATTCTCACAAGTGGTGCTAGTCCATGCTTCTAGGACAAAGATTTCAACCAGTGTGCCACAGCATTGTAAAAACGTGCAGTACCTGACTATTTAGTCAGGGGCACTGACCTCTTTTCCTTTAGATTGTCAAATTAAAACAGTGACAACAGCCAGCACAACAATAGCCATCTGGTG
The DNA here is from genome assembly GCF_054644295.1 of Miniopterus natalensis. Lineage (NCBI taxonomy): Eukaryota > Metazoa > Chordata > Mammalia > Chiroptera > Miniopteridae > Miniopterus > Miniopterus natalensis. The sequence continues at coordinate 61,131,527 of NC_142090.1, read as the reverse complement.
TAAATAAATCAAAATTATACCTATTTCCTTTGTCAGATAGGCAAAAAAATATAACATTTTTTTGGTGTGCCGCAGACTTTTAGTAATTAGTTTAAGTGTGCCATGAGATGAAAAAGGTTGAAAATCGCTGTTCTAGGATACAGATCATTATTTGACACACCAGAAATTAGTTTCTGCTGATGATGTAATGTCATCATTTTTTCATTCAACAAATAGTTATTTAATGAAAAAACTAGTTATTTCACCTTGAACAAGTCTTTTCACCTCCTCAGGTCTTCAGTTTCCTTATCCATAAAATAAAAGTTTATACCGAGGGCCTTTCCAGTTCAAAAGTTCCATCATTCCAAAACTTGCAAGATAAGATAGTCTATAAGTCATTTAGTACTTTTACTTTGAACGAAGAAAAACTATTTATTCAGAACCGATCATGTGCTGACACTGTGCTAGACATTTTACATATATTACCCTTGGCATTGTAAGGTAGGTACTACATTCCCATTTAACAAACAAAGAATCAGGTTATGTCATTTGAATCTCTCCAAGTCAGATTTCAGGTACTTTGCATTATACCACACTCTCCCCACACTAGAGAAGAATCTTCAGCTATCTGTATGGATAATGATTTTTTTTTTTTTGCGATGACAAAGAAATAGAAAATACTATTGTATGACATGTCAAAAACTCTGAGAGCATTGATTTTTAAAAATTATTGAAGGACTCTAGAATCAAAGTGACAAAAGATTAAATTGAACCGTCAAGAAATAGGAACTTCCAGATTCATCCAAAGGCAATGTGATGTAAAAAGTGGACACTACTCAGTGCAAAAACAATGCTAAAAATGGGACTTGGACGTTCGCTTACTGCTCATTAGTACCCACTTATGTCGAGTCATACTCAAGTGATTAATCATGATGGATCTGGGTCTGATCAATTGAATTCTATAAAAATTAAATGCGGGTAAAAATAATCCTTATAATGAGCACTTAAAATGACAGATATGACTTAGTGCAAGCTTTCTTCATTAATCTGAGTGTTTTTCCTATTAACCCTCTGAAAGCACTTTCTCTCTCCCTGTATTTGAAGAAGAGGCTCATAATGATGCTACCATTCAATACGTGTCCACATTTATTTGTAAAACCATTGTATATTCCACAGGCTCCTTCCATTACGAACATGGTCATGTGTCCAGTAGTTTTATGTACTCTTTCCTGAATCAATACTGGCCCTTGCCTGTTCTGTCCATAGAAGAGGCCCCCAAATGCTTTGTAACACAGTGAATGCAATTCTGCCTCTTTATCTTAGAGACTCCTTTGCTTCAAGTCCCAATGTTATACCCCATCTCGTTGGTTTTTTTGTTGTGTGAAAGAGTGGTCTGATGACAGATTTCATTTCCCAGAATTTATTACCTATTGTGTATATTGCGGTTCAGTCACAATGACCCCCATCTGCATTTAGGTTGAATGGGGGCCCCACCCTGACTCAATTTAATAAAAAAAAAATAATGAGGCCACTCAAAGCTCATAGCTGTGTCAGCACTAAGAAAAGGGTCTATAATCAATGCAAATGTGATGTTTCCCTGCTTTGTGGAGTGCAGAGGTTTGACACCCATCTCTTTTGCTGGATCAAATCAGCCTCCCTCTTTGCTTTGAGAATCTAATGAAAGGTATGGACTCTCTTCTTCCCTCAAAAAAAAAAAAAAAAAACACAACAAAAAGCATGTGGCTGGATAATTTATTGAAATGTTAATTGGTGGGTTGTTTCATGCTCTATTTTTTCCTCCCTCCTGTTCCTAGAATGTGGTCAAGCCTCTTGAGATGTGAATGGTGCCCCTGAGGTTGTGCAGAGCATAACCTGCCAATCCATTCATGGGAGGCCTCCCAGAAAGTTCAGGAACCTTTGTACTGCCTGAGGATGGGCCTGAGAGAGTACCAATAATGACCAAGCCTGGATTTGCTGCTTTCCAAGGCGGATGGGACCTTAAGGTCAAGTTTAATTTGATTTAAAGTTTATTAAATAATGTGATTTTTTGCACACTTATACGTAGATATAAGTTCCCACCCTCTCTATAGTTCTATGCACCCCCCCCCCACACACACACACACAATTTTGCACAGTATTTCTTAGGATTTGTGACCCTCATTCCCAACCCATCCTACCTCTCCCTGAGGTCAATAGTAAGACCTTTAACATTTATTAAGTGCTTACTATTGAGTTTTAACAAAGAATAATTCAAGTATTTTTCATGAAGAGGAATAAGGGTTGAGAGGTTAAGTAACTTTCTCAAGGTCACAAAAGCTGCATTGACGGAGGCAGAATTTGAACCCAGACATGCGTAGGGGAGCAGTAAGCTATATTGTTGCCACAAATGCCACCACTCTAGGATGCTATCCTCAGGACCGCATTTTATTTCTTTTATTTTCTTGAGCTTCTTAAAAACACCCTTTAGTTATCCACGACCTTGACCTTAGTCAGAATGTACCCAATTCCCTCGCAGAGATCAGTCACTATTCACACTCTGCCATGTTAAAGAGTCTTCTGCTGCATGCTTCTACCTGCTAGGTCCAGCTCCCCACCTGACCACCCCCACCTCTCAGAAGGCCTGTGTGGCCTTGACTGGCCATCTCACCTCTCCAGACTTCAAGACTCCTCATCAGTAAAATCGGGACTATCATAAAATCGATGACATGTGACTGTTGTGTGAATTATATAAAAAGCAGGGCACAGTAATTACTTGGCATAGGGCTTAGGACATAATAAGAGTTCAATAAATGGCAGCTCATTATTATAATTAAACAGCACTATTCTAATTGTGATGACTTGCCCTCAGTTGACATGTCTTTAAAAGCAGACAAAGGTCTTCAGTGACTCCTTCGGGATTGGAAACCCTTCCCTTGCACTCCCATAAGATTTCGAACATAATTCTTTGTTGCTTTTTTGATTCCATAAAAATGTGGTTTTCACATATTTGTTTTCCCTAACTATACTGTTAGCATCATATTGATCTTTGACCTCGTGGTGTTTTGTATTAGGAGCCAGCACTAAGGCCAGGGACTCTAGGGGGCACCATTCATGTCCTACTAATTGTAAATATTACCTCGACACACTCCCCACAGCTGTCCCTTGCTATCAATCACCTCGGCATGCTCAGATAAAATATGGCTATAATAATGATGATTCTGTATATACGAATACTAAGTATAAAATCATATTTGAAATGGAATAGAAAAGAATGAAGTACTGCATTTTCAGCTATTTTCCCCCTAGTATTAATCTTTTCCTCCCAGCTTTATTGAGAGATCATTGACATATAAGTACTAATCTATCTTCTGATTCTTCTAAGATGTCATTTAATTTTCTTCTGTAACAGAAATCATGGGATATAGTAGTATTCCTAAAGGTAATATGCATGTAGCCATTAAATGTAATAAAGATTTTGTTAGATATTCTTTATAGGATTGAATTTAGAATTTAATATGAAGGAAAATAACTTATCATTGATAATACACACAAAACATCTTACCTTTCTCTAGTTTGTGTAAATTAAGATCATTATATGTCAAGATTGGTAACATAAAGTGTGTACAAAGCTGGTGCACAGAACTCCTACACCAGCAATTTAAACGGGTTCTCAAAAAGCTGAAAAGAATCCTGATTTCGTTCAATTCACTATTGATGTGACTCATGGAGAGAAAGGTTGACTATTAACAAAATTGTCAGGCTTGAGGAAAGGTTTCAGAGAAAGAAAATAAAAAGCATTTAAATTTTAAAGTGTAAATCAAGCTGTTAGCTTTAGAACAAAATATAATTCAGGCCAGGCTAATTTCAAATTTATGATAATTTCATTAGCTGCATTGAAGCTTTCCTTGATCCAATCTGTAAAAGAGTAGTTTGCTAATTAATAATTACAAAATATGGGAGATATTTAAGGCATTGTTTTCAAGCACTATTTGCATTTGTTGTTTTTAAGCACCATTTGCTCACAAGCTGCTAATTATAATTTTAATTCACTTATTAATAGAGGTCTAACAGAATCTCTAGTAACTTTTTTTACTGTTCATTACTGATGTTATTGTAATTACTTTAAAATTATATAAATGCATTTATGTTCAAATAATATGATTCAGAATTTTTCATGTAATTAAACTTCATTTTCGGGTATAGGCTATGAGTTAGCTTTTAATTTACTCCGAAAGATTTAACTGACAACCTCTAAATTCATATTCTCAACTGTATAGTGAAGGATTACGCTGCCATGAAGTAAATAAATAAAACATTCTTGTAAACATTGAAAAGCTGTCAATGATTTTTTTATTAGGGTACAAAATTTGTATCCATCTGTTTTAAACTCACACTCATCCGGTAATTTGTTTAAGATATCTAATGCAATAGGATGTCTTTCCACTTTAATTAAAGTCCTTACATGCCCATGACTGTCATAACTTACTTTTATACATTATGTTAATTTCAGCGGGAAAACGGTAAGAGTAATTATTATAATGGGTGATTAAGTTAAAGACAACCTATAGCAACCCACAGTTGCTTTTTTTTCTATCTCAATAGTTATAGAGAAGCCACTGACCCTCCGGTCTCCCTCTGAAACCTCTGATAACACATTTTTAGGAGTCCCCCTGGGACCCGCCTTCCTTCTCTTTTCCCCTGGCTCCCTTGGGACCCTCGCCTAAGTTCTTTCTCTCTCCTTCCCATCCACCTTTCATCTCAGCTGTTGCCATGGAGTCAACCACAGTAACGATTCTCAGATCAATAGCTCTCTGGTATGTTCACGAGCAGCTCAATCCAATAGTTCAGGTTGTCTCTGTGCTATTTCTTTGCGTATGTAAAATAAAAACTACCCCAGCCTTAGACATTCAAATGCTTTATTAATTGGTGCAAAAATTTTTGCTGAAAGGAGTATTGCTCCGCATCTGGTTTTGTTGTTCTCAATAAGCACGATTTGTTAAATGAGCTTTAAATGATTGAGTTTTACATTTTATGTCCTTTACATAAAATAAATTTACAGAAGTAAATGTTCTTTATGCTCTGGTTCTAGGTGATAGGCCAATTCCATGTGGAAGCCTCTCCCTTCTACGAAGAATAACTAGAAATAACAGGAAAAAAATGTATGATTTAAAAATCTATTATCACAAAGGAAAACATGAGTGCATAGCTTTGGAGGAATTCTAGAAAGAGTAAAAATATATGGAATTAGATATGAGGAAGAAGATGATTGAAACAGCTACTTACTATAAAGGGTACCACTCTGAAGACTGCTGGTTCTAGAAAAAATGGAGTAAACACCATTCCATTTTATATCTCCCACTAATCACAGCAAAAAATCTTGGACCAAAAAAAAAAAAAAGTAAGACACAGAAGACTCTGAAGGGAAGAGGAAATAAGACGGGACATCTGGGGACCTCAGGACTTGAGGAACAGCCTGGCAGTGAGTTCCCGGCGCTTTTTCTTGCCCCATAAATACCTCAACCTGGGTTCTAGAGAAGCTCCCAACCTAAAAAAATGAACTGTCACAGACAAAAAATATCTCCAAGGGAAGTCTGCTTTCCCTAGCCAGAGCCTCAGGAAAATACTGGCCTAACAGAACAGAAACACTTTAACAATACCTGGCTTTTCTTGGCATGAACACTAGAGCTAAAAGATCCACACCCCTCCTTCACCACCATGGGCACCGCAGTGGCAGAGCCAGTGCACAGAGCCCTGCCACTCTTTCCCTCCATAGTGATGAGGAGAGTGCCCTGCGGGCAGCACTCTGACTTCCCCATGCCCCCCTGTAGCAACAGGCGGTGCATCTCCCTGCAAAATTTGGGAGAACTCTGACTTTCCGCCTGCGATAACAGGGAAGTGGGCCTAACCCACAAAGCCTGTATGTAGAACTTTGACTTATGAAGTCCCCCTTCGATTGCTCCCCTTGTGAGTCAGAGGGTGAAACCTTGTCTTCCAAACTCTGACATGCAATGAAGAGGGGGTACCCCTACGCCTACCCAGACAGTCCTGAGAGACTGTGGGATGCATGCTGTCACTTGGTAGCACACAAGCAAAGCAAGGAGAATAACACGGCAGAACTTGATAAACTAAACTGACATTTGAACTATAGCACTCAAAAAGAGGATTAGGATATGCATTCTAAACCTAAATAACTGATAAAGAAGATTTAATGGGGAGCAGGGACCTATAACACAATACTCAAGATGTCCAGAATAGCCTCGATGGTGTGGCTCAGTGGTTGAGTGTCGACCCATGAAACAGGAGGTCAAGGTTCAATTCCCAGTCAGGGCACAAGGCCAGGTTTCGGGCTCAATCCCCAGTGGGGGACCGTGCAGGAGGCAGCCGATCAATGACTTTCTCTCATCATTGATGTTTCTATCTCTTGCTCCCTCTCCCTTCCTCTCTCTGAAATCAATAAAAACATATTTTTTAAAAATATCCAGAATACAGTACAAAATGATTTGTCCTACCAAAACCCACAAAAATCTAGACTCAACTGAGAAAAGACAATCAGAGGTTGATAATATCTAACAATAACTGGAATTGTCTAAACTGATTATTCAAGAAACCGTCCAAATATACTTTAACAAGCAGTTGTGAACACTTTGAAACAAATTTTAAAAAATAGAAAATATCAGCAAAGACATAGAAGATGTAAAGAAAAACTAAATGGAAATTCTAGAAATGAAAAATACAATAAACTAAATTAAAAACTCACTGGATGGGTTCAGTAATAGAATGGAAAGGACAAGGGAAAAAATCAATGAGTTTTAAGATAGGTCAAGAGAAATTATTCTATTAAAAAAATAAAGAAAAATAGCCCAGCCCATGTGGCTTAGGAGTTGAGCATCGACCTATGAACCTAAGGTCATGTTTCGATTCCCAGTCAGGACAGATGCCCAGGTTGTGGGCTTGATTCCCAGTAGGGGGTGTGCAGGAGGCAGCTGATCAATGACTCTCATCTTTGATGTTTCTCTCTCTCCACCTTTTTCCTCTCTCTGAAATCAATAAAAACATACTTTAAAAAAAGAAAGAAAATAAAAAATAAAGAGATCTAATATTCATGCCATCAAAGTCCCAGAAAGAAAGAAAGAGGAATGCATATTTGAGAAATAATGACTAAAAACTTACCAAATTTGATTAAAGATGTAAGCCTACAATTCAAGATACTGAGTGAACCACAAACATAATGAACCCAAAGAAATCTAAGAGAAAAACCTTTGAAAACAATTAGAAACAACAACAATATATTCCCTACAGAGAAACGATGATTTAAATACTTAATAGCTGATTATTCATTACAAATTATGGAGTCACAAAATTTTTCAAGTGCTAAAAAAAGAATTGTTGACTCCAAATTTTATATTAAGTGAAAATATACTTCAGAAATAAGAATTACACTTTTTTTAAAGCTAAGAGAATTTATCACCAGCAAAATTAAAGAACAGCTAAAAGAATTCTTCATATGGAAAGAAAATGATACCAACAGGAAACAAAGAACATTGAAAATAAAGAACAGCTTAATGGGTAAATATATGGCTAAATTCAATAGATTACTTTTTTTTTGCAATGTTTAGAAATTGTGTTTAACAGTTAAAATTAAAAATTATAACAATGTCTGATACAGTTCTCCATGAATGTAGAAGTAATATTTTAAACAACTATTATGTCATAAAAGGGAGGGCAAAGTGACCTAAATGATGGTGATGTATCCACATCCCACTTGAAGGGATAAAATATTTATAATAATAAACTATAATGAGCTATATATACTTTATGTAATCCCTGGAACAACCACTTTAAAAACTTTATGAAGAAATAGACTCTACATGAAAAGATAACACTATAGATAAATCAAAATAGAATACTAAAAAAAAAATTAAAAATGCTCAAGTAGCCCAGAGGAAGACAGGAAGGGGAAAACAGGAATAAAAAACAGAGGGAACCAACAAAACAAGTAATAACACAGCAGACAAATTCTGACATATCAATAATTACCTTAAATCCAAATGGTAAATACCATACTCACTACAAATGTAATGATATAAGTAGGTTAAAGGTGAAAGGATAGAAAATAGAGCTACTCTGGGAAACAGTTCTGGCAGTTACTTAAAAAACTAAGCATGCAACTATCACATGACCCAGCAATTGCCCTCCCGGGCATTTATCCTACAGAAATGAAAACATATGTTCGTACAAAAACCTATAGATGAATGTTCATAGAAGCTTTATTTATTACAACCAAAAGCTGGAATCAGTCCACATGTCCTTCTAAAAGGGAAAGATTTAACGAACTGTGGTGCCTTCATTGACCATAGAAAATTATTTAAAAATAATTTTCAGCAATTATTTAAAAATAAACTATTGATACAGGCAACAACTTGAATGAATCTCCAGGAAGTTACGCTAAATGAAAAAGTCAATTACAAAAAATTGCATACTGTATGGCTTTAGTTCTATATAAGGCATACTTCATTTTATTGCTCTTAGTCTTATACTGCTTCACAGATATTGTGTTTTTACAGTGAGATGTGTTGAACTTCTGACCTACAGAACTATAAAACAATAAATTTGTGTTGTTTTAATCTGTTAAAGTTGTAGTTACCTGTTATAGCAGATATAGAAAATCAATAAAATTAGTTATTACAGAGATGCGAATTAAAACCCTGATGAGATAACACTACACACCTATTAGAAGAGCTGGACTAGAAATTACTGGCAGCAGCAAATGTTGGAGAAGATGTGGAGGAACTGGATCTCTCCTGCACTGCTAGTGGAGATATAAAATGGAACAGCTGCTCTGGGAAACAGCTTGGAGATTTCTTCAAAAACTAAACATGCAGCCCGGCCGGGCGTGGCTCAGGGGTTGAGCGTCGACCTGGGATCCAGGCGATCGGGGTTCGGTTCCCGGCCAGGGCACATGCCCGGGTTGTGGGCTCGATCAGTGACTCTCTCATCATTGATGTTTCTCTCTCTCTCTCTTTCCCTCTCCTTTCCTCTCTCTGAAATCAATAAAGATATATTTAAAAAAAACAAAAACATGCAACCATCACGATAACCCAGCAACTGCACTCCTAGGCATTTATCCTAGAAAAAAGTGAAAGCTAGTGCTTACACAAAAACCTGGAACGTTCGTAGGAGCTTTATTTGTAATAGCCCCAAATGGAAAACAATCCATATGTCCTTTAATGGATAAAGAAATAATCAAACTGCTCAATCCTCAATTGGGGCACAAACGGGAGGCAATCAGTTGATGTTTCTCTCTCTCTTCCCCTTCCTTCCTCTTTCTCTAAAAATCAATTAAAATATATATACTATTCTATTCCATTTAAATTTCTACATTGTCTGACTTAACAAATAAAACTTTTCAAAGTAGTTAAATAACTCATATCGAATACATTATACTTATAAATAGGTGATTCTTAAATTTTCATAATGTTCCATTAATGTTTCTGAAACACAGATATTACATTAAGATCACAAGCCTAAGTAAATTATAAAATAATATATTTTAACGTAAAACACAAAATGTGTTTCTAACAATCTATTATTCTATAAGGCCAAGTTCTAAATATTACATTTATAGAGATATAAATATATAAAAATTATTAACACTAAATTATTGAAAACAGATTTGTTTCTCTTGAAAGTTATGTTCTTTTCAAAAATTTTTTAATGAATTTATTGAGGTTACACTGATTAAATAAGTTTCAAGTGTACAATTCTATAATACATCATCTGTATATTGTATTGTGTGTTCACCAGCCAAAGTCAACAGTTATATTTTTAATTTCAGATTTACTTAGGGTTGAAAGATGCTTACCTACTAAGGAAAAATTATGTTATCTCACATGATTTGGGGGTTACTTTACTATATAATTCTGAGGTTGTTTTCTTTGCTCAAAGAAGTTTTGTAACAAACAGAGGGTATAGGTTGTTATATATTGATTACTGTGACAATGATGATATGCACTGATCCTTAATTATATGAAAACTTGCAAAGCCAATGACTTCATAACTTTAAAAGTTGGCTGGCCACAGGTATAGTTTATATCCCTGGATTTGAGTTCTATCATTACTGGATTATCAAGGAAATAGAACCAGTAGAATGTATATATGGAGAGGGAGAGGGAGAGGGAGAGGGAGAGGGAGAGGGAGAGGGAGAGGGAGAGAGAGAGAGAGAGAGAGAGAGAGAGAGAGAGAGAGAGAGAGAGAGAGAGAGAGAGAGAGAAAATGAGAACTGGCTCATGTGATTATGGAGGTTTGGTGAATCCAAAATCTGCAGAGCGGGCTGGCAGGCTGGAGATCCAGAGAAAAGGTGCAGTTTGAGTCCAGAGGTAGTTTGCTGACAGAATTCCTTCTTGCCCAGGGGAGGTCAGTCTTTGTTTTATTAAGTCCTTCAACTGATTGGATGAGGCTCACCCACATTGTAATCTGCTTTACTCAAAGTCCACTAATTTAAATCTTAATTTTATCCAAAAACCCACTTTCACAGAAACATTCAGTATTATGCTTCACTAAATATCTGGGCACTGTGGGCCAGCCAATTTGACACACAAAATTAATCATCACAATTACTCATTTAAATCAAATTAGACTGTGAAATCCTACCCAGTTGGCAACATCACTTGATTACAATTTGCAGTCCTAAGGCAAAAATAACTAACAGTATTTCTATTTCATTCCGATGACCTTTGAGCTTGCAAGAATCTTACTTGAATTCTTTTCATATGGTCATGTGTTGCTTAATCACAGATACTATCTGGTAAATGTGTTATTAGTCTCTTTTGACGTTGTACAAACATCACTTACACAAACCTAGATGGTAGGTAGAGTCTCCTACACGCCTAGGCTATTTGGTGGAGCCTATTGCTCCTAGGCTACGAGTTTGTACAGCATGTTACTGTACAAAACAACACAAGATAAAATCAAGTGCAAGAGAAAATATGGAATCAGGAGACTCAATAAACACAAGACGTATGAGGCAACCAGCATAACCTGGCATATTGTTTTATAGCCATCTTTTTTATATATATAATTAAAAAGAGTACACTCTAAAATAAAGGTGAAGAGTATAATACAGTAAATACATAAACCAGTAAAATAGCCCGTTATCAGTATTATCAAGTATTGTGAATGATGCATAGTTGTATGTGCTGTACTTCTATAGGACCAGCAGAGAAATAGGTTTGTTCACACTAGTGTCACCACAAACACGTGAGTAATGCGTTTTTCCATACATTATGATTACAGCATTACAAGGCAATAAGAGTTTTTCAGATCCCTTGTAACCTTAGGGTACCACTGTCATATATGTGGCAAATGACTGTGCTGTTTATCAATAAATATACGTATTTAAATTATACCTTATAGATATTCAAATTCTATCTCTGAACGTGTGGTCACCTATGCATATTTCTCATGTCACTAGTTCTCACAGTAGTACTTCATTCTTTGGTGCACAATTTCCACTGTGTGAATGTACCGCAGCTTAACTGTTTCTAATGAACTGGTATTCGGATTGTTTCTATTTTTTGCTGTCTTAAAAAAATTATGCAATACATTTAATTTAGTAATATAATTTCTTGTGCATAAGTACAACTGTTTGTCTAGGGTGAATACTTAGAAATACACTTGCTGAGTCTTAGAGCATGCACATATATAGGTTTAATTGATTGCTGAGTTGCCTAATTGCCTTCCAGAGTGGCTGTACTATTTTAACACCAGCAATGTGAATATACAGGGCTGGCAAAAGTAGGTTTACAGGCGTGTGTACATGAAACATAGAGTTTATTCTTGTATTATTTATTAATTATTGTATTGTTTCCCATACAAACAACTGTAAACATACCTTTCCCCTGACCTGTATTTAAATCACCCATCAAACTATAACTGGCAAATGAAAATAAAGAAAAATGGATGTTCCTATACTCAAAGTGTAAACCCATGTAACCTATTTCGAGAACAGTTTATAAATACCTGAGAAAGTAGAGGATACATATATTGCATGACCCAAGCAATTTTATTCTTGGGCTTACATCCCAAATAAGCTCTAAGACATGTGCAAAACAAACATATATATGAACACATTTCCATTTTTTAATTTAAAAAATGAAAAAAATTTCTAATCAATGTGATACTGATCTATATGTTATAAATTTTTTAAATAAACATGATACATAGTATATTACTTCCATGAATAAATATGTCTTTGAAATAAAGAAGTTTAATAACTAATTTTATAAATTGGTCTTAATATTAACCAAAGACCTTATACAAGTGATTGTTGAATTTTTCTATATACAGAATAAGAAGATTTGTAAGCTCTACCTTAAGCATATAATCTGTTTTATAAGTTGCAACTTTAATAAACTACTAATTTTTAAAACCAAAGATGACCTCTGAAGTGTGTTTTCTATAGCAAAAAGCCATCCTCAAGGCACACAAAAAATTAGTTGACAATATTGTTTAGTAAACACACACTAATACCTTATGTTTCTATAGGTACAAATATAAGAAAATAATAGCCAATGAAAAGAATACATACAAAACTAAGAATGGTGTTTTCCCTCAGAAAAAGGTGAGGAAGATTTTAATTTTATCAGTAGCTCTTGAATATTTTGCCATGTGAAAGCATTCCTCTGTTGCTTGTGTAAGTAAAAATAAATTAAAGAAAATCCTTTGTCAGGTTATGTATACCATTTGGGTTCAATATTCAGGGTCAACATATGTACTTCCGTTTCTACGTTGTCTCAAAACAAGCCTATGTCAGATGGAGTTAACTTTACTTCTTTCGTATTAACTCAAAGCCATTCTCCTAGCACTACTGTTTCCAACCACCTCCTCACTTGAGGGGCTTTATGTAGTGAGTAAAACTAAAAAATACAAACAAGACTCAGAATGTAATTTTGATACTATCATCGAGTGTTTAGTTGTACTTGTCAATATTACCAAGGTGAGGGGTGAAACATCCTGCAATAATTTAGGGAATATCAACTAAAGAAGTACGAAAGTATGCTTGAAAAGGGGCTTACTTTTTATTTTCAAAGAGCTAAAGGAGGAGCTAAGACTCTTGTTTGTTTGCTAGCAAAACAACCTGCAGCCAGGTTGGGTGTGAAATGTGGGCTTTGGGGCACGGTCTGGAAGAAAAGGCAGAACAAAGGAAAGGTTAAAATCCCTGGCATTAAGTTTCCGTTTTAGAGCAAAACTGGGAGGGTCCTAAGAGTGAAGCCAAGTGTCCTTGGACCAGGGTCCCTTTAATTATCTATGATCCTGTCTTAAAGAACAAATTGGCAAAATAAAGTGGCAATACTGGAGCTGGAACACAACAGTTCTTAGAAGATGAGACATTTAATGAAGATTGCTGCTATCTGTTAAAAACTCGTGCTTAGAACATTTTATTAGATTGTAAAATTAAGAAATTTTAAATTTTATTTATTATTCTTTTTCTTAAGAAAGACATCAGTAGCACATATTGTCTTCCCTGGCTAAGGTTTCAGTAATACCTAATAGGATTACTAAACTCCTTGCTTAAATTATGTGTAAAAACTTGCCCAGCACAGGGGACACCTTACTTTGACCTGGAAACCACAGCCAGGAGCTAAAATATTTCACCCAATTTTTCTTTATTCCTACATGTTAAGTCTTAGAAGAGGGAAAGTCCCAGGCTATCCGGGTGAGACACCCAGTTCCCAGGAAGAACTTAATTCTGCAGGAACCCCAGGCGAGCAGTGGCTCCCCCCACCCCTTAGAGGGCAGTGTCTAGGGAGGCTGGAATAAAGGTAAGTTTTGTTCCCACATAGCATGTCAGGTACTATTAATCAATAGAAGGCCATTTGGGATCTATAGAGAAACATTCTTCAGTGCTCTCCTGGGACAATAAGAAGACACAGAGAATTTTATTTTTGCTGTTAGAAACCCAAGAGGGAGAAAGAGTTGGTGGAGAGATGGAATTGGGACAACTGGGCACAAGAAGGAACTAAGAACAGAGAGCAATGTCCAGGGATGGAGATGCCCAGGATGGTGAACTACAAGGGCAGGTAAAATAAGGGTGCTTAATAATAACTTGTATATTGTTTCGTTGGTTGAGCTGTGATGTGACTCTCCTCCATCTCCCACCTGCCTGAATCTCCAGTGCCTTATGCATTGTCTTGCTGGTTCTTTGTTGATCATTAAAAGAAAGGGAAGGGAGATACATACCACAGGGTGGAGAGAAGAGAGATAAGACACAGCAAGTGTGGAGAACTCCAAGTAAGCAAGAAAGAAGGTTGATATAACTGAACTTGGGGATTTCTGAACTCCATGCTGAGGAATCTTTGGAATGCATTATGTGAGATGGGGCTTGTACAACTTTTAAAATACATTGAAGAGACAGATTTATATATATCTATCAGTGTCAAAGAATGTAAAAGAAATTATTAGAAATTTATCATAAGGTTACAAACAACACTGAGGACTTATTTTAGCATCCCGGCTCCATCTCTACAGTCAATCATACTTCATGTAAACAGCCAATATGTTTTTAAGTCATAAAGTATTAAATCAACATATATGGTAAAAACGATCTGTGTCTGAAAAAAGAAATCAGCCTGCCTATAATTCCCACGTTAAAAGAGAGCTCATCTTGCCCCTAAGGCACCAAGGCAAATTCAAGTTCCATAGCTTCTGTGAAATACAAAATAACAGGAGGAAATGTATAGGCTTAAAAAAATAATAATGGTAATAATAATAAAACACTGCTCTCAGGTAAAATAAGTGAAAGGCAGAAAAGGAAATAGGTCTCCAAAATAATTCCTTAGGATTCTCATGTCGACTCTCCTAAAATAATATATAATAAAATCTAAATTCCTACAGCTTGTCTGTGCTCGCACACATAGCTATTTAGCAGAGAAGGTGGGGTTCCTGAAAATGGGAGCATTAACCGAGGGAGCAGATTCCTGGTCTTTACATTGCCTCCTCCGGATACAGCTCTTGACCTCTCCCACTGCCCATCACTGTCCCTTCTCTGACCCCAACAAAGGCTGCTTTCAGCAGCCACTCTTTAGAATGTTGGCCTGTCCACCTGACCAGGCTGTAGTCAGTTCATAATGTGCCTGACAGTGTCAAAGACTAGCCTCAGAACCTGACAGTCAGCTGGCTAATCTTTACTTCTGTTCTTCAGATATTTCTTTGGATGAGCTTTGAGTTTCTGTCTAAAACTGAAATCTACGGTGAAGCTCTTCCTTTGTTTCCTGTGGAAGGCCCAGGTCTATTTCCTGTACTCCTGTTGTTCTCCTGTAGGAGTCAGAGATGTTCACTAGAACAAAGAAAAAATGGCACAAAAGGGCACTTAAAGGAGGAAATTGTACATTCTTCAGAAAACTCGCCTACTTGAAGAAATTACCAGAATTGTCTTTCACCAGTTCTTTCTATCTAAGAGTGTATGGTTGTCCTCAGAATGTAGGAAAAATCTATGTAGTTACAGTATACTACACTGGACTTATATACATATATGTTATTTCAGTAAAAAATCACATTATAAACAACTGGCACTAGGCAAAGTAGAATTAAATGGAGTATGTATGTAGTGAAAGGCAATAGTTTAAAAAAAAAAAGACATCAAAACAGGGTGAAAGAGGAGCACCAGAAGGGGCGAGCTAAAAAGATAAGAGGTGGTGATTGTCAAATGATACCTTAAAATTGAGATTTTGGAGGTGTGATTACTGGCAATGGCAAAATCTTAAAGTAGCACCATAGGCATAGGTGGAAAATCAAGGTACTGATAAGGTCTTTGAAAGAAAGGAGGTCATGGAGCTGAAAAGTTGGGTCTGGAAAGGCTATACATGCGGGTGTTTAAATCACCAAGAATACTGGCTGTGTAGTATAAAAGGGATTGATTGTGAGCCAGGAACTAGAACGTTCCAGGAGAGATGGGAAAGTATCCAAGAGTTAGGGGTCAGTATATAACACAGAAAAATGAAGAGAATATTTAGAGAAGATGCTGAGGACATAGACAATTTTGTTATGACAGACAAGTTCCAGAGGACACAACTTAGAGTTTTGGATAGGGAGATGGGAGAAAGGACCCAGTCATATGAAAAGAGAGTCTGAAGGATGGCCATTGACTAGGGAGCCGGGGCTTCTCGTGGTCATCACATCACATATTAATAAAGGTTCTAAGGAGATTACACAGATGTTGGCAGGGAGGCGGTGAGTGCTGCAGAGAGAGTTCTTGCCAGAATGATGCTCCTGGGCTCTCTTGCCAGTCTTGCCAATGGAGATGTAAAGGCCAGAAGAGGGGTTATCTTAGGTCAAAAACAAATACCTCTGGAGGTTTCTCTCCAGTTTTCCCCACTGTCATGTTCTACACGGGTTCCGGTTCCTACGGAGGGAGAGCCAATAGGTTTCATTCTCCGTGGACAGGGAGTGAGTTTCAGGAGCACTGCAGCATGAAGGACTCTAAGGCCACATCCAGGTTCAGAAGAAAAGGCAAGTGGCCACCTCTGTGTCAGTATCTGCTCTCCCTAGTTTAAGCAGATCCCTAAAGCTCAATTCAACTCCTAATTCTTCACCTCACTCCCTCCTTTTCAACCTGCCTTCTAGCCACTAACACTCACAGGAAGCATTAGGATACCATTTCACTTCAGGCGAAAACCTTCCTGAAGGCCGTCTACTCAGCCTGCTCCACTCTGCTGAGGGGCCCTAAGTCTCCTTGTCCAGACAAGACCTCACTCCTGAGAACCAGAACTTGTCTGAAACTGCCTTCTGGGCTTTCAGTGCATCAGATGTGCTCTTCAATCCTCCCTGTCCCTGCCACCCCAAAGTGTTCCCCTCCCATCCCAGGTACCGTGCACCATCTGCCCATTTGAACAACCCAAGCCGCCTCCACCTCCTCCCTTCCCCCAAATCACATTAGTCACCCATTTCTATTCATTCAACCTCTAAACTTCCTTCAGTCTGCTCTCTTCTCCCTCCCCACTGCCTCCGCCTCCTTCAGATCTGTATCTTCTCTCAAGCAGATTTGGGAAGTCTACTCCAGCTCACCTTCCCCCAGCCAGCAAAGGGACCTTTGTAAAACCCAGATGTTTGTTCCTTTACAAACAGGTTGAAGATCAAAGTTCTTAGCCTTTGACACCACATGTATTTGTCCAGGGGCCTCTCTCACTAGACTAGGACCTCTCACAAGGTAGGAACGTGTACCTCCTTTATTTTGAATTCTCAGCTACTGTTTGGAGATGCAGAATGTGCTCAGTAAATGTTAATCGAAGTAATGCCGGCAGGCAGAGGAAACGTCTAAAAAGCAACATAGTTTTAAAGACTCTCATGAGAATGAGACAGGCTGAGCCTCTTTTAAACAAATGAGAACACTGCAGTTATTTTTTAAACCTCCTAGATAAGTTCTAAGTTTCTCTTCAGGCACTCCCCAAAGAGTTTCTCTCTGCGCCTGCAGCCCATGGTGGGAACCTGGAAAGCAAAGAAATCTCTGGGCCTGAGCGAAGAACCCAGCCCTGCACAGGCCTGACCCCAGCAGCAGTTCAGGGAGCCAAGCTTTTGTGAGTGTGTGCTCCCTGATACATCAAGCTCCCTTTCTCCTTTCCCTTCACCTTGTTTTCAGTAAACCTCTTTTTAAAAAATCTGTTTTTCCCCCTCTCCTGACTTCTGTCTTGAGGGAGAACCGGAACCCCTTCACCGGTGACGAGAGTTGACAGGAGATGGATTTCTACAGCTCTCACCACCAGCTGATTCATCTCTGCTCTCACCGTGGATAACAAAGGAATAGCAATCTTTTAATTTGATAATTAACAAAAAATAGATCAAGGGTGGAAATGGGAGTCTTAATATAAATTTTCTTATGTTGGATTCTGGCTCTATCATTTTTCAAGTGTGTAACCCTGGGCAAGATGCTTAACCTCTTGCCTCGGTTTCATCACTTACAAATTGAAATGGTAATAGTACCTAATTCAAATGGTTGTTGTGGGGATTAAATGAGGTAGTAGATGTAAAGTGTGTGAAATACACTGTGTATGAAATAGACAAGTGTATGAAATAGCTGTTCAATATATAACAACTGTGGTTGTTATTCTAAAAGAGGTTGCAAGTGTGGTCCATGAACAGAACACTAGAAACATTATTGCTATTAGACATTGGACAACAGGCATTTTCTAGAGTTGAGGCCATACAGAGTCAGCCTATGAAGGAGGCTGAAAGTTTTTGTCGCTGATGTCTCCAATTTTTCTCTCTCTATGTTTCTTATCCCTCTGTCCTCTCCCTCCAGGGCCTAACTGCTCCTGGAAGAGCAACCCTATAACCCCTCTGTAGAAATAGGATTGGGTTTAGTGGGGACAGGTGGGCCATCTGGTTGACTTTCAACATTATCTCAGAATTCATTTATTCATCTGTCATAGAGATACATTGACACAACTGAAAAAAACCTATTCATTTTAAACTTGAGTTTCATTACTGGACCGCTCCTCCTATAGTAAACAAGAAGTAAATATTTTTATTTACAAACATGTTTTTATTGATTTCAGACAGAGGAAGAGAGAGGGAGAGAGAGAGAGAGAGAGAGAGAGAGAGAGATATCAATAATGACAGAGAATCATCGATTGGCTGCCTCCTGCACGTCCCCTACTGTGGACTGAGCCCGAAATCCAGGCATGTGGCCTGACTGGAATGAAACCATGACCTCCCGGTTCATGGGTAGACGTTCAACCACTGAGCCACATGGCCAGGCATAATTATTTTAAATAAATTGCATAATTATTTTGTAGCTAGTATATTCCATACTTTTTATATTTGAGTGCGTGTTTGACCTCTCTAAACACCAAATTTACACTGTTCAAACTAATAATCAAAGAATGTTAATTTGTTAACTATAAATATTTAAAAATATATAGGACCATTTTTCTGTTATTGCATGTCTTCACTTTTTAACATATTAGAATTTGCAGAAAACCGCTTGACGAGTTAGAGGGTTGTCTCCTTTACCTTCTGAGAAGCCCTAGAGAGAAGCACCTACGAAGCAAATCTTTCTTTTACTGGGAAGAACTATCTTTTATAATATGTCTTGACAGTATTTTTGTGTTAAAAAATTTGACCCGTTCTTGAAACAGAGGTAGGGAGAGGAAGAAAATAAAAAAGATATGCAGGGACTACTCCCTATCATATAGTACATAAAATGGCAATAATCATGAGTCACTTATTTCACGAGTGACTGGGAATATTGCACATGATAACACTGTAGAGAACTTTAAAGAGTTAGAAGTACAATCATGAAAGGCTGTCCACTGACAGTGTGCTCCAATCAGAACTTTCAGTCAGTGAACTCTTTGTTTCTGGTCCATGGTGAGATAAGTAAGAAAATTTGAGAGTAGGCATTTAGAAACTATTATAGAAAATTGACAAAGTAATTTTACGTTTGTTGAATCAAATAATACAAGATTTGGGCTTGTATTTTGTATGTCTGGTTTTTCACTTCATTTGCTTCATTTCCTGGTAATTTATTTCCACTGTACTTTGAAAGTCAAAGAAAAACCTGTCCTTCACTGCACATCTTTTGAGAAGCATTGACAAAAGGTATTATTATTTCTGAAATTTTGCCTAAGAACCATTAAGTTTCTAATTGTAAACTAGTTACACGTCATTATTTGAGAAACACTGTTTCATGCCAGGTGTAAAGAGTTGCCAGCACACAAACAAGTTCCAGAACAAGTTTGTTTTTATTGGGTAACTTGATTGTTTGTCAGAAACCATTTTCCCATGAGATAACATAAACCCAGGGTTATGTTCTTGGTGTAGCCTATAAACCCAGGTATCTCAAAAGATTGCTCAGCTATATTATAAAATTCATGGTGATTACAGAGGGAAAGAGGGTGGGTGGAGTTAGAAGAAGGTACAGGGGGATAAATGGTGATGGTAGGAGACTTGACTTGGGGTGGTGAACACGCAATACAACATACAGATGATGTATTATAGAATCGTACCCCTGAAACATATATAATTTTATTAACCAAGGTCATCCCGATAAATTCAATAAAAAAGAAAAACAGGAAAATTCAATAACTGGTATATACTATAAAAATTAATAACCAGTCTCCTCCAACCTCTTACAATGGAGTAAAAAGGCTCCTGAATTCCAAGCCAGAAAATATCTCTCTTCCCCATTTGCCTGTGAGAAATGGTGATTCTTAGCCCTAGCATGGTGGTGGGACGGGGTAATGAGGGGCCTACTTCTGCAGAAGTTGTTTCCTTAGCAACACTCAGAAAACAGAATGGAGCTATAGCACTCTTCACATAGTCATGAGGGAATTAGGAGGTCAAGTCTGAGGGAGCTTACTGGTGATGTTAATAAAATTAAACTGAGGTGACTCCAAGATTGCCTGAAGTTCAGGTTAGGTAGGTTTTGCTGGACTTGAAAGTCCTGATTCTTTACCACAAACGCCTCTGTCCTAAACTCCAGGGCATTGTTCTCCTTGGTGGCCTTGCAGTAAAATGGTGACTAGACTTCATCCTGAGTTGAGATCTGTCAGTGGCTCCCTCAGGGCTTACTTCCCTTTTGTTGTTTGAAATGATTGTGAGGACAAATCTAGGCTTGGTGAGAAACACGGTTCGAATAAATTAGTGACGTTTGCCATGGGCAAGGGAAGAAGAGGGAGTCTGCACAGCAGCTGTGTTTTGCTATGCGGAGCGCATCCTCCAACCTGCAGGCTTAAACCCTTTGATTTCAGCTGAAACCGGGCCGAGTTATTGAGAATGTAAATTAAAAAACAAAACCAAAAAACACCTGGGAATAGCAAAAGGGAAACAGACGTAGAGAATAGCACACAACGAGGTAACCTCGTTTGCAATTTATGGTTTATTCACTTTGTGATACACGGGAAAACGCACTGAAGCCTGGCTTCAGACCTAGAGTCCACGGAGCATAGTTTTATGTCTTCACCACTATCCAGGATTGTTTTGGTTTTTTTCTTTTTCTTTTTTTTTTTAAACAACATAGTGATTAGACATTTATATAACTTATAAAGTGATCACCCTGATAAATCTAGTACCCATCTGGTACTATGCATAGTTATTACAATATTATTGAATATATTTTCTATGCTATACTTTATATCCCTGTTACTATTGTGTAACTACCCATGTGTACTTTTTAATCCCTTCATCTTCTTTTCCCAGCCACCCAATTTGGTTTATTCATTTTTTTAAAATTAATTATTTATTTTTTATCTTCATTGTTGAAAATATTACAGATATCCCCTTTTTACCCCCATTGCTCCCCTCTACCCCACCCCCAGGCCTTCCCCAGACCAGTGTCAGTGTCCATGGGTTATGCTTATAAACATGTAAGTTCTTGATTAATCTCTCCCCACCCTCTTCCCCCTCCCCACTTTCCCTCTGAGATCCCTCAGTCCGTTCCATGCTTCTATATCTCTGGATCCACTTTGTTCATCAGTTTATTTTGTTTATTATATTCCACATATAAATGAGATCATGTAGTAATTGTCTTTCTCTGACTGGCTTATTTCACTTAGCATAATACTCTCCAGTTCCCTCCATGCTGTCCCAAAGGATAAAAGATCCTTCTTTTTTACAGCTGCATAGTATTCCATGGTGTAAATGTCCCACAGCTTTTTTATCCACTCACCTACTGATGAGCACTTGGCCTGTTTCCGGATCTTAGCTATTGTAAACTGTGCTGCTGTGAACATAGGGGTGCATAAGTTCTTTGTGATTGGTGTTTCGGGTTTCTTAGGATATATTCCTAGAAGTGGGATCACTGGGTCAAATGGCAGGTCAATTTTTAATCTTTTGAGGAAACTCCATACTGTTTTCCACAGTGGCTGCACCAGTTGGTATTCCCACCAGCAGTGTACCAGGGTGCCCTTTTCTCCACACCCTCGTCAGCACTTATTTGTTGATTTGTTGATGGCAGCCATTCTGACAGGTGTGAAGTGATAACTCATTGTGGTTTTAATTTGCATCTCTCTGATGCTTAGTGACTTTGAGCATTTTTTCATATGTCTCTTAGCCATTTATATGTTCTCTTTGCAGAAGTGTCTATTTAGGTCCTTTGCTCATTTTTAAATTGGATTGTTTGTCTTCCTTCTGTTAAGTTGTATGAGTTCCTTACATATTTTGGATATTAACCCTTTATCAGATGTGTCATTGGCAAATATGTTCTCCCATACAGTGGGCTCCCTTTTCGTTTTATTGATGGTTTCTGTTGCTGTGCAAAAGCTTTTTATTTTGATGCAGTCCCATTTGTTTATTTTCTCCTTAGTTTCTCTTGCCCTAGGAGATGTACCAGCAAACATACTGCTATAAGAGATGGCTCAGATTTTGCTACCTATGTTTTCCTCTAGGATTTTAACGGTTTCATGTCTTACATTTAAGTCTTTCATCCATTTTGAGTTTACTTTTGTGTATGGTGTAAGTTGGTGGTCTAGTTTCATTCTTTTGCATGTACCTGTCCAATTTTCCCAACACCATTTATTGAAGAGACTGTCTTTACTCCACTGTATGTTCTTGCCTCCTTCCTCAAATATTAATTGACCATAATGGCTTGGGTCAATTTCTGGGTTCTCTGTTCTCTTCCACTGATCTATATGCCTGTTCTTGTGCCAGTACCAGGCTGTTTTGATTATAGTGGCTTTGTAGTATAACTTGATATCTGGTATTGTGATCCCTCCAACTTTGTTCTCCTTTCTCAAGATTGCTGTGGCTATTTGGGGTGTTTTTTGGTCCCATATAAATTTTCAAAGTGTTTGTTCTAGATCTGTGAAATATGCTGTTGGTGTTTTAATAGGGATTTCATTGAATTTATAGACTGCTTGGGATAGTATGGACATTTTAATGATGTTAATTCTTCAATCCATGAACATGGTATACTTTCCCATTTGTTTATATCTTCCTCTGTTTCTTTTTTCGGTGTCCTGTAGTTTTCCAAGTAAAGGTATTTTATATCTTTGGTTAAGTTTATTCCTAGGTATCTTATTTTTTTAGTTGCAATGGTAAATGGGATTTTTTTTTAGTTTCTCTTTCTGAGAGCTCATTGTTGGTGTATAAAAATGCCATCAATTTCTGGATGTTAATATTGTATCCCGCTACCTTGCTGAATTCATTTATTAAATCCAGTCATTTTTTTGGTGGAGTCTCTAGTATTCTCTATGTACAATATCATATCATCAGCAAAATAATGACAGATTTGTTTCCTCCTTTCCAATATGGATGTTTTCTTCTTGTCTAATTGCTGTGGCTAAGACTTCCAGTACTATTTGAATAAGAGTGGTGAAAATCGACACCCATGTCTTGTTCCTGTTCTTAGGGGAAATGGTTTTAGTTTTTGCCCATTGAGTATGATGTTGGCGGTAGGTTTGTCATATATGGCCTTTATTATGTTGAGGTATGATCCCTCTATTCCCACTTTGCTGAGAGTTTTTATCAAAAATGGGTGTTGGATTTTATCAAATGCCTTTTTCACATCTATTAATATGATCATGTAATTTTTGTCTTTCAGTTTGTTTATGTGATGTATCACGTTTATTGATTTGTGAATATTGTACCAGCCTTGCATCCTTGGAATAAATCCCAATTGGTCATGGTGTATGATCTTTTTAATATATTGCTGGATCCGATTTGCTAATATTTTGTTGAGGATTTTAGCATCTATGTTCACTAGGGATATTGGCCTGTAATTCTCTTTCTTTGTAGTGTCTTTATCTGGTTTTGGAATTAGGCTAGTACTGGCCTCATAAAAAGAGTTTGGAAGTGTGCCTTCCTCTTGGGTTTTTTGAAATAGTTTGAGGAGGGTAAGTGTTAATTCTTCTTTGAATGTTTGGTAAAACTTCCCTGTGAAGCCATCTGGGCCAGGGCTTTTGTGTGCTGGGAGCCCTTTGATTACTTCTTCAACTTCATCAGCAATTATCGGCCTATGCAGGCTTTCTAACTCTTCCTGATTGGGTTTTGGAAGGTTGTATTTTTCTAGGAATTTGTCCATTTCATCCAGGTTATCCAGCTTGGCAACATATGGTTGTTCATAGTGAATTCTTAACACAAGATTCTCAAACCTAAGATAGAAGTCCTGGAAATAGCCCAAGGCTCGCTCTTTTAGGTCTTCATTCTAAATTCTGATTTCACATGTGAGGCTCTTCTCTTTCCCAAAGATTGACACCGAAAATGTCACTAGATAAAAAATCCTACCCCTACCTACCTGGTCATAAGGTAACTATGACAGAATTCTTAACCAAAGTAGTCCATGGGTAGAATCCCAGTAGCTTATGACCCCGGGAAAGAGAAAAATCTTGATTTCAAATGGGATTTAGCATGTCCCTCAGTAGAATTCAATGAAAGTAGAAAGTAGTTTTGCCTCAAAAGCATTAGTAGTACTTGTGACTTTGTTACTAATGGAAATAGTTATTTTCATTATTTCATTGCAATGTTTCAGGTATCTTGAAATAACATTTATGCTCATCACTATTTGAAGGAAGGATGCTACATCTTGTTACTTAATGTGTTAATAATGTAGCACACATTACATGACTATATTACTATAGCACAAACTTACTTTTAAAAGACTATTTTGATAATTGCATTTGAATGTAATTGCTTTTCTTTGCAGTCCTGTGTGTTTTATTGTATGCACTTTAAATACTACTCTGGAAAGGTGTCTATAGGTTCACTACTGCCTGAGCGGCCGGTGACACAAAGAAAGGGAAGCCTCTGGGGCCTTCAAAGGACAACTATTTAGCCCTGTGTCTATTATTCATACAGGGTGCCCCCCAAAAATGTATACACACTTTAACAGCTGATGGCTCAATTTTGAAAAGAAAATGTATTTTAACAAACATTGCCTTTATAATTATTCAAAGTGTGTGTATACATTTTTTGGGACACCCTATATAACATAATATACCCTAAGACTGAATCAGACACACAACAGAAGCAGAAGGGTCTTTTTTTCCCCATTTATTTTTTCCTGCATGTGTGACAGGGGAGAAACTGGCATCTGATTCTTTTAAAAACCTTCACCTGAGGATATGTTTTTACTGATTTGAGAGAGAGAGAAGCATCGATGTGTGAGACACATCCATTGGTTGCCTCAAACCCACAACTTTTTGGCATACCAACCAACTGAGCCACCCAACCAGGGCTGGCATGTGCTTTTACTTACTACTTCTTTATAAAACTGGTATTCGCTGAAAATGGGCAACCGTCACATTTTCTGCCTACATACTGTAAGGTGACAATGAAACACTGGCAACCACGAGGAGGTTTTTTTCAGGCATACTCCCTTATCCTATAACTTATCATAGCTGTCCATCTTAGTGGGTAAGTTTCTCTTTTACCCTTTTTTTCTTTATTCATGTTATGGTTGTTAAAGTAAAAAAGAAAGGAAGGGAGGGTGGGGGAGAGGGAAGAAAGGGAGGGAGAGAGAAGGAGAAACAAAGTACCACCCCGACATCCATGAGCTGCGCTGAGACGAGGCATTACTAAAAACAGGATGTTTCTTAACCTTTCACCTACATCCTGCTATAAAAAGTAGCGATTCTGACTCGAAGTATTTACAAGACGGGACCCAGGACCCTTCCCGGTAATAAGGAATCTTTAAGGCCTTAGAAGTTTCTTCCTGGAATAAGGGGAGAGCGAGGCCTTGGAAGACGAGGGACACGAGGGCGGGGCGCGGGCAGCCCCAGCTGGGGGGGGGCTGTTTGTTGGGCACAGGAGGGGCAGGAACCCAGAGCCCAGGCCCTTTGCCTAAACCGGGGCGCGGGAGGGCGGCCCCGGCCCGGGAAGGTGTCCCGGGCGCAGGCTTTGCGCTGACAAAGGCCCAGGGCCGGGGAGGGCGGAGCCGCGGCGCCCGGAGCCCGAGCCCGAGCCCAGCCCGCGCCCGTGTGGGTCGGGACGGACGGGGCGGGGCAGCCCCGCCGGACGCGGGCGCCGCCCACCGCGCTCCCCGGCCTCCCGCGCCATGGGGCGGCTGCTGGGGCTGAGCCTGCTGGCGCTGGCGCTCGGGCTGCTGGGCGAGAGGCTCCTGGCGCTCAGGTACGTGGGGCCCCCGGGACGCCCCCCATCCCCCTCCCACCGCCCCTCCCCCGGCCCGGCCCGCGGGCTGCGGAAGGCGCCGAGGCCGCGCAGCGCTTCTCCCGCCGGGACGCGGCCGCGCGGGGACTCGGGCGGCTCCCTGCTCCCCCGCTGCCTGAGCCCCCGAGTCCGCCGCCAGCTTCCAGCGAGAATCCCGCACCGTTTGGCCTGAGTCCCGACACTTTCTAGAAAGTTTTATACCCCTTTGCCGCGCACGAAGTTCTGGGCCCCGGGATGGAGAGGCGAGGGCTTTGCAAGCGCGCCCCTCGGGGCCGCCCTCGGTGCTGTGCCCTCGGAAGCAAAGTGCTGCCTGGCGCCCGAAGCTCCCTCGGTGCAGAGTCATTTCAGGTCGTCGGCGCTGCCCCTCCTCGGTGCCCAGGCCAGCCTGGGTCTCGCTTCGGGCTCTGCCTGTCCGCGCCGCCTAGTCTGCGAGGCTCTAATTTGGGGGCGGGGGGTGGAAGGTCCTTGTGATACCCAGAGCCACAGCTCTTCCTTCCTTGTTTCTCTCCCCATCCGGGGGACCCTGAAGCCGGGTGCCAGCCAGCGCAAGCCTGGGCCCCCTCACAGCTTAGTAATAATGAAAAAACACGGGTGGGTGGACATCATCGTTTCTAAATTACCAACTCAAGTTTTATAAGCCTCTTACAAAAGAATTCCAGAAACACTGAGCACTTCCTGTGCATGCTGTGCTTCTCCTACGCTCCTGTAGTAAGGCACAGTCTTACCCCCTAAGAAGAGGGGAGGAGAAATGTAAAATTATATATATTAGGATGTCCAGGCAGGCACAACCAACCCCTACAGGCTTAAGGAGGAAAGATTACAGTATCCCCTAGAGTTCAGGAGGAAGAGACAGTGGGCACTGTGCCCTGGAGGAGGGATGGCACGCATATGGGATGAAGGCGGCCCTCCCAGGTGGAGAGTGCAGCTTGGGCCAAGGGATTGTGGTGTAGAAGTTTGGAGACTAAACAAAACAATTTGAGGGGAGCACAAAAGTAAGATGCGAATGGTAGGGGGAGGATAGATTTGAAATGGGTTAATGTTTTACAAAATTGAGGCCTACTTTGATAGGCAAAGGGGAACTGTTGATGTTTGTTGTATATTTTGGTATGTTTGGTTTGCTTTAAACAGGAGCCTATTAAAGCCCGTGAAAGACAATCAGTTGTGCTGGGTAGAGGTGAACTTGGAAGGCTGGATTGGAGTGGAGCAGTAGTTCTCAATCCTGGCTGTACATTTGGATCTCCTGGAGGACTGCTGTCTGGGCCGTAGCCCTACAGATTCTGATTCAGTTCATTTGGGTGGGGCCCAGGCATGTGTATTTTTTATGCTTAAAAATTCTGATGATTCGAATGTGCAGTTAGAGTTGGGAAGTACTAGAATAGAGAATGAATAGACATGGAGAAACAAGTTAAGGTATTGCAGTGGTTTGGAGAGAGTAATGGTCCCAAACTCTGGAACCCCAGAAATGGGAGGAGTCTCAGGTGATAGATAACCAGTTTTGAGCGCGACTGTCCTGTAGTTGTAGCTTCACCTGTCGATAAAGGAATGCAAGGAGGAGGAACAGTGTGTGAGTGCGTGTGTATGTGTTGGGGGTGGAGGATGGCAGTTAGAGTTGGAGGAGGCTCCCCTGCTGGCAGGAGATGAACATGGTGACCTTAATTTTCTGTTATGTAAATTCCCAGCCTGCCCTGCAGAATATTATTGTGTTGGGCGATTTTTTCTTATCTGACCAGCTCTCAGTTTCCAAGGCAAGGCCACCAGAATTCACAAGCTCATTAACTTGTCCCTAAACGCCAAACCACCAGTGTTACTACAAGTTGAAGTTTTCTCAGTTCACAATTTTTGTGTCTTAATCTCAAGGCTTTAAATGGAAGTTCCTTTAAATGATAAATGCCATTGTTGCAAACCTAAGAAAAAGTAAATAAAGCTTATGCACATAGGTACATAGACACCTGATAGGTAATTTCCAATTTAATGCATTTTTTTTTTTTTATAAAGACTTGACTATAATACACTATACTGAGCAGTGGCTTTTTAGAGTAACTTCACTGGATAGTTGAAACCCCAAATCTGCTAATATGAAAACCTTGGGATGACTGATGAGTGGCTAGATTTTGCAAGTAAAAGTGCAGGATGCCCAATTAAATTTGAAATTCAGATAAACAAGAAATCATTTTTTTTAGTGTAAGCATATCCCATGCAATACTTGGTACATAATTATACTAAAATATCATTCATTATTTATCTGAAATTCAAATTTAACTGACCATCTTGTATTTGATCTGGGACTGTATGGTTGTAGAATATCAAGGATCTGTTATTTACAGAGTTTGGTGGAGTGCCCAAAAGGATACATAACATTTCTCCTTTCAGACCCTTAGGCTCTATTTTGAAAAGCAGCATGGTCCCATCTAAAGGAATGGCTCTTCAAAAAGCAGGGGGTCTTTTTGGTTTGTTTTTTGTTGTAATCTGGTACCTACTATTTCATTATTCTGTTCTTAGAGATGGTACTTTGACACTCAAGTTATATTTCTCCCCCAGGGTCCCCACTTAAATTTCAACTTGAATTTCAGATAAACAATGAATAATTTTTTTAGCATAAGTAAGTCCCAGATGAATAAATGGAATTAAAGTTGTCTCTTTCCTTCTGAACTGTAACTGGCTAAGGTTCCCAGGGGAGGATGGTATAGTATACCCAAATTTTCCACTCCTCCCTGGTTGAACAGTAAAAAGGGAAAAAAGAAAGATATCCCCAGGCCAGTTGCTCCCTGTGGCAAAGTACATACCTTGGAGTGAATCATGAGACCTTGAGTACATCACAGATCTATGTGTGGGCAGGAACCCCCCAAACAAGCCTCTGAACATTCTGTTTCTTGCCTGACACCTTTTTTGACAGCTCCCCCAAGAAGCTATCCATTCTGCTTTTGAATACTTCTGAAGTGTCAGACATTTTTCTTAAACTATCATCCTCCTTATTATTTATTGTATGACTGTAGTGTGCCGGTCCTTCTGTCAGAAGTGTCAAAGTTCTTTATATTAAACCAAAATGTACACTTACCGACATTTGGAAGGTAAGCCCTTTAACATTTCTGACTTCATTTGGTCTTCATATGTGCCTTCCTTCCTATATTATACATGGCTGGGAGAGGTTAACCAGTTAGTTCAACAGGTAATTGGTGCTGAACTGTACACTAAGCCAGGTCTTCTGATTCCAAATACCAGTTACCCAGCTCCCCCATAGCTGCCGAGCTTTCTACCATTGGGATAGATTTTTCCCAGCTCTATGTGCCCAAGCACAAATTCTTAGCTAAGTGCAAGCATTACAGGAGCTCAAGAGGTAAATTCCAAAGGGTTTTACAAGTCTGTATATAAAAGATAAAGCCCCTGTTTGTTCATATTTAAGTCTGTACTTAAAAGATAAAGCCCCATCAGTGGCTTGTAAATTCAGAGGCTGTGAGATATGGAACAAAGTAATGTCTGTGGTAACACTGTGTTCCAGTTTGCTCAAGGTATGTAGATACCACAGCCTGGTACACCCTTACTGCTACCACCCAATGAGGCAAGGGAGTAACTAACTGCCCCTGTCTCATTCCACTCTGGATGGGGCCCAGTGAGGCAAGAGGGTAGAAACACCCCAATCTCATTCCACTCTGGGTGGGTCAAAATACAAAGGAAGCTGGGAAAGCAAATATTTGGCTTGCCCACCTCTGCAATGGAAAGGTTCAAGAAAGAAGGGGTGAGAATGACTTGAGGTTTGTCAGCCAGTAGGGTGTGCCACCCTGGAGTACAGAGGTCCAGTTCTCTACTGAAAGAATTGGAAACTTGGTGGATCCCTAAGGATGGAAGTGAAATCCTCATTTCTTTTATCATAAAGACAAGACATGACTTGATTAACTAGGAGTTACGCACGGGCCTTGTGTAACTCTTCCGTTTTAATAGCAGGCAGTCTGCATTTCGAGAGATGGTATTACACAACGAAACTAGTTGATGAAGATTGCCCTCTTAGCAAAGTATAATCATCAGTCATTTATCCAAACTAAGTTGACTCTGAGAAATACCCCCTGTTAAACTGTTCAAACACATCTGGATTTTATTTAATCCATATATTTTATCTTTGAAAAAGGTAGATGGTATTCATCTTTATCCCTAATTTGCACAGTCAAATGGGCATAATAGTAAGTTGTATAAAACTGAAACCTAAACAAGCAATACAGAAACCTGATGAAAACTGTAGGCGTGACATACTGACATAGCTACACCTGGGATCATACAATGTCAGCAGAACCTTGGTGGCCATCTAGTCTCATCTTTATTTCATACATAAAGAAGACTGAGGCCTATAGAGATTGACTGATTTGTGAATGGTCATGCAGTCTTACTGCTAAGACAGAAACACAACTCTCTGCACTCTTTTCTGAGAAAAATACAAGAGCAGACAAGAGCCCTCCCTCTGTGTGGTACCTCTTAGCTGGGTATAGAACCTCAGGAGAGTTGCTTCACCTCTGAGTCAGTTTTTTCATCTCTAAAATAGGAATAGTGGCATCTACTTCTTAGGGCTGTATTAACTGAATTCATTCAGGGAAATCGCATAGAATTGTGGCAGAATCAGTGTATTTTAGCTATTTTTATTATTCATTTTCTTTTACCACCTATAATTATCAACAACACCATCCTCATCACTAATATTATCACCACTACTACTACATTAAGCTAAATATACTTGTGTTCCCTTTTAAGTCACTCCTGCAACTCATAAATGTAAGAATTGTATTTTTATTGCTTTATTTTAAAATTTTAGTTATTTTTCACTTTTTATTATATATATTTATATACCTATTTTATTCATTTATTTTTTATTGCTATATTGTTTCAAGAAATTTAACACTATTTGAGTTCTATGATTTCAAATACATACTGATTAACACTTTAATTAGGGACTTTATATATGCCAAAATATATAGCATTTGCCACCAGCTGTTAGTGATTCTGGGTTAGTGATTCTGGGTTATCTAGGTCTGGTTTTTTTTTCTTTGGTTTTGTTGAGAAACCAGTAGCCTGCCCCATACTCAGTGTCTAGAAGTCAAAAGCTGTCAAGGAGATGAAGAGGAGAGAGACAAGTGGCAAATTGTCCTTTGGTCTCTTAAATGTGTCGATGCATGAAGCACTTCGAAAAATGTAAACTATTCACTATTGTTAATATTTATGACTATATAAAATAGATAAGGAAGGTGAGACAATGTGAGAAGAATGGGGAAGCCTGTGGTATGTGGCCTTCAAAACAGTACATCCCATGCCTGGCTAGCTTGGCTCAGCAGTTGAGCATCAACCCATGGTCCAGAAGATCGAGGTTCGAATCCCAGTCAGAGCACATGCCCAGGTTGCAGGCTCCATCCCCAGTGGGGGGCATGCAGGAGGCAGCCAATCAGTGACTCTCTCATCATTGATGTTTCTATCTCTCTCTTTCCCTCTCCCTTCCTCTCTTTAAAATCAATAAAAATATATTAAAAACAAAAGCAATAGATCCCAGATGTGTTTGCCCAAACTGCTTTGTGACCTACTCTAAGGTGGGAAGGAAGAGGGAAGATACTTCATTAGAGCTCAACACTGTCTCATTATTTCTGCACTTAGTTTTCCTGTAACAATGACAGCAAGTAGTTCTGCCAAAGTAAATGGTGTTCTCCAATCTTCTCATCCCAATATATATTGTCCTAGGGATGGGACCTTCTCCACTTATTCCTTAAAAACTATTTGTGGTGTGTCCTCTGTGTGCCAGGCTCTGAACCATGCCATTGTCTCTTGGCCTCTCTTCAGTCACTATGTTGTTTTGCAGAGGGTGTGAGCATTTCTTGGCTCCCCTGGGTCCTCAGAGGGAAAACAGGGCTTCTGGTTATACACCTGGAGCTCTTCCCACAACACCAGAGCTGTGAGATTTGTGACCGGGGGAGAGGGGGCAGGTGCATATTTGCATGGGACTTGAGTTAGAAATGTTGGTTGAGTTATTGACTTTCTTTTACAACCCACAGTCACCTTAGAACTTTGTGATATGCATTGTTATTTTAACTGCATCTCTGGTGCTGTTTTATGCCCCCTCCCTTTGTCTTTCTATCTTCTCTTTTCTCTGCTTTAGATTTTTCCTGTGTTTTCTGTATGGCTGAAAGCCTCTTAAACCCTTTCTGCAACAAAGCAGGGAATACATTAACAGATGAATTTTTTTTTTTTAAACAGGAATCGTCTTAAAGCCTCCAGTGAAGTAGAATCTGTAGACCTCCCAAACTGCCACCTGATTAAAGGCATCGGTAAGCATGAGAAAGTGCTTGTTACACACCTTCCATTGTTTGGCCACCAACATTCAAAAACTCGTTAACAATATTTTGGCATGAAATTACAAAACTTCTTTAGCCAACCTCTTTTGATCTCATGTACCTTGTATTTCTTCTCTTTTATTCTCACTGTAATTTGTTAATTATTTGAATAATCCTTTGTTTATTGTGTGCTTTCTTTTTTTAAAGGATTGTTTTTGTTTTGTTTATTTTGTTTATTTATTTAATTTTTCTTTATTGTTGAAAGTATTACAGATGTCCCCCCTTTCCGCCATTGATCTCCTCCACCCTAGATCTCCCCGCCTCCAGGCCTTCATCACACTATTGTCTGTGACCATGGGTTATGCATATATGCATATAAATTCTTAGGTTAATCTCACTCCACCCACCCACCCCTGCCTTCCCTCTGAAATTGGTCAGTCTGTTCCATGCTTCTGTGTCTCTGGGTCTGTTTCGTTCATTGGTTTATTTTGTTCATTAGATTCCACATATGAGTGAGATCATGTGACACTTGTCTTTCTCTGTCTGGCTTATTTTGCTTAGCATAATACTTCCCAGGTCCCACCATGCTGTCTCAAAGGGTAAGGGATCCTTTTTTTACAGCTGCATAGTATTCCATGGTGTAAATGTCAGAGAAGATGCTTGATATGATTTCAGTCTTCTTGAACTTGTAGAGACTTGTTTTATGTTCTAACATGTGGCCTGTCTTTGAGAATGTCCCATGTGCACTTGAGGAGAATGTATATTCTGCAGCTTTCGGATGAAATCTTCTGTAAATGTCAATTAAATTCATCTGACCTGGTGTGTGATTTAGAGTCACTGTTTCCTTGTTGGTTTTTTGTTTGGAAGATCCATCCAGCAAAGTCAGTGGGATGTTAAAGTCCCTTACTATGACTGTATTGCTGTTTATCTCTCCCTTAAAGTCCTCCAGAAGTTTTTTTTTTGTTTGTTTGTTTGTTTTCAGTCTCTGTGAGTCTTTTGTTCTGAGGTGGGTCTCTTGTAGACAGCATATATCTGGGTCAAGTTTTCTTATCCATTCAGCTACCCTGTGTCTTTTGATTGGAACATTTAATCCTTTTGTATTTAAGGTTATTATTAATTGGTACTTATTGCCATTTTAAGTCTTTATGCTTATATTTCTCTTTCCGTTTCTACTTCTAATTACAGCAGTCCCTTTAACATTTCCTACAGTGCTGGTTTGGTAATAATAAACTCCTGTAGCCTTTTTTGTCAGGGAAGCTATTTATTTCACCATCTATTTTGAATGATAGCTTTGCTAGATAGAGTAGTCTTGGTTTCAGATCCTTGCTTTTTATTACTTTGAGTACTTCATGCCGTTCCCTTCTGGCCTGTAGAGTTTCTGATGAGAAATCAGCTGACGGCCTTATGGGAGCTCCTTTGTAGGTAACAGATTGCTTTTCTCTTGCTGCCTTTAATATTCTCTTTGTCTTGAATTTTTGGCATTTTAATTATGATGTATCTGGACGTGGGCCTCTTTGGGTACTTCTTGCTTGGGACTCTCTGTGCCTCCTGAACTTGTGTGACTTTTTCCTTCACCAGGTTCAGGAAATTTTCTGCCATTATTTCTTCAAACAGGTTCTCTAACCCTTGCTTACTTTCGACCTCTTCTGGCATTTCTATGATGCAAATATTGTTACATTTCATGTTGTCCCACAGCTCCCTTAGACTGTCCTCCTGTTTTTTAATTGTTTTTTCTTTTTGGGTCTCTGATTGAGTGATTTTTTTCTACCCTGTCTTCTAATTCACTGATCCCATTTCAGCTTTCCCTAATCTGCTATTTATTCCTTCCAATATATCTTTTTCTACTATGTCATTCTTAATTTTCTTCATAGTTTCCATATCTTTTCTCATGCTGTTGAGCATCCTTATGATCAGCATTCTGAACTCTATATCTGATAGATTGCTTATCTACATTTCATTTAGCTCTTTTTCTGGAAACTTCTCTTGTTGTTTCATTGGGGCTTGTTTTTTTGTCTCCCCATTTTGGCTGCCAGTTTGGATTTGTTTCTATGTATTAGGTAGATCTTCTAGGACTCTCAGTCTTTTGGATGGTCTCCGGTGCAGGCCTATGTCAGACGCTGTTTGTGACTGGCCTTGACTACTCTATTTGAAGCTTTCCACACTCCACAGCTTGTGGTTCCCTCTGCTGGGGCTGGTGTGTTTGGAAAGGACTAAGATGCATTTGTACCAAGATCTGCTTTTCTAAGCCCTGGGTCGAGAACCAAATCGGGCAAAGACACTGAGCACCCAGAGGCTGATTGTTGTTCAGTCTTTTAATGAGCCTTAAGCTGTAGAAGCTCCACAAGTTGGCGGGGAGAGGTTTTTCCAACAGGGTGGGGCAATTGCTTCCCCCCCCCCCCCAGGCAAAAGCTGCTTGTACTATAAATGTCTGCCTGAGAAAGATGTCCTCTGCTGTATGGGGGAGTGACTCAGCGCAGGAATCCAGATGGCTTTCCTCTGAGCTCTATCTGCTGAGTCAGCGCCACTGGATTCTCTTCACACAGCTCTACCCTCTCCACTCTGCCCTGGATTCTCTTCACACAGCTCTACCCTCTCCACTCTGCCCTCCCTCTGCCAGAGCCCAGGTTGAATGGCTGCACATGAAACTTTGTGTGCTGGCCCTTTAAGAGGATGCCTGCATTTCCAGTTGTCTCTCCCTGGCAGACAGAAACCCCACTGCTTTTCACAGCCAGATGTTATATGGGCACCTTTCTCAGTTCTGGTGCTCTGGGCTGGGAAGCCCAGGTTGGGGTTTAGGCCCCAGAGTTCTCGGTGGGAACCCCCACCTGGCTGAGATATCCCTCTGGACCTTCAGCTGCTGCCTGTGGGAGCCCAGCGAGCCCTCTCACGCCTCCACACTTCCCACCAGTCTCTGTGTGGTCTCCACTTTAGGTCTTTGGTCATGAGGGTGCTCTCCAGCTAGTTTTTAGTTGATTATTCAGGATGGTTTTTCTATATTTTAGTTGTAATTCCTGTTTGGTCCTGGGAGAGTGTCAGTGTAGCTTCCACTCAACCTGCCACCCTATTTATTTATTATTGATTTCAAACAGAGGAAGGGAGAGGGCGAGAGAGAGAGATAGAAACATCGATTGGCTGCCTCCTGCATATCCTCTACTAGGGATTGAGCCTACAACCTGGGCATGTGCCTTGACCAGGGAATCAAACCTACGATCTCCTGGTGCATGGTATGACTTTCAACCAACTGACCCACACCGGCCGGGCTATTGTTTGCTTTCTTGCTTGCTTAGTGATATTTCTGAACTATTTTTGTGAAGTCTGTATTCTTTGTCATGTGTAGCCATGAAGATCTGTGTTCCATTAGCCAAGTAGTCAGCTAGTAGAGATAAGACAGAAGGAAAAGAAGATATAAAATAGAAAATAAAAATCTTTCAACAAAAATCTCTATTCCTCACTGAAATAACCCCAGAGGCAAAAGTTTTTCTTATTCTCCCTGATATTTCCAGTGCACATGCAAACAAATACAGGCATACTTCGGAGATGTTGCTGGTTTGGTTCCAGACCATCGTGATAAAGCAAGTATCCCAATAAAGTGAATGTCAGTCTTTTTGCTAGTGGAGGGTCCTGCTTTTAATTTGGAAAAAACAACATCAGGGAAGCACATACATATCTATTTTTTTCACAAATGGCATCTTGGTATAAGATTATATTCTGCAACCTGCTTTACTCTGAGTGCAGTGTCAGCTGCTTTTCCACATCAGCTCATGTGGATCTACCTATTCTCTTTGGTATCATGTACTATGATTCATTGAACCATTTCCCTCTTAATGCACATTTGGATGGTTGCAATTTTTTTGCAGCCACAAACAAATCAGTGAACATCGTTTTATGTATAGCTCTTGCATTTGTTTGTAAGATAAATACTTAACAGTGGGATTGTCATTCAGTTAGCACATCTGTTTAAAGTTTTGATAGTCATTGCTACATTGCGCTCGAATTGGCAACACTCATAAACTCACTACCTCATGTTTATGACCACATTTTTTCCACACAGGGTTCACAGTGCTCTCTTAGCAAAAACAAAAGTGTAGTGATCTTCCTTCATCACACACAGGAAGGCTTTACTTTCATGGACCCTGTCAGTTTCCAGAGAGCCTTCTCCACTTCAAAGTTTCTTTTGGTTCTGTTACTCGCCTCTCCTTTACACATCTGCTCCCTATGTGCTCTGTCTCTTTTTTCTGTTGCTACTTTTCTACTCTCACCGGTCCTATCTCTCTTCACCTAGACTCCTTGATTTCTTCCTCCTGGGGCTTCTCTTTGTTTCAGTTACCCAAACATTTAATGGGAGGATACAAACTCAGTATCAGCTACCAGATGGACCAGATCTGTGTTGAATTATACAGACAGTTCTACAACTCAGGTTGTCTTGAATCCCAAGAAACTCAGCATTGCCGCCTGCCTTCTGGCTGCCATCACGAACAGCCTCCTCAGAATTGGTCACTAAGCAAAAGCCAGATGGCATCTGGGAGGGATGTTGTACAAGGTTGGGAGGTCGAGTCAGTGATCTCTAAGGTTACTTTTGCTGCTGAGTTAATAATCGTCAAATTATTAAGCAGCCCTTGGCCTCGTGAAGCCCACCTTCTGTGAATTCAAGTCTCAGAGTAGACAATAGGGCACAGCCAGACGCAGTACAGGACAAACTGCCAAATTGTTGCCGTTACAACTCACTGGGATGGACGGCTCCTCAGAGAAAAACAAGCCCAACAACATTTGTATTCGGAACAAGCATCTGTCTGTGTTTGTGACCTTTATGTTGTGATGTGTGTGAGCTGCTGTCTGGAATTGGAAAGAATGAGGAACTATGTCACCTATGGCCCCTCTTGTGAAGTGTTTAATGCCTCTGGGGCACTTCAAAAAGCAACGAAGCGAAGACGATGAGTGATTAGAAGCGCATTTGGGATACATTTTTAGATCTAATTAGAATTGTGCCTTTTTTTCTTTCTTTTGGCTTTTGCTCTGTGGTTAGCACACACTCTATGAATATTTGTTGAATGCGATGTTAGCGATGCATAATGGTAGTAACAGCTGGTGCTTATATGTTTTTAACAACAGTTGCTTATTTGGGGGCCTTTGATTACAAGCAATAACAATGCGCTGGGCATGCTTTGCGATTTAGGCAAAGGCAACTTCTTACGCTATGCAACGGAGATAGAGAGGCTCTCATTCTTAGTTTCCGCTTTGGAAACTGGGGTAGCCATGTACTTGAGGCCGAGGGGTCCCTCCAGGAGGTAAGACCACTACCCCAGTCCTCTTCACCCTATCAGCGCACACACACACACACACACACACACACGCACAGCGCGCGCACACACACAGCAGTGCTATAGTTGCCATGACTGGAAATGAACTCTTTGCAACTCTTGGGTGCTTTATTTATATCATAGCATAGCATGACTTTCTATTTTAATAAACAGCAGTCATCTACCACATATCATACAGGATATTTACTGTCTGTGGGACAGAAAGTGAGTTCACGATTCCATTTTTTGTATTCCCTCCCAGGGTAACTTACAGACAGAAACTAAGCTGTTACATACCCAAGATTTGGCATGGTATCAATATCTAAATAATAAAAATTATAATGATAAGGACTAGTTAACTCTATTTGAGCCTTGAAAGTTTAAAACATTTTCTAAATGTTTTTGAAAATGCTGGCATTTAGAGTCACAGACTTAAACAAAATTTTGAATGTATTGTCTCCCTTCAGTGAATTAACGATTGTATATACTTGGCAATCAAGACCTTTACAACAACTGCTGCTTGGGAGATTTTTTTTTTTTTTTTAAACCATTAAAATTTGTAGCCCTTGTCATTAAGTACTTTACCGTGTGCCTATGAGTAGGAAAACAACAAAAACCCACCTCTGTGAAATAACAGATATTTTTTCTTTTAAGACTCAGAAAGATTATGTAACTTTGCAAATTCTCTTTCTAATATCACTCTCCCAAAGTGATTAATACACATACCTGACTAGTAAACGAAAAAAGTGGGGAGAAATAGGCTACCTTACCTATTGGATACTCTATCAGGTATGGCAGGGGCTAATTTGCTGCTATAAAGTTATAATAAGTAACTCAGAGAAGAGAAATCTATTTCCTCTCACATGGCAGCCCAAAGGCAAGCACGTGGCTTAGTGATTAGATGACCGCTGTGTGTGGTCATCCCGGGACAAAGGCTGATGGAGCAACACAACTTCATGTTGCTTCCATTTTGGTCCAAGACTAGAACTCTGGTTAGTTGCTATTTCCCAGCAGGAAGGGGAAGAAAGAAAATTTACACGGGTATTAATTTCACTTCATTTTACCTAGTAGTTGCACACGCCTTGTACGGTGTCATCCCTTTAACCTGCACTTAGACAAATGACCACATCGGCCAGCAGGAAAGGGCAGGACATGCCTGAAGCTCTGGGGCCATGTGCCTGTAGCTGAGCAGGAAGAGGGGGACGGTGGCTACTGGGAGCAGGTGGCCGTCTCCCACACAGACAGGTAATTGCTGGCGGGACGAGAGGGGACAAAGATGAGACGTGCTGAGCTAGAAGACCGTCTAGAGAAAAGGGGCTTTGAAAGGGGTTTTAAAGAAAAGTACAGGATCTGAATTGGTGAAGATCTTGGTGAGAGGCATGGAAGCCAGCATTTTTGGGGAAAAGCCAACATATGGAATTGACTGCAGTTGAATTTACAAAGTGAAGTGTTTGTAGAGAGGAACCAGGGGATGGTTCTGACAGAAAATTCATTAAATGCTAGGTTGTTTTTTTTTTCTATGTGCTTTTAAGTAAGAACAAAAGGATTTGAGCCCCAGCTTTCCAGTCTGTGATCTTGAATAATTTGCTTAACCTTCCAAAGTCTCTGTAGTCTCTACTCTAAAATAAGAGATAATGTTATTGCATCTTAGGGTTATGAAAATTATATGAAATAATATATATAAAGTACTTACAAGGAGCCGGTTACTTGGTAAACAATATATGTTAGTAGCTAGTACTATGACTAGTACTACTTTCATCATGGAGAAAAAATTTCTCCAGCTTGACTACCTTTCAGTAATGCACCAGAGAGGTGATAGAGATGATAAGAGATAATAAAAGCCTATTGTAGTGGCTGTAGAAATGACGATGGGGAAGTAAATCTGGAAAATATTCTAAAGGAAGTTGCAGAGAAGACTTTTTCTACCCTTGGAATTTAGGCCATGGGATTAAACATAAAGAAGTCACAGTGTAGTTGAAATGAAAATATCTTTTAAAAACATCACTCTTTCTTGATTATTTAGATAATACTATTATTTGTAGAAAAATTTAAACACAGAAAAGTACAAAGAAGAAAATGAAAATCACTTATAATCCTGCCATCCAAAGAAACCTTTTTTTCTATATCTTTTTTGTGTGTAAGCATGTACACATTGAAATTAAATAGCCTTAAGTAATTTTTCAGGATCTACACAAATTTTAATTGAGCGCCTACTAAATAGATTCAGAAAGCAAAACTTGGACTAGAATTCCATGTGTGCGTGTGTGTGTGTGTATGTATGTTTGTGTATGTATAGGTTGCCCCAAAAAATGTATACACACTTTCAATAATTATTAATTCCAGTGTTTCCTTCTTTTCAGATTTAACCCATTGGAATTAATAATTATTCAGAACGGATATACATTTTTTTGCCACATCCTGTATAAGTGGCGTCGAGTTTCCCTGGTCCCTGCTTCTTACCAGTTGAGAACCACCATGGGACTAGAGCCTAGTGGTTCTTAACTTTTTGGGGGGTATCACAGACCCTTTTTGAATCTGCTAAAAGCACTGGACCCTTTTCACAGAAAATTTCTCATCTGCACATACAGAAGACATTTTATATTACATAGAATTTCAAAAGATTCATAGACTCTTTGAAACCCATTTTGGCTCCTTAGGGATCCACAGACCCCAGGTTAAAAGTTCCTTCACTATATCATGCGTAAACTGATACATCTCTCCTTTCTAAGGAGCAGGCAGATGGCTCATCTCTACAGAGTGAGGTTCTTGGCATTTTTATTTTCTTTTACTTTACTATGTTAGAGCCAGCAACACTGGAGACAACCAGTCAAATGCAAACTCATGAATCAAAACCAAAACGGCGAGGTAGATGCTATTTGTTTTTTGACAACGTAAAAATAATCTTGGAGAAATCCTATGGAAAGGTCTTGAAAGGGAAGATTGGGTTTTGTGGGCTCAAAGAATGTGTCATGATTTGGCTTAATCTAAACCATTTTTATTCCTCTTTTCTCGTGTTTGGGTCTATTATCTGTCTGCGGAATTTACACAGTGAG
The DNA here is from genome assembly GCF_054644295.1 of Miniopterus natalensis. Classification (NCBI taxonomy): domain Eukaryota; kingdom Metazoa; phylum Chordata; class Mammalia; order Chiroptera; family Miniopteridae; genus Miniopterus; species Miniopterus natalensis. The sequence continues at coordinate 61,090,823 of NC_142090.1, read as the reverse complement.
ACCACTGGGAAGGTCGTACGTCTAATTATTTGCTGTGCTGTGTGGAGTGTACAGCAGACAATCAATAAACAATCAATAGTAATTGTAGTCTGCCTCAGAGACAAGCGTTAGAAGCTTCAACTGGCTTAGGTGCCTGGTATTTTTCATTAATTTTCTGTTGCTAGTCCCCCCGCCCTCCGCCCCACTGTAATTTAAAGCCTAAATTTAAAGATTAAACAGAAAGCTTTCTTTGCTCATGAGAACTAGCAGAACAAGCAGGCATTGTTTTTTAAAGAGGGACTGTGCAATCCCAGGTGTTTTATCTCTGTTAATGAGAGAAATGTCTGTGTTTGCTTCAGATTGAATGAGCAGAGAAAGGGACAAGGCTATTTGCATGGTTAAATGGCCAGGAGCCCTTCATTTTGAAAAGTAATATTCCCCTGATGTCAATTACTTTTGTACAGACATCTGGATTTTATCATAGGAGTGTGCAGATGTCAACTTTTTCTGTATTATCGCTGGAAATGTGATGCCTACTTGACTTTGATTTCAGTAAACATAAAATATCTAACATTTAAAGTCAGAAGTTCACTGCAGGAAGGAATTTAGACTGACGTTTGTTGAGGAGAGTAGTTTCTTGGAAAAAAAAAAATTGGAACCATTCCTAAAGATGGAGACACTGATACAGTAAACAAAGTCCTAGTTATGCTCAGTTTAACAAATAACAGAATTGGAACATGACATTTATCTATTTCTTAAACTTGCAGAAGCTGGAGCTGAAGATATTGACATCCTTCCCAACGGCCTGGCTTTCCTTAGTGTGGTGAGTACGTTCTTTCTTCCCCAGTCTCAGTGAAGGAGACACAAGGGGGTTGGATGGGGCTGGCAGAGCAGTAACTTATGCTTTAAATTCCTCACTTTTAAAAGTATGCTCTGAAAAAAAAAGAAGACAGGTCAAACAGGATCGTGGAAAATTTCCTCAAACTCATCTGAATGCAGAGATGAAAAGGTCTTTATCTATCGATTCACTGTTCTTTATGTCCTTACTGCGTTGCCCTGAAATATCCCAGTGCACTCTGTGTTTTAAAAGTCTGTGATGAAATAGGATATTTGGGGCATTGTTGTGAATATTCAATACTACATTATACTGTTTTAAATACAACGTCTACCTTTCTTTCCATTGGATATTCAGTTTGAACTAATATTCTTGCTGTTATTTATTTATTTTCAAACAATATACCGACTTTCCCAGACAAGGCCAGAGTGTTTCTTTCTCTTCCCACTGAATGGCCTATCATAAGTAGAAAGTGATCGACTGAGCTTATTTATACCCTTCACTGCACCTTAATTCTTATAAGCTGAAAAATAGTAACCTCTGCAGGCATACATTAGCAAGACTTTAAGGTTGATTGGCCTGTGTGACGCTGGCCAGCCTGTGTCAATACCCATTGCAATTGGGAAACTGTCTAAGTGGGCCGATGGGGACGTTCTGACCACCTTTCTTCCCTGGCTGTGGCTGAAGTGAGGGTGCTTGGCATCTTCATGGGGTCGTTTTTCCTTAAGGACGCAGTATCCAACTTTGAAGGCAGCTCGTAATTCTTTCTCCTCTCAGCATCCATCATTTTCAGGCTCTGAGATTCAGCAGGGATGTGAAAAAGTTGGAGATGCTTTAGAAGAGAGTCACAACACTAATAAAATAGTTGTCAGGCTTGGGAGAAAGGTGAGAGAACTGAGCTTAGATGAGAATGAGGTTAGAGTGATCTTCAGGCCCCTGTTGGTTTTTATATGAAAGACAGTGAGCAGCTGGTTGTTAGCACTGAGGGAAAAAGGAAATGCTGTGGGCTTTGGCAGAAACACCAATGTTTATGTTACATTTAAAAAATGCAGTTGTAAAAAAAGTTTTCTTTAATAACCTACCCAGAATGAGTGAAATGATATTTCTAGTAGGATTCTGGGTCTGGTTAGAAACACATAACTTGCACAGATGCCTATAGGCTTAGGGAAAAACACTAGAACTGCTAGTCAAAATTACTCATAATTAGAGATGCAAAAATCCAGAGTAAAGTAGAAGGCAGTTGCTTTTTTAATTTTTATTTTTTGAGAAGGAAGTGTTGTCAGAGATTTATGTAACCCAGAACGCACTTATTTCAAGATTTTCTCCCCAAAGGGATAAATCTGAATTTGGAGGAGTGAAGTCTCCAAACACATAAATCTATAGCTATTTCAGCTGAGGGGCCTATTATAGCCACAGTGATCTTACAACAGTGTCAACAGAATTTCCTCTTTTTTTCTGTATCCTTCCTTGGTTATATGACTTTCTTTTTTTTTCAAATTTAGAAACAAACCCACTCTATTTCTTTAATTTACTCAGCGTTGTTTCCAGTATTTCCCAGAACACACTCCTTTCTAAATGAGTAACTCATACATCATGTCAGTTGTTTCTCCTCTTCCAGCATGTTAGCCCATCCAACCCATTTTATTCTGTAGTTACGGGTTTGAGGGTCACCTCAAAGCTAACATCACACTTAATGAGGAATTGGACGACACAGAACAGACTGTAAAAAAAATTTAAATGGTAGTGTGGATGTACTTAACACCACTGAGCTGTACACTTAAAAATGGTGAAGATGGTAAGTGTGTATGCATTTTATTGTAAGTGAAAATAAAATTTTTAAAAGGAGGAAGAACAGATTTAAATGTTAGAAAGAATTAAAATAACCATGAATAGTCTTCACCATCCCTGGTAGAGCTTCTTGTGTATGGAAACCATGCTCTTCCTTATGGGATATTGATAAAGAATAGAGATTATTAGCCACTGAAGTGGCACTGCCATGTAGCAGTAGTGAGCATAATTCTGGTTTATTCTACTTAACCTTCCCTGCCAGCCTTGAAGTTATATAAAATTTTAATATATATATATTTTTAATTGGAGAGAATTTCTCTCATTTCCAATTTTGTGCATAAAGTAAGACCTTTTTTGGTACTCTTAAATTTGCATAAAATATGACTGAAAAGATTTCAAAGAGAAAAGACCTTGATTATTTCAGTGAGTGCTGAAAAAACATTAAGTAAAATTCAACACTCATTCCTGATTAAAAGCTCTAGGAGAACTAGAAATAGAAGAAAATGTTCCAGAAACTACAGCAAACATAATTCTTAGTGGTGAAACATTAGCTGCCTTCCCATTAATGTTCAGAAAACAAAGAAAATGTCCCCCTCAAAACTATAACCATCAGCAGTCTACTAGAGTTCTTAGTAACCCAAGAAAACAAAAAAAATGTATATGAAGTGGAAAAAAAAAGACAAAACTGCCATTATTTTCAGACAGTGTGATTACCTTGTTTTTTAAACAACCCAAGAGATTCAACTTACACACTATTAGACATAAGAGAAGAGTTCAGTGAAATGGTTGGATTCAAAATGAACATACAGAACTCAGTCGCTTTCCCATGCACTAGGAAAAAACAAATAGAAATGTAATCATCATCATCATCATCATCATCATCATCAGGGTTTATTCAGAACAGCAACTTAATCTCCACAATGTTTACGGAAAAATAAATGAGCAGAACTACTTAAGCCTACTGTGTAAAGATAAAGCAATGAGTGTGATATGGGGACTTGCCTTATGTATTTTTTGCCATATTTATCTATATCTCATATCTTATGAATTAAGCTATAGAGTAATTAACAAGTGGCATATGAATAAGCATGAGCCCCTGACAGACCAGTATGTAAACAGGAATCGAGGACGTGATAAAGGTGGCGTTTGGAATCAGTGGGAAAGGACAGACCGTGTGCCATTCACTGACCCAGGCCCTGGGTTCTAGCAGTGAACACATGAGACAGAGTTCTGGCTCATGTTCCAGTGGGGAGAGATCAACGGTGTGTCAGAGTGGCAGCACTTTCACAAAATATATAAAATAAGGTGAGGCAGAGCGACAGCCGTGGTGAGGGAGGGGTCAGGCTGCCGTTTGTATTTGTGTGTATGTATATGTCAGATGGCAATAAGTGACATTTGGCACAGATACAAACAAACTGAGTGAAGGAGCCTTAGATATCGGGCGGCAGGGAGGGTGGGGAGCATTCCCAGGCAAAGGGCACAGGGTGCATGAAGGCCCTGAGGTGAAGGGGAGAATGTGCTGGTTGTTTGAAGAGCGTCGATGAAGCCAGAACGGCCAAGGCAGCTCCAGTGAAGACAAGGGAGGAGGAGGTGAGGGCACAGAGCTGGAGTGTTTGGGGTGGGGTGGGGTGAAGGAGGGTGACCAGGGCAGATCATACGGGGCCCTTAGACCACTGCGGGATTTTCACTTTTAATCTGAGATGGGAGTTTTGATCCGTTGTGTGACATCATCTGAGAAAAGTTGGATGTTGATGTGAGACTAGATTTCTGCGGGGAGTTAAGGACAGAGGCAGGAAGGCCGATTAGGAGGCCGTTGCCGTAACTGCGGTGGAGGTTTGGAGCAGCGCAGCGATGGAGGAAGTGGTGAGAGATGGTCACCTCCTTAGGAAGGGATATATTTTCAAGGTAGAGTCAACAGGATTTGCTAATGTCTTGGATATGGGGTGTGAGACAAGGAGGGGCTTCGTGACTGACTCCCTTCACCAAGACTTCTGGCTTTGTAGAAGCAAAGTGCAGGCTGTGGGCTTGAGGGTCAGCAACTAACATATAGACATTCACATGTCCCCACCTTCAAGTCTACCTGGTGTCTCCCAGTCCACCAACCTTCTGGCTGCCCTCTGAAGAGACTGAACCCCCAGTCTTTTGCCTCAACTCAGAAAAATCAGCTATTGTTCATCTTTCAGCTCCTAATTATTATTTTTTCTATTGTCTCCTCTCTGCTTTCTTTGTATTTGTAGCTTTATGCCACCACCTTTAACCAGAGCCTCTGTTTATCATTTATTTATAGTTCCCACTTTAGTCCATAAAAATACTTAAGCCTTTGTATTTAACCTTTTCTTCTGTTTTGAAAGGGTCTAAAATGTCCAGGACTCCACAGTTTTGCGCCAGACAAGCCTGGAGGAATACTAATGATGGATCTAAAAGACGAAAACCCGAGGGCATTGGAATTAAGAATCAGCCGTGGGTTTAATTTGGCTTCGTTTAATCCGCATGGTATCAGCACTTTCATAGACAGTGGTAAGAGCTGATGAGCTACCAATATTAAGAAACTTATAATGGTTTGTAAATGACTGTGGGAAATAGATTCAGATCATACCTGTAGTAAGAGAACAATTAACTCATGAATTATTCCTGTATTTTTCATACAAATAAGTTGATTATTTGCCTCTTCAGCTAACTGTAAATTAGCTACACTTTGAAATTTCTAACAGTTAACACCTGAAAGAATGTTTAGATTTCATGACCTTTTTATATACCTATGATCACTGCTTTATATTTCTGAATTAAGCTATAAACAGAATATTCATGAATTCTGTATGTGGAGTGGGAAACATTCTTTCTTAAAGGTCAGGGGACCAATGATCAGAAATAACACCAGACAAACAGTGATGGGAAAGTCAGGGAAGAAGAATGATCTGTTAGGCCATCTAACAGCTTAGACGTTTAACCTTTCCTTGCCTGTGGTATTTAAATGTCAGTGTCTGCCCGGAGGTCCTATGGTTGTCTTATGAATTAACTCTGTTCTTTCAATTTTTCAGATGACACAGTTTATCTCTTTGTTGTAAACCACCCAGAATTCAAGAGTACAGTGGAAATTTTTAAATTTCAAGAAGAGGATAATTCTCTTTTGCATCTAAAAACGATCAGACATGAGCTTCTTCCAAGGTACTTAGTTCGTTTGTTCATTCTCAGCATTTTCAGATATTCCTCATGGTGGCACCCAGAATACACACACATACACACGTACGTGTGTATGTGTGTGTGTGTGTGTGAGGTTTCTTTGTAGAGCGGGGAAAGTTGATGTCCCTCGTTATAGTAATCAGCGTTCTTGGTGGACTCCCTTGAGAAATGATGAAATGTTAGATTACAGGGGAGATGCTCTTCAGGGCCATCATGGGAGGAGTAGATGACAATTCTTACCGTTTTTCCTGCTGTCATCTTCCATCTCGGATGACTCATCACCCGACTAACAATAATACCTGTTCTCTCAAGGGACAGTAGCCTGCTTTATATGGAGTTTGTATGCTTTGTGCGGGACTAATATAAAGTGCTTTCACAGGATTAGTGGTAGCTGTGAGCTAATGGCCCTACAGACGTGGAGGGATTCAGGTTGGAAGTGGGTCTCTGCTACTTCAAGAACACACAGCTGGTTGACAATGTGACTAAGAGACTTGTGTACCTCCAGGCTCTGCTCAGCTTGCATTAGCCTACTGCTTCTTTAAAGTTTGAACTTGATGGATATTTTTAATTTCTACTTCCCTATCTAGGGAAGCATGTAACTTCTAATCATTCTTCTGGAAATGCACTTCATAATAAATAGGAGCATAAATACCACCCTGGCAGCCTCTGCATGACGGAGCTCTTTCAGAACGAGGGGGCCCACCTACCCCGTAGCTCTGTTTTGTATTTAACAAAAGAGAGAGCAGCTCTTTCAGAAAATTTTGCATTGGGTAATTGGAATTTAAATTTAATAACACCCTTGCCTAACTGGTTTTAAAAATGTAATTGTTTTTAGCATATAAATCTCTCACCTGAAGCATTGTACTATGGCAATTTCATCATCCATCTCTCTGCAAGTGTTTATTGAGTGCCTGTTCATTCTCGGCTGGTTGGCTTTGTGAGTCAGGTAGAAATTGAACAGTCAACCTTAGTTTGACTAATAACTATGCAGAGAAATCAGGAAAATCCAGCTACTGAGTAAATGGAAGCTAGGCAAATGTTAATGGCTTTCCAACAAGCTCACCAGCCAAGGAGGCTCTCTCTCCAGCTCTAGGCTAAGGATAGCTGTGTGCCCACATATTATTGTTAAACCCTATATTTTTTCTGTCAAAAAACATACTGTTGGCACCAAGACCTTTTATCTCTTATAATAATCCTGCCTTAATTGCTAAATAACCTGTCTTCAGATTACCTGGTACCATACAAAATTGTTCTTTGGCAAATGATTTTATAATAGATCACATATGACGATAGCCATGTGATTTTAGCTGAGCTTTTCCTGGGGAACCTCTTACCAAAAATTTAAAGCATATATTGTTTAAACCTTCTGGGTTCCTAATCTTTAATATGGAGACCAACTGGCTCTTTATTTTTTCTCACATGTTATTTTTCTCTTTCAGTGTGAATGATATCATAGCTGTTGGACCTGCACATTTCTATGCCACCAATGACCACTATTTCTCTGATCCTTTCTTAAAGTATTTGGAAACATACTTGAACTTACACTGGACAAATGTTGTTTATTATAGTCCAAATGAAGTTAAAGTGGTAGCAGAAGGATTTGACTCAGCTAATGGAATCACCATTTCACCTGATAAAAAGTATGATCCCTTATAAAAGTGGCTTCATTTCTTCTCAGTTGTGGTCATGAGCCAAATTCTTCACTTTTGTTTTCCCGTGTGGAAGTAGCTTACTTGATATTTTTGGTCTATTATCTATATACATACATATAATATTATATATTAAATATTACATAATAAGTATTATGTAATACTCATAATATATTATATGTGATATATGGTTAAATATGTATATGTAATATATTATGCAATTATATATACTATATATATTGTATGTTTGCATATAATATCTAAATTTGGGTATATATCATTGTAGAATCTAATTTTGTAAATAATTTTTTAATAAAATGAGATATTTATATATACATATCAAAGTATCAGCGAGTGTTCCCTTTTAAATAAATATCTCATTATATTGGCTGTATATTATTTCATTATGAGGATGATTCTAAACTAATGTAACCAGTTCTCTCTGTTGATGGATATATAGTTTGTTTATTTTTTCTTCATGAGAACCATTTTATATTTCTCATTTACCACTTAAACTTATCCAGATATTTTTTAAGGACAAACTCCCGTGGGTGGTATTATAGTATAATAGTTAAATCATCGGATTTGGGAGTCATAGACCCAGGTTCAGATGCTTGCTGGGTGCTGACTGAATGTGATGCTAAGGAGCCTCTCCTCTTTGCACATTTGTACAAATAGAACAACCCCGTAAAACAGACCTGTTTGCTCAAAGAGTGAGCCCCTTCAATATCTTTAATAGATATTGTCAAATTGCCTTCCATAATTGCCTTACTATTTTTATATGTCCAACCACAGCCTATAAAAAGGATGTTAAATTCTTTAGCTTTCCCTTTTACTGCCTTAGCACTCTGAACAATTTAAACTATTACAAATATAACATGAAATAAATTTGGCAGTCCTTGGAAACTAAATGTCTTTATTTTCATGACACAATTTCTTCTTTCTTGTTGATTACAGAAAATGAATGTGTAATCATTTAATTTAAATTGTCTATCACTGATCCAATGTAACCTCTCCAGCCAAATCTATTTTTCTTTGCAACTCTCATCTTTCTGAGAGTCAAACTTTGCAGTCATTCAAGCTAAAAAATAATAATAAAAGGGGCTCTAACTTTAATTCCTTCTTTTGTGCTATTCCTTTCTAAACAGTGAGCAAGTCGTGTTGGTTCTACCTGTGCGTCTGTCCCCCACTCTCACCCCCTTTCCTTTCCACTGACATCTGCCTGGGTTAGTTTCTTACCCTCTCTGGCTAGAGTGTTAGACTTTCTTCCAACTTGTTTCCAGTCCACTTCCACTTTCCACCACTGTTGCCAATTTTTCTTTCTGTATTCCACTAGCCTGTAAGAGCCTCCAAAAGAGGGAGCTCTGTCTGCTTCATCTTGAACTCATGCTGAGCACTGCCAGGTGCAAAGCAAATGCTCAGTAACTGTTGAATGGGACAACCATTTATTATGCCTCTTTGTTATTCTAAAAATTCAGTGGAACCCAATTGCTTATTAAATCAAGGCAGGCAAAGGTTGGAATTTCTTTAATAGACTAACTCCGACCTCCCATTTCTACTGTTTTGATACTTTCCATGCTTTAGACGAAGAACTCTTGTTTTGCAAACATGCTTCTCTCATTCTTGCCCCTTTGCCTTGGCTCACGTTTTCTTCTGCCTTGAAGGTGTTCTGTCCTCATATCTTCAAATCCGGTCTCTAGTTTCATATCACCGCAGATCCTCCTTCCTTTGTAAGCTCTTCTGTCTTCTCAAAAGTTAGATATTTCTTCAGTCTCTAGACCTGCACTGTTTCTTATGGTAACGTTCGTGCTGCATTATTTGTTTAATGTGTACAAACCAGTCTCATCATTCCAGTATACTATAAACTTCTCAGGGAAAAGGCTTTGTCTTTTTCGTGTTTCTGTCTGTCACAATACTGAGTTCATGGCTTTACACATGATAATTGCTCAATAGAACAGTTGCCATGGAACAGTCAGTTCAATGAGTGAAATTACCGTAACATCGTCCATTAATTCACCCTTTAGATAGATTGTTCTGAATAGATGCTTAGCTCTTACTCTTAAAATTCTCAGTGTTAGTAATTATTTTATGAAATATTAATGAGTATTAATAAATATTGTAGTTAAATGTGTTCTGTTCTGTACCATAATATGTAAATGATACCCAGAAATACCAAATTATATTGTGAAATGTAAAAGCTTTTCCTCCGAAGCCAAACATCTGTTTTATTGTCCTTTCAGTGGCAAATATCACAGACTTTATATTCAAAATGATGTCTTATATTAGTTTTCCTTACAAACCTTTTGAAAAATAATTGAACAACTCTGATTGTTGTAGCAACACTGAATTGATTTTGAAAGCTTACTTTTTAAATAAAAATTGACCTTTATCAAGCATTGCTTGAGGGCCCATCATTGATTAACTTCTTGGCGGGTTATTAAGATTCATTCTTGCCTCCTGTGTTAATGAAGCTCTGTGTTGCCATGGAGCTCTAACCAGTGTGTCCTTTCTGCAAAGGTACATCTATGTCGCTGATATATTGGCTCATGAAATTCATGTTTTGGAAAAACAACCTAATATGAATTTAACTCAACTGAAGGTAAAACATTTCTTCTTATATATAAAGTCAGCTTTAATCTATTATACTTTGAAATTTCATAGTTATACTATATCATAGCCATACCTCACTTAGAACAGAATACGGATGCCAGTGTTGCTATTCTGGGTTTTTAAATATCACCACCTTTTAACCGGCCAAGCCTCCTGTTCCAGCGGTCATGAGACTGACTGTGATTACGTGCAGCCGTGGGTTGGGAGTGATGTTTGCATCAGATTTAAAGCCCATTCTGACGGCACCTGATGAATTCCAGTAAGAATTTTCACAATTGAAAAGACTAATAGATGAATTCTGAAATGAAGATTTATGCACACTGTCAGTTCTTTCAATAATAAATGAAGGTAGAAATTGGGTTCCACACCATTATTATTTTCTTTCTGCTTGGCAACACATATTTTAGATTGATTAAGGATTTCCTGTTTTGCTTTGAAGGAGTTCTTTGAGGTAACTGATCACTGTGCATCTTTTAAGGGAAAAGAAGTTCATTTTTTTAGAGATTGATTAGCACCCTAACTTTCTTAATTTCAGGAAAAATGAAAAGTGACTCTAAATCAGTTGATTAGATTTATCTGAAACAATACTGGTGTTAAAAGGGTGGAAATGGGGAGGTATGTGTAATTTCCCCACATGCATCGAAGCAGGAAAGGTTAGCTCTGAATTATTTAATCAAGTTTCTCATGTCATTTAACTATTGGCATTTTTTTCATTTGGAAGGTACTCAAGTTGGATACACTGGTGGATAATTTATCTATCGATCCTTCCTCGGGGGACATCTTGGTGGGCTGTCATCCTAACGGCCAGAAGCTCTTCATTTATGACCCAAACAATCCTCCTTCCTCACAGGTTTTTATAGTTTTAGTTTTTCAACCTTAATTATTCAAGTCCTTTTGAACTAATAATACAATAAACTGTTGTGGGGATGGTTTGTGTAGTCCTTTCAAACCAATAATACAGTAAACTAATGCAGTGGTTTTGTAATTGCTTTAAGCTAATAATTGGCAGAATTTCACATTGCTCAAATACTTTTAGTAGGGTAATCTTTTGATGTATGAAATTATGGTGGCAGCTAGTCAAAAGGCATTTTTATAAAGACATGTGGCCTCCCTATGTGGTATACTGGCAATTTTTTAAATACCTGGCTTGTCGTCAGCTCACCACATGACATGGCTTTTGTTCAAGCTAAAGTAGTGTGAAGGTAGGCACATGAGTGTGGAAGTATTCCTATTAATGCTCAATTACTGTAATAACACTAAATCCTGCATTGGCATGAAATAACTAGATGGTGTAAGAAAGTACTTTCTTTGAAGGTTTAAGAAAGTATGTTAATTTAAACATTAAAAAAGGTCAGTACCTGCTATTTTTCAACAGCATGTCCTCTTAATCATGGTTTCATTGTGGAAGACGGGTTTTTGGTGATGGAGTGACATGGGCGTGTGGTGGTTCTGTAGTAATTCTCTGTCTCTCCCGAATAGGTTCTCCGCATCCAGAATATTCTGTCAGAGAAGCCGACAGTGACTATAGTTTATGCCAACAACGGATCTGTTCTCCAGGGAAGTTCTGTGGCCTCAGTATACGACAAGAAGCTGCTCATAGGCACTTTGTACCACAGAGCCCTGTACTGTGAACTTTGAATTGTACTTTGGGTATGCAAGTGTGCTAACTTCTCTTAACAATTAATGCTCTATGAATGGCTAATTCTGAGGGAATTTAGCCAGTAAAGTTGAACCAGGAATGCGTGACTTGTATAGTTAATTTTATTTCAGGAAGGAAAGGCCCCTTTGGTCCTTGTAGCACTTTTAGCATAAAAGGAAAAGGAACCTTTTTTTTCAAATGCCAAGTAAAGGAGGGAGAAGAAAGCTGAATACACTTTGCACAAAATAAGCCTCACCTCCTTGCTCCAACTGCCAGAGCATGGATTCCACTGCATCGGGGTAGATCCTATTTCCTTAAAATGTGAGTGACCTCTGCTCCATCAGTGTGACCACTGGGACTGTTCGGAACTACTGATAGATGACGTGTGTGGATGTTTTATACTTACATCATTGTTTACTATTAAAGAGTTGGAGTTATATTAAAGACTAACTAAAATCCTGTAATGGTTTTGTCTGTGTTTAAGTCTCAAGGCAGGGCCTAAAGGGGCACTAGGAAAGTGGCTGCTTCCTTGTGGGCTTTCCTTGGGACAGGCAGCTCTCACTTCTCATTGAAAGCTGAATGTAAATGAGCTCTTTATTTGAATGAAGTAAAACAGCCAACTAAATAAGGCAACTCCAATTTGCAGTTGGTATGGAGTGTTCCATTAGCCCCCTTCCTAATGGGAGCCCACCTCGCCTACAACGAAGGTATAAAGTGCTGGACCTTTGGAAGGTCAGGCCGCCTCCTCATTGAACACAACTGTGAACTTCATCAGGAGAGAGTGAAGGCATCTCTACAGGGCCACATGGTTAGTCCTAGCAATGCTAGGATCAAGGCCAAGAGTACCTGCCCCCTAGGACGGAGAGTTCTTTCCACTTACTGTACCTCCTATAAAACCCTCTTAAGCCCTTGAGAGAGACTTTCCATTGTAACTTAACCAAAAAGCACCTTATTTCATTCACTTTTTAGCTTTTCTTCATCTTTAGCATCGTTATCATTAAAATATTTGTCAGTTCCTTGTGGGCTTTCCTTGGGACAGGCAAGCGCAGCAATGCTAATTTCTCACTTCTCATGTGCCAGACAGTGCACTAAAAATGGTCCATTCACCATCTCATTTAATCCTAAATACAGCCCTGATGGAGTAGGTATTGATACTATATCACTGTTAAACACCTTGCTGACTGGTCAGGAGATAACTTGTGTCTGCACTTCACTGCTTGGCACTTATTTCCGCTGTCCCTAGTTTTCCTCTTCATCATGGGTGCCAAATAAAGATTTTCCATTCAGATTATCCGGAAAATGAAAAGATCATTTTTTACAAAAAATCGTAACCAGCGGTACGAAAAAAAATCCCACTAGGGCGTGTAAAGCCTGTTCTAAGGGAAAGCATAGTGAAACACGATATGTATGTAAACCTTGTTTAGAACCATTGCACATGTTATACAACATATCACACTCAAAAACATCTTAAAAAATAAAATATAAAAAATATTTTAAAATATTAAAACATGCAATATGTTTAATTTCGATGTATGGTAATATAAATATAAGATATGACAAAATAAAGTACATTTAAGGTTATTTAGACGCTTTCATTTAATATTCAAGTTCGGAAAAGTAGGCAGCCACTCGGGTGAGTTCTGGCTCAACATAGCCAGTCAGCAAGGTTTAACGTTTCACAGATGCTTAAAGTCACACACCTAGTAAGGGGTGGTTCCTATTTCTAATGCCAGAGGCTGTACCAGCACCCACTTTACAGAAAGCTGCCACCATGAAACTAATGAGGATCCTGTTATATACTCTTTTCCCTAATGTACAGTTTCTCCTGTTTTCTTCACATTAGTTGGATCTCTGCTTTTAGATGAATCATTTAATGGCTTTTTAATGTAAATTGCAGAAATAGTTTTAAACTTGGCCTCTGTCCATTTGGCCTGTGTTTTATTTGCATTTTAAAACAGTCTCTTACCAATGTATATTGGAACTATTTTATGCTAAAATAATTACTGTTTTTGCTGTTTCTATTACCCTTAGGAAAAATGTTAAATCATAGATGAGTAAAGCAAGATTAAATATTATTTACTAGGGATCCAAAACCAAGAAGCATATATTTTAATTTTAGATTATAACAATAAATATCTAAAAAGCTACTTTCATTAAAAGTACCAGAATACAGTAGGCATAAAGTAAACTTGTTTTTATTGTATTTATTAGAAATTTTATTTGGACAAAAGTATGTACAAGTTAATAAGCATGTATTATTTTTCTTAATGCTCTGGGCCTGGCCGGTGTGGCTCGGTTGAGTGTTGTCCCGTGCACCAGGAGGTTGCTGGTTTGATTCCCAGTCAGGGTACATGCCCTGGTTGTGGGCTTAATCCCCGGTAGGGTAGGGGGTGTGCAAGAGGCAGCAGATTGATGTTTCTATCTCTCCCTCTCTCTGAAATCAATAAAAACATACTAAAAAAATAAACTCTTGCCTCTGGGCCATGAAGGAGTCTATTTTATCTAATCATAAGTATATTGTGCACTTATTTATGGTGCTTTTACTGTAATCATGTATTGAGTTTAACTGGTTGGTTGGTTATTAAGGGATTAAGTCATTGAAAAGAACTGAAATTGCAATTGGGCTCTTCCAACACTAGGTGGATGTGTGTGTGTGTGTGTGTGTGTGTGTGTGTGTGTTCTGAAATTGCAATTGGGCTCTTCCACCACTAGGTGGATGAGTGTGTGTGCGTGTGTGTGTGTGTGTGTGTGTGTGATCTTTTAATCTGAGATCCTGTTCAGTGACAATAAATATCCTCTTGGTTTTTGTGCTTTTTTAAACAAAACCTACATCCTTTTAGAACAGCTAAATATAAACACGAATACCTGATACAGGGAGGAAGAAAAATAAAATTTAAGCTATAATACAGCATTTTTTTCTCGTTTTGTGTATTGATTATATAATTGGTTAATGATAACTAATCTAAGGCTGATCCTTTTTCTAGAGTGTGATTTGTTCTGTTTGAATCCTTTCTTGGAGTCACAACCTACCTAGCTGGGGATGACTTCTTGGCACAGCACCCGCCATATCACCACCCACGTCCCCCTTTCTTTGGCTGCTTGTAGTCTTCATTACTCACTTGGCTTTCCATGAAGGGTTTCGGGTGTGAGAGGAGGAGGAGGGTTGGGAGAATCCCAGTAGCTCTTAGCTTTCTGCTGGTTTTCAAGAATTTTATTCTATAAAAAGAAGGCAAAGAAGAGAAAAGAGCCTAGTCTAATATTTGTAAGTGCCAAAAGAATAACTTATTTTACCTAAATTTTTAAAAATATACTAAAAGGCTTTTCTGTAGCCATCCCGGAGTTAGGTGGTAGGATACAGTAGTGAACCAGACACTACCTATATTCTAATGGGAGATTCAACAAATGAGATGACAGATGATAGATAGATGGATGGTGTGATTAGAAGGGACTAAACAAATGTGATTAGAGAATAATTTAGAGAAACCAACCACCACCACCACCACCCCACACCCACCCCCCCCCGTGCACATACACAACTTTTGAAAAGTTTAAACGTACAGAAAAATTTAGAAACCAGTTCAATGACTACCTATGTTCACTTTACCTACATCTATCAATCACTGGTTATCAATTTGCAACCCCTGCTTTATCTTTCCAAGCTTTTGTTTTTCTGAGCCGTCTGAAAGCAAGTTGGAGATATCATTAAAAAGCACTTAATACACCTACCCCACTGGACATCATAGCTTAGCCTAGTCTACCTTAGCCGTGCACAGAATACAGGATTCAAAATACGCTGGCAACGCAGCACACTGTAGAGCGGCGATTTTCAACCTTTGTCATCTCATGGCACACATAAACTAATAACTAAAATTCTGCGACACACCAAGAATTATATATTTTTTGCCGATCTGACAAAAAAATAGGTATGACTCTGACTCATTCACACCGGATGGCTGTTGTGTTGTCATTTTTTTCCTTCGCAAATCTACAGGAAGAGAGGTGCGTGCTCCTGACTAAATAGGTATTGCACCTTTTGAAATCCCCATGGCACCCCGGCTGGAGATGGGTGCCGTGGATTGCTGGCTGTCTACCCTCCTGACCGTGGCTGGCGGAGCTGCATGGTGAGATGGGCACCTCCGGCATATCCCTAGCCTGGGAAAAGATCAACATTCACAACTCAAAGTACCGTTCGTACTGAGTGTGTGTCACCTTCGCACCATGGTGAAGTCAAACAATTGCGTGTCAAACTATTGTTAAGTGGGGGACTGTCTGTACTTCAAAATGACAGGAACTGAAGACCCAGAAGGAAGAATCAAGGCGGCTTTGGAAAGCCAAACCTTCCCCCGAACCATCTTCCCTTCCCTCCACTCTGCTCATCCGTCTGTTACCTATTCTGTTTATTTTTTTCCTTCACTTTTCCCGATATTTCTTTATCCCATCAACGATGGGGGGGGGGGGGGCGGTGGAGATACTGATATTCATAAACCCACCCAGTCAACAAATTGACCTGGGTGCCCCCCACATTCAGCATTCGGAAGCAGGACCCCAAGGCCAGGGGATAAGGTCCCGCGCCCAGGATCTTGCAGAGGGCGAGTTAAAGCTCTTCGCCTGTCCGTCTGCATTGATCAGCCTCGCACTGTCTTGGGAGCAGTTCTCCAGCCCAGCTCACTCTCTTCCTGAAGCCGATCTGACAAAAAAATAGGTATGACTCTGACTCATTCACACCGGATGGCTGTTGTGTTGTCATTTTTTTCCTTTGCAAATCTACAGGAAGAGAGGTGCGTGCTCCGAACTCGCGCTCCCCGAGCTCCCTTCAGTTCATTTGAGGGGCTCAGTTGGAATTAGGCTGCGAACTCCCTCTATACCCCATTAGGTGTGTGCTTGACAAAGCTGCCCAGAGAACGAACCCCAGACTTTTACCTGCAGCTCCGGGCACCCTCTGTGTACTTTGAGCCTTGAAGCAAAAACATAATCCCTGTACTTTGAGCCTTGAAAAAAAAAAAAAATCCCCCTAGTCAAGGTCTGGCGTGGAAGCGTGCGTAAAGGTGACCTTGAATCTCCTGCGTTAAGGTAGCCTTGGATCCACCCTGTGCCTCACCCCCCCCCCCCCCCCCGCCCCCGCAGACAGCTGGCCTGGGACCTGGGGGCGGGGCAGGGAGGCGCCCTGAGACTCTGCAGCCCAGCCCAGGCCCCCGCAGCGCACCTGGCGGGAGGGGTGCGGGGGGCGGGGGGCGGGGCAGGGAGGCGCCCTGAGACTCTGCAGCGCAGCCCAGGCCCCCGCAGCGCACCTGGCGGGAGGGGGTGGGGTGGGGGGGCGGGGGGCGGGGCGGGGGCGGGCTGGGGGCGGGGCGGGGCGAGGCCGGGGGCGCCCCGGAGCCCGCCCACCACACCTTAGAGGACAGGCTCGGCTCCCGCCGCCGGCCCCGGACCATGGGGAAGCTGCTGGTGCTGACCCTGCTGGGCGTCGGCCTGGCCCTGCTCGGGGAGAGGCTTGTGGCGCTCAGGTGAGTTGGCATCTTGACGGGTTCCTGTCTCTCTCCTCTTGCAGGTTAGGCCGGGGGTGCCCGGTGCCAGCTGCCTAGCTGGTTAGGCATGAGCAGTTTGGGAAGCTCGTGCTCAGTGCCACCCAGCAAACTGATGTGGAAAGTGAGCAAGCTGCTTGCCTGCCTGTCTAAGGCAGTAGGTGGAAAATAAAGGCCCCCAATGATTTCCTGAAAGCCACCTGCCCAAGCCCTCCTTCCAGGTCGCTCTCAGCCTTGGGCTCCCGCAGGAACTCCGCTGGAAGCGCTGGGTTTGAGAGAGGGGACCCAGTGGATGTTTATGGCTGACATCGCCCAGGGCCAGTTAAACACTGAGGAGTATTGGGGTCCTGGATTCATCCCAGATTGAGAGCTATTTAGACAGGAGGGGAATGGCCTGAAACTTGCAGGTGTTAGCCGAGGTTTTGTAGGTGTCCCACCTTTGGAAGATGGAGATCTAGTGATGACAGAAATATCTCAGGAAGAGTGAATACTGGGCTAGGGAGAAGAAAGGTTAGGAGATGCTCCACACTTCTGGATGGATCGAAAACCTCTGCTTGCCTTCAGTGGTCTTTGGGGTGTTCTTACTTATTTCTCTAAGCAGAAGCTGGAATCTCTTGAGGATCCTCACACCTCTTGGTAATACTTTGTAGTTCAGCTTGAGTATGTTTATTGTAACATTGGCTCCCAGTGCACAGAATGAGAGACTCATAAATAATAATAATAATAATAATAATAATAATAATTATGAAGTAGATCAAAGGCTTATTTTTTAAACAGTGACAGTAAGATACTTCTAAGTGTAGAGTCTTCCTGAATACTATTTAATAAACATTTAAACTTATCCCTGATATTTAAAAGAATATTTCACTGTGGAAGTATAATGTGGCCAATTGTTTAGATTGTGGTCAGTTTGATAAACTGCAAAGTAAGCCAGCATAAAAATTTTAGAATAATGAGGTTAAAGCAATGGTGATAAGGTTTAGTTATTAGGGGAATTTGAATTTGGGAAAAGCAGTTTGGGGAGGGGGCGGTCAAGAGGCAAGGCCATAGTGGATTAAAGAGAACCAAAGTGCGGATTTATACTAGACAATACTTTATCAAGTTAAATAATACAACCTGTACATTTAAATTAATAAGACTGCACAGTTATTCATACTATTAAATATTATCACTTATTTTGGAAGCAAAGTGTTGTCCATAACTGCATTTTAATCTTTCAACAATAAGTGGGTGAGCTTAGCTGATATAGGCACATTGCCCACACAATGTCCATGTTATGTAAATAAATGTAAACAAAAGGAATTGCCTACTTACTTGTCCTACTTCCCATAAACGATGAAAGAGCTCATGAATACCATTGTTTAGACATTGATTTTGGAAGTCGTGCATTGACCTCCAGTGTCTTTATCTTCCACAGAGAGAAAATGAATGCGTTTGGAGAAGTGGAACCAGTAGAACCCCATAACTGCCACCTCATTGAGGGAATTGGTATGTATGTGAGTACCAAGAGGGCCAGCACACTTTCTTGGTCACCAACCCCCTGACTGAGGCTGCCAACTGATTTAATCCCCTGCTCCTCCTTACACCCTCCACTTTACCCAAGCTACCTCATCCCAGGTTTTCAAGGGGTCTCTTCAATGTCAAAACGAGCAGCCTTTTCTCAGTTCTTGTACTGATGTCTCTCCATCATTTGAAGAATGTCACTGACTACTCCTTGGCCCGTCCCTCTCCAAACTCTCCTCCTGTCCCTTCTGTGATATTTCACTCCCCTCTGTCCTCTTCTGCTGCCTACCTTACTTTTATTTTTCCTTCTTCCCTCTCCTTGACATTTCTGGCTTCAGTGTCACTTCCTTCAAAGTGTATCTGCAAGTACCAAGAGGAACATCACTTATCTCTTATCCTCAAGCACCTCACAGACTCCTGAGATGTCCTTAAAGAAATCGATTGAAAACCCATAGCTGGACCCCTACCCTCTCAAACGGCAGGCCTTCTTTTCCAGTCTGAAATCTACTTTATTCTACTCAGAATTTATGGTATTTCCTCCCTGAAACCCCTAGCCATAAGCAGCTCTTCTTCTAGACTGCTCTTATGCATGATGCCCCCATTCTCAAAGAGACTCAGTTCACAACCCAGGAACCACTGTTCCCCCTTTGTCCCTCATGGTTCACATGACGCATAATGACAGCTGCAGGCCCACACAGGGCTCATCTTACCTGCTAGTTACTGCCAAGGCTGCCTCTCTGGGCTCCAAGCCTCCAATTTCCCAACACTCCTACTAGAAAAAAAAAAAGTTCAGTTAGGTTCTATCTACTGTTCTGTGAATGAGTTCTTTCTACTCTCTCACCTTTGCTTATGAAATTCCCTTCCCTAATGTCTTCACTCCTGCTTGCTGAAATGAACTGCAGATTTACCTCCGTCTCTAAATTCTGACAGCACCCTGGAAGCCTGGGTCACATATGACACCTATCATATGCTTTCTTTTATAGCTGGCAGTGTTTTCTCTTTCTCTCAATATCAGATTGCAAACTTCCTAGTGTCAAGGACTTTTGACCTATTTGTCAATCTGTGGCAGGATGACAGCATAGTTGATTGTGATAGGAGTTTGTAATATAGATCTATAAAATCAGAAAGAATAATAACCACTTTTGAAATATGGTTTTCTTTCCCCCCTCCCCCCTCCCAATTTCTAAAAAAAAGTTGCCCAGCTCTTGTGCTCCCTGGGCTTAGAGGAGGTGTACTGCTGGCTAGAGAGCAGAAAGAGCTGAAGACAAACTCCTTTCTGACTTTTATTTTCAAAAGCTTGGTCTCCTTCAAGGGATTCTGATGGAGAAGAGATAAAAATATGTGGGCTTTTTGAATAATAGGGACTCTTGCCTCGCTGCCTGACAGTATCCTGGGGAAGAAACAAGACCTGGGAAGGAATGGCTACAAGGCATCTTTAGGGAGGCTGGATTCTTTTACTGTGTGTCCCAGCCTGAGCCAAAAATCACGTGCCCATGCAAGACACAGAAATGGCAGAATTGTCTAAATCGGTGATTTTCAACTGGTGTGCCACAAGAATTTTTAAAACATGCAATACCTGACTAGTCAGGGGCACAGACCTCTTGTCCCTTACATTGTCAGATAAAAAAATGACAACAGCCTACACACAATAGCCATCCAGTGTGAATGAATTAAAATTATACCTGATTTTTTTGTTAGATCAGCAAAAAATAGAATATATTTTTTGGTGTGCCGCAGAATTTCAGTGATTATTTTATGTGTGCCGTTGGATGAAAAAGGTTGAAAGTCGCTGGACTAGATGATTACTAGTATCTAGTTCTATTCTCAGATTACGTAATTCAAACTGATTTGAGAAGCTGAAACTATAGCTAATGTAAGATGTAAATCAACGTACTTATTATGCAAGTATTTTGAAGGGAAGGATTTAAAGGAGGTTGGCTGGGAGTAGAAGAAAAATAATGCCATGTCACTCCATAGCGGGCTTTTCTAGCTGGCTGTCAAAACCTTTGCTCCAGGATGTGACATGATGATAGCATCCACTGAGTCATGCTTTGGTGTGACCCTAAGGGCCTTAGGGCATCCTCTCTCGCCCTTCTGTGATCTCTCTGTAGTTTTTCCTCAGTAGCCTGCAAGTAGCCAGACTTCTTACATTTTGGTTCAGGTCTCCCAGGGCACCCAAGGTTCATGGAGGGGGGAGGGGGAGAGAGAGAAAGAAGACACCAGCAAAAGCTATGGCTGTGACTTTGCCTTGTGTTTCAGTCCTGTGGCATCACTTCCACCTCATTCTATTTGTCAAAGCAGTTACAAAGGTCTACCCATTTATTTTCAAGGGGAGAGAATCTAGACTTTACCTCTTGATGAGAGAGTACGAACATCACATTTTAAGAAGAGCATGTGGACATGATACATACTGATTCTACCATATTTGTCACATACATTTTGCCTCACTAGGTAACCAGAGCCTTCGCCCTCAGTCCTGCCTGCTTGGACCATGTCACCTGTGGTTCTCTCTCTTTACTAGGAGCCATGCAAGCCCCTTTTCATCCTGGCTCAGTCATAACTTACGTATTATATGATTCCTCCCAAAGAAAAATACTCAGGATCAGCTCTCAATGGAAAGAGATCTGATCAAACTATTTCAAATTCATTTATATTTAATAGTCCATCTTAAGATGAATTGCCTTTGTAAAAGAGAGCAGTTACTCAGAAATTTCCCAATATGATTAAATAATAATAGATTTTTTTAAGCCTCAACAAGTTGGAAAAAGAGAAATGCTTGGCAGAGAGGCCTTTAAGAGCCCTTCACAATGATGAAACTTTCCAAATGTCATCACTTGGTCTATAGATCAGTCTTCTATGGGGAAGAAAGCGGAATCTCTCAGGACAGACCCTGGAAGTCATTATTTAAAGAATAAATCTAGGATATCAATATATTTTATAGTTATTTGCTTTTTCTCTTGAGATGGAATTCTAAAAAAAAATAATTGTATTGAAGTCTGACTCAAGTTTTATTGTAGAATAGTGTATCTGTGGGATTTCTGATAGTTAATATAGTTTCCTAAGTAAATAGTTGCAAAAAGTCAATGGAGTTCCAAAAGAAGTTCAAAGTTTTGACTGTGAGATTTATCTTTTAGGTTTACATGCCTCCAAACATGCATCTTTCTGATCCTCCACTTCTTTTGCAGAATATGGCTCTGAAGATATTGATATACTTCCTAGTGGGCTGGCTTTTATCTCCAGTGTGAGTATCTTCCATACTCCTCGGATACGCATGTCAATAACCGTATAGATAGCACATTAATGTTGCCGACTAAAGCTGCCAATAGACTCCTACACACTCATCCCACCTGCGGGTAAACCAGTCCACTAAAAAAGCAAAAACAGGATTCTGGAGAGCTAATCAGGACACCACGGGCCTGCTCAGGCTTGCTCCCTGTGGGCAGTTTCATACACAGCGGGGTCTCAATAAGCGTGTAATGATTTTCGTTCAATTCCTAGACTGATCTCCAGATCTGTCCCTTTGCTGCCCATCCCCAACTTTGCTGTATCTGGCTGGGCCTCAGCTTCCAGTAGTGATCTTCTCAGTAAATAGCACTCCTCTCACCAAGCCCGTCCTGGGTTTGGAGCTCGGTAAATGTTTGTGGATTGAATGATAACCATGTTACTCAATTCAAAACCCCAAGCAATTTCCATTTGGGGTTCCCTATCATTCTTTCCAGCCCTTTAAAGAGAAGTAAAGAGTTTGCATTTTATTCCTAATACCACTTTCACAGGCTCGGGATGATCAGGAAGCTATGTGATGGATTGAATTTCAATTAATTAAAGTGTATAT
The DNA here is from genome assembly GCF_054644295.1 of Miniopterus natalensis. Classification (NCBI taxonomy): domain Eukaryota; kingdom Metazoa; phylum Chordata; class Mammalia; order Chiroptera; family Miniopteridae; genus Miniopterus; species Miniopterus natalensis. The sequence continues at coordinate 61,068,286 of NC_142090.1, read as the reverse complement.
ATGGTGAAGATGTTGAAAATGATCATAAATTTGTTAAATCAGTTGCAATTTGAAATGGGACGTAAGATGTTGAAAAAATAGATTGACTACATTTTTTATGTGAATTCTGATTTCTGGAATTGCATGTCCTAATGTTCCATTTTAGTCAAGAAAATATTACCAATAAAATGAACTTTTAAATCTATATCATTCTGGCAAAAAAAGGGGAGGGCACATATTATAACCCTTAATAGTCTGAATTTCTAAATTCTTAAATATGCATGGTATAGTCAGGGTCTTGTTTTTACTTTAAATTGCTGCTAGTGGTGGTATGTGTGGGGGTGGCACACTCATGACTCAGAGCCCCACCTCCCAGGTGCCAGGTCCTGGTGACAGCTCCTGACATGCTGATAAAGTTAGAGTGTGCTGCTGGCCCCTACACAGGTTTCTTGAACATCCAAGTTTTAATGTCAGCAGTGAAAATTTAAAATGAATGTGGCATGTTGCTGGAAAATGACCATGAAGGCAAATGGATGACTTTTTATTAGGCTCCTGAAAATGCCATATAGAAAGACATCCTTAACCACCTGGAAACTATTTTGGGGAAACTATTTGGAATTGAACTCTGTCAATGATTTTTTAAAAAGAGGGTGAAAGGAAGATAATTGATGAAACTGAAGAATTACTGAGACAGAAAGCAGGGAATCTGAGGAAATTAATGTTGGATGGCATATTTGTGACTGTTTTCTCCAGAGAAATAGGAGGTAGAGTTACTCATTGAGAATAAAGAGGAAGACAATGAAATAAATTTGGCATAGACACCTGGAGAAATGCAATAGATTGCCTGTTAGAATGAACAAAAGTGCTGATAAACGTCATTGAATGTTTGGTTGAAGTTGGGGTGATAACTTTGTATCTTAAGTTTTTCAACCTGATTTAGGCTAGCCCTGTAAGAGGTGGACCAGGGCAAAGGGAGTTGGTAGGGAATTTGCTAAGGAGGCAGCAAGCAAAGGGTGTGGCTTAGTCTGGAGGTTTGTGGCTAGGGCCATGCTAATCTCTCCTCCAGGTGCGGTGCTCAAGGAGAATGTAAGAGGGCAGAGCACCTTCTCTCATGTGCTTCAGTGTTGCCTATTGGAAAGCCAGATTTCCAATCAGATTTAGGCATAGAAGGACTAGTCTAAGAAAAGCTTGAAGATGTAGATTCACCTCTCTCACCAGGGGTGAAGGCCCAAGAATAGTATTATTATAAGTGAGAGAGAGAGAGAGAGAGTATTTATAAGAAAGGGAGGGGAAAGGGAGAGAGACGGAGAGAAGGTAGACTAGGAAAGAGAGAATTTAAATTGAGTATAAGGGGGGAAATGAGAGTACAAGAAAAGATGCAGGGCGGTTGATATTGATGTTCATATTTATCAGAGTGATAGGGGAGGGATGCGGGGAGGAAGTGGGCTGAGTTTTGTAACTTTTGTAGAATAAATCAACCCCAAGATTTGACGCAATGACCAGGGATGCAGCAAAGGCCCAATATATTCAGGATGCCTATCATCGGTTGATAAATACCTGGTACTCCAATAAACAGAGCCACTGTCCAAGTTCAAATTTTCAGACATATCTATAGGAACAAAATTGGTCATAAATAGTCAACTCTCTAGGACTGGTTCCCCTATGGTAATTCTTGGCTAATCCTACTACGAAATATCATGTATGTAGGGATGGAAGCAATCCAATGAAACCATATGCCCCTTCTCTGCTTTGAGGAAGGTTAGTTATAGAATATCAGGACTGGATAGACTCAGCCGTCAGACATTTTAACTTCCTCATTTTTTAAAAAAGGAACCAAAGGCACAGGCTGGCGAAGGGACTCACACAAAGTAACACAGCCTAGTCTCGTGCATCATACTTTCTGGCTAAACCCCTTCTCTCTATATTAAAAGTTGACTTTGGGTCATTCCCAGTGGTTTAGATGACATTGGTAATTCTTCAGATCAGATAATGGCAACAGCTGACGGAGGAAGATATCCCAGAAGTTTAGAGCTTTGAACATTTTTGTTAGGTTTTGAGATTTTAACTTCCATATGAAAACATTGTTTTGATAGGTATCTATGTATATACTTATCCTCTATTTTTTAAAGGGATTAAAATATCAAGGCTTGCCAAGCTTTGCACCCGATAAGCCAGGACAAATCTTCATGATGGATCTGAATGAGCAAAACCCAAGGGTCCAGCCACTAAACATCAGTGATGGTTTTGACAAAGCATCATTCAATCCACACGGGGTCAGCACTTTCATTGACAAAGGTAAAGTCTGAATGCTTAGGAATAAGGGGAATGAGGAAAATACAAACCACTCAACTCAACTATTCAACATGTATGTGAAAAGAGAGAAGAGGCTATTTTACCAAAAAGGTGTATATTTGTAACATAATAAATGTGTGTCGACACATTTTTAAACATCACATTAAAGAAGGGAGACTAGAAGTGGCCACTCCCTCTTCCTTCTACCCCCTTTTCCTCTCATTTGACCATCAAAACCAGTTTGCATATTGTTCTCAGAAACCTAACCTATAAACTGAAGGCCCTTTGAAAACCACTGTGTGACATTAAAAAGATAACATAAAAAAAATAGGTAAATCAGACTTCATCAAAATTAAAAGCTTTCTGTTTCAAAGGACATGATGAAGAAAGTGAAGAGACAACCCAAAGAATGAAAGAAAATAACTGCAAGTCATACATCTGATAAGAGGCTTGCATCCAGAATACATAAGTAATTCTTACAACTCAACAACAAACAGACAAATAACCCAATTAAAAAATTGGCAAAGGATCTTAGTAGACATCTTTCCAAAGAGATATGCAAATGGCCAATAAACACAAGAAAAGCTATTCAATATCCTTAGTTGTTAGGGAAATGGCAGGGGCTGATTTGCTATTATAAAGTTACAATAAGTAACTCAGAGAAGAGAAATCTATTTCCTCTCACATGGCAGCCCAAAGGCAAGCACGTGGCTTAGTGATTAGATGACCGCTGTGTGCGGTCATCCCGGGACAAAGGCTGATGGAGCAACACAACTCTCTTTTACATGTTGCTTCCATCATGGTCCAAGACTAGAACTCTGGTTAGTTGCTATTTCCCAGCAGGAAGGGGAAGAAAGAAAATTTACACGGATATTAATTTTATTTCATTTTACCTAGTAGTTGCACACGCCTTGTACGGTGTCATCCCTTTAACCTGCACTTAGACAAATGACCACATCGGCCAGCAGGAAAGGGCAGGACATGCCTGAAGCTCTGGGGCCATGTGCCTGTAGCTGAGCAGGAAGAGGGGGACTGTGGCTACTGGGAGCAGGTGGCCGTCTCCCACACAGACAGGTAATTGCTGGCGGGACGAGAGGGGACAAAGATGAGACGTGCTGAGCTAGAAGACCGTCTAGAGAAAAGGGGCTTTGAAAGGGGTTTTAAAGAAAAGTACAGGATCTGAATTGGTGAAGATCTTGGTGAGAGGCATGGAAGCCAGCATTTTTGGGGAAAAGCCAACATATGGAATTGACCGCAGTTGAATTTACAAAGTGAAGTGTCTATAGAGAGGAACCAGGGGATGTTTTGATTTTAGAAGAGCTTTTTTAAAAATATAATTCTCTTGCCATTAAACTCACAACTTTAAAATGTACCAGTTAGTGGTTTTTAGTATATTCACAGAGTAGTACAACCATAACCACTATTTAATAGCAGAACATTTTCATTACCCTCAAAAGAACATTTTTATTACCCCCAAAAGAAACTGCATGCCCATTAGCTGTCCCTTCCTGTTCCCCACTCACCCCAGCCCCTGACAACCACTGATCTAGTTTCTGCCTCTATGGATTGCCTATTCTAAACACGACATAAATGGAATCATACAATATATGTCCTTTCATGATTGAATACTTTCACTTAGGCTAATGCTTACAAGGTTCATCCATGTTGTAGCATGTGTCACCACTTCGATCCTTTTAATTGCCGAATAACATTCCATTATATGAATATACCATTTTTTTATGCATTTATCAATTGATGGGAATTTGGGTTATTTACACCTTGGGGATATTAGGATAATGCTGCTGTGAACATTTGTATGTAGTGTTTGTGTGGACCTATGTTTTCAGTTCTCTTGGGTATATACCAAGAAGTGAAGTTTCTGGATCATATGGTAACTATGTTTAACATTTTGAGGAACTGCTACACTGCTTTCAAAAGTGAACTACCATTTGCAATCTCACCAGCACCCTGTGAGGGTCCCAACTTTTTCCACACCTTTGCCAACATTTGTTATTGCCTGTCCTTTCTCATTATAGACATCCTAGCGGGTGTGAAGTGGTATTTCTGGCTGGGAAGTGTTGCTTATTTTTAAGATATTCACACAGCCCTGGCATTTCTGGAACGTGTGTTGCAATGTTGGAAATTCTCACCTAAAAGAATTCTCAGCAAAGCTTTGTTTGCCTGCACCCACTTCTGTTGAAGAGCTGTCCTGTCTGGGGGAACCATGCCCATGTTTATGCACCCCTGTAGTTCTGTGTCCTCCTGTTGGAACCCCCTTTCTAGCAGGAAAGGGTGAAGATGAGGAGACCATTGTGGAAATGTTGAGGCTTGGCTCTGTTACTTCCTGATGATAAAATTGCTGACAAGTCATTCTCCTTCTGAGTCTCAATTTCTCCAATAAAATAGGGAAACTCACATTTGTCTGACTTATCTATCAGGTGGGGATCAAATGCAAGATGATTGAGAAAAATTCTTGGATGTGACCAAGCTGCACAGCAAATCTGATAATAGTTGCAATAGAAGTAAACTTATGGGAAATTATGCCTTATCCCACTTTAGACCATACTGTGTATCTTTATGTTGTGAATCATCCCCACATGAAGTCTACTGTGGAGATATTTAAATTTGAGGAACAGCAACGTTCTCTGGTACACCTGAAAACTATAGAACATGAATTTCTCAAAAGGTAGGAATTAAAGTATTTTGCACTTCTATTTATTTTGCACCTCTGCTGTGTGCTTTGTTTCCTTGGGCTCAGCAGGCTTTCTTAAATTTTTGTTTTGTAGCATTGTTTTCTGAAGCTTTCTAAAGGTTCCCATGGTGTTACTGCCCAGCACCTCACTAGAAATTGCTGTATTAGTATTGAATATCTTTAAATTTTCCAACTTCTTGAAAGCATTTTAATTCTACAAAGGTGTGCAATTAGATTCCCAGCTCTAATTCCACAACAATGCAAACTAACTATGGGGCTCTCTTTAAACACCTACACCCATTTCCAGTTGCCCTGGTAGGCTGTGTTCTGAGAGCCCCACCCACTGGGTGTTATAACCTGCCGCAAGATGGGCTATTCCTTCGTTCAATGAGAGCTTTAAAAAGAAATTTGAAAAAAGCCTGTGGGCACATATTAAAATTCACATTAATCAAGCTTTGATGATGTGCTGGGCACTATACCAAAATACTTAATTTAATTCTCACAACAGCTTTTAGTAATAGGCATGAGTAATCTGAGACTTAGTGTTTTAGATCCATTCAATAATTGCCCATGTTACATAATTTGTAAGTGTCAGAACCAGAGTGCAAACCTAGACCTGTCTGAATTCAAAGCTGGGCTCTCCATGGCAATGAGAAACATCTTCTCTTACTGTGTTGAAAAAATAGTGTTTTAGTGGAGAGGTTGCCTGTTTCAAGACTGTAACAAACAATGAAGAATTTGCCTTTTGTAAAATGGACTCAACACTGAAAGACAAGATCTAAAACAGCAGAGGTTAATCTTTTTATGAAGCAGAAGACCAGGAAAGAAAAGGAAGTTCACCTGGTCTTTGTTCTCTTTGTCAACATTGTGTGAGAACTTCTCCCAGAGAGTCCGGGAGCGATAAAAGCAGAGGGCAGAAGAAGTTGAAGTTACTGACATCTCGTGACACATTGTGCTGGGTTCTGAGGCACAGTGGGGACCAGGACTGCTATGGAGTGACTGCGAAAATGGACAAATCACTTAACCTGTGCTTCAGTTACCTCAGCAAAATGGGGGTTCTCTTATTGGCCTAACTCACCTGACTGGTGGTTGTCAGGCTCAAATGCAGTCACCTAAGACCTCAGAGGAAGAGTTCCTCAGAAATCACAGCCTGAGGGGACACTCCATACCTGATCACTTGATTAGGGAGCACAATCCCAGGATGCAAAAGTAAGAGACCAGCGTGAAGCAGGGAAGGTGGGCAGTTATGGGTTGAATTGGGTTCCCTCAAAAAGATATGTAGCAATGTTAATCCCAATATTTCAGAACATGACTTGCTTTGGAAATAGCTTGATTGGTAGATGTTATTAGTTAAGGGCCACCATCCTGGTGGCTCCTTAATCTAAAATGACTGGTGTCCTTATAAGAAAACAGACACACAGGGAGAACGCCATGTAAAAATGGAGAGTGAGATTGGAGTGAGGCACCTGCAAGCCAAGGTTCACCTGGGGCTACTAGAAGCAGGAAGAGACAAGGAAGGATCCTACCACAGAACCTTCAGGGGGAGCATGGCCCTGTCAACGCCTTGAACTGTTAGACAATAAATTTCTGTTGTTTCCTGCCGCTCAGTATCTGGTACTTTGTTACAGAAGCACTTCTAAAAATTCATACGGGGACAGTCTGTAGCAAATACTGTACCTTATCAAGTCAGCCACTGCTAAATGCATACAATCATCCTCCAATAAGTAACATAAGGACAATCTGGCCAAGGTAAGAAAGGGAGAAGAGCTTATCCACCAGCCCTGTCTCCTATTAGTCAAAGGTTTGCCTCATGGGGTGTAGTGGGTAAGTCATGACTGGTGATATCCTGTGTTTTGATGTCAACACAGAAGCCTGAAAGTGGGAGCAAGAGGCCCATACAGGCAGGAGGTAAAGCACTATAGAGCTGTACTGTGGAAAGTCTGTCAGATCCCATGCAGAGCTGGTGGAAGCAGTGCCAACTGGAACAGGGCAGGTGAGGTTTTGAGGATCTAAAGAGGACCTTAAGAAGTGCCTTGATACACACATTGACCAAGCATTTTAAGGGGCAGAACAAGATGAAAGCACATCAGTAGGGAATTTAATTTAATCTATGGGGTCAGGCAATACCTTTTAGAGGAAGGAATGCTGACTCAGAGACCCAAAAGATGAGTAGCCCAATGACCTTGGGAAAGTCATTATACATCAAAACTTGAAAATATTTTCCTGATTCATCGAAAGTTTTCTTTCCCAATTTAACTGAAAAAGATTTAATCTTTTACATTTTTTTTCAAGTTACTGTCTTTTTTACTTTTCCAAAATGAAAAATACTTTTAGTTTTTTTTAATGGTGTAAGAATAAAACTTGCTTCACTTAAAAATTTAATGGTATTAAGGGACATAAATAAGAAAGAATAGCACTCATAATTTCACTTATTCAGAGAAAATATAAAGATCTGGATGGACTGGGTTATGCTACAATAACAGAAAAGAAAACCCCTAACATCTTTAGTGGTTCAGAGCCACAAAATTTTGTTTTGTTTTCTCACTCATGCTGTGCCTCTAATGTAGGTGATACAGGGACTCAGTTTTATATTATCCTCATGTAGGATCCATTATCAGGAAAGGTGCTGGTTACTATGGAAGAGTGGGGGAAGCACTCACCTGTCCTGTTCCAGTTGGCACTACTTCAACCAGCTCTGCATGGGATCTGACAGCTCTGCATGGGTCACAAACTGGCTCATAAAGTCTTCCATCCGAAAGCCATACACGTCACTTCTTTTCATTGGCCAAAGAAAGTCGCGTGGCCATGCCTAACATCAAGGCACTGGAGAAGCCTAATTCCAGAAAGAGGAGAACCAGCGCTGTTGGTGAACTGGACTATGACTGCCACAGATAACTATTATAAATATTTACGAGTCAAAGATTTGGAGTTTGAGGCTTATTTGTATATTTATTTGTTTTTGTTGACTTCTGCAGAAGGGAAGAGTGAGTGAACAAGAAATGGCTAAAAAAAAAAAAAAAAAGAAAGAAAAATCAGGGCAATGAAAAATCATTTACTTTCCGTGGATTTTAAAAATTCATTCTAGTCCATGTATACTTTTTCAAATTGATGAACATATTGGTCTTTGTAGAGATTTGGTGATTTTGACAACAATCACTATTTTAAAATACTCCCTCTCTCCACTTTAGTGTGAATGACATTGTAGTTCTTGGACCAGAACAGTTCTATGCCACCATAGACCACTATTTTACCAGCTACTTCTTGAGACTATTAGAGACATTAATGGATCTTCACTGGACTTACATTGTTTTCTATAGTCCAAAAGAGGTCAAAGTGGTGGCCAAAGGATTTAGTTCTGCAAATGGGATCACAGTCTCACTAGACAAAAAGTAAGTAAGCTCATTTATAATTCTTCTACCTTTTGGCCTTGACATTTTAGTGGACTCCTTCCCTTACGAGGTAGGTTTAGTCCTAGTTTAAGTAGTCAATATATGTGTGGAGGGATCAGGCATGGCCAGGGTTTATAGTAAATGTGTGATCTCAAGCAAACCATTTGCCTTCTTGCGCTTTAGCCCCCACCCCCACACTGCCAATGAAATGAAGCATTTGGACTCAAAGATATAAAGTCCTTGTTCCAATTTTCTTATGTGACTATAGAAACACACTTACCTAACACACTAATAAGGAGAATAAAGGCACAATGCCTCCGCCTCTTATGAGGCTGGAAGGCCTTTAACACTTATACTAAGTTCAGTTACCCAAAAGTTCTTATGAGAAAGGGAAGCCCAACTTAGATTGGGCATTGCAAATGTATAAGTTTCAGATTTACTGATTCTCTGCAGCAGAATTTTCTATGAGAAAACACTTTTTATGAAGCATGCACTTTTGTGGTAAACTCTTTTTATAGTATTTTTAAATGGAAAGTTTCTTAAAAAGAAAAGTAACATGAATATTGATATATAAATGTGAGATAATGGAGATGATCCCTGTGGAAAATAAAAGTCCAAGTGTTCTTTCTCTTTTTAGAAATGACTGTGATTGAGCTTCATGGTCACCAGATCCTTCTTTCCAAGGACTAGTTTTTGGAAGTATCTTTTTGTCTTGTAAGAGGTCCACTTAGCTCCATTCAGTTTAAAGTTCCACTTATCTCCATTCAATTTAAAGACAATTTAAAGAGTCCCAAGTAATGAGATTGAGCCTATATGTCATCTAGAAACACCAACTTCATTACTTTATAGTCATATTTCATATTCAAAGCACTTTAAGAGTATTAAAAACACCACTCCATTATCTTTTTTTTTTTTTTTTTTTTTGCTGTGGTTTAGAAAGCAAATATACATATATATGCTAATATATATGTACAGTGGTACCTTGACTGTTGTGAATTTTTATATACCTTCTCCAAAATAAAATTTAGTGTCATCTCTTAAATGTAAATGTGATTTACTTCAAAGGTATATCTATGCAGCTGATGTAATGGATAAGAGCATTCATGTTATAAAAATTCATGATAACTGGGACTTAACGCCACTGAAGGTAAGAATACCCTGGCTTGCCCATGCAACATGGCCTCTCATATCAGTTCCCATGCTTGACTTAGTAATGAGCTCCTTGAATGAAGGAAACATAAGTAGTTCTAAAAAATGACAGTGAGAGTGTGCTCACAATTCTAAAAATCAGTAACAGAGGCTGTTAAAAATACTAATTTCAGGAGCCAGAAGGAGCTGGTGCGAGGGGGGAGGGAAGAAAGTCCAAACAACATCTTCACTACCTCCTCTTTGTTGAAAGGTAATACAGTTGGACACCTTAGTGGATAACTTAACTGTCGATCCTGACACTGGAGATATTTGGGCAGGATGCCATCCTAATGCCTTGAAGCTGCTGATCTATAACCCTGAAGATCCTCCAGGGTCAGAAGTAAGTTCCTATACTTCTCTGAGCTCACAGGCAAGGCTGGAAGATGATTTCTTGAGGCAACTTGGGAGATTGAGCGGGTCACGTGTGATGTTCCAGAACTGAACAAATGTAGGTATGGAAAGAGGAAACATTTTGTCAGAATGAGGAGATGTGGCCCATTAACTTTTTCAGGTTACCAGGTACCCACTTAATATCAGTGCTAGACAACATGCCCCATCCCAGCAAGGGCTATACTTGCTGCTGGGAATAATTGGAAAATACGAGCTTGACTATTCGTGTTGACCCACTGCTATTCATATTTCCAATCAGGATGTAGGCCCTGAAGTTAGGCAAAGGGAGAGTCATATGTGGAGCCACCTTCTTTCATGCTACCAAACATAAAGTTCAAATGAAAGGGTTTAAATGGCAGTAGTCTCAAAACAAAATTAATTTTTGCCACCATGTGCTAATATATATGATAGTGTTAAAGAATGTCTCATTTTAAAGATGTTGTTTGTATTATTTAATATCTCTTCTAAAACAATAGCATATGTCATTGAATTTTATATGGTATTAAAAACAGTAGTACAATGCATTCCATTTTCTAAAGGGCTGAGTTTAAGAATTAAAAAAATCTAGGAGAGACAAGAAGATGGCAGCGTAGGTAATCTTGGTACCCACCACTTCCCACAAACCCATCAAAATTACAGCTAAAATACAGAACCACCATCATCAGAGCCTCCTGAAATCTGGCTGAACAGAAGCCCCACAACCAGGGAGCTGAAGAAGCACCGAGACTGGGAGGAGGGACGGAGACGCGGGCGGATCGGGGCTGAATCAGAGAGACCCGGCCGCAGGCCTACACCCGGTGCGGAGGGTTAAACCCGGGAGGCAATCTCGGCGGTGAGGGTTTCCCGGAGGAGCGAGGGGTCCCAGCCCCACAGCAGGCCCCCAGCCCAGGGCTCCAGGGCCGGGAAGAGATGTCCCCACAACTCCGGGCTGTGAAACCAGCGGGGACTGTCCCTGAGGGTCTTGGAGGAGGCCCCAGAGTCAGTGCACCTGGTGGTCAGACTCGACCACACTGGATTACAATCCTACCACATCCACGAGTGACACACTCAAGGGGCAAACTCGGTGAACACCAAAGCTCCACTGAAGTAAATCCTGCTCCATAGGGGTGTTTCCAGAACACCAGCTCTTCAGCTGTAGCTGCAGCTCCTCCTCACAGCCAATTGGCCTGGGGGTCAATTCCTCCTAGTGACTCCAATAGCAACCAAGGCTCAACTACAACAGGACAGTGCACACAGCCCACACAGGGGAGCACCTGGAAGGCCCAGCTCAGGTGACTGGGGAGGCTGAGCCACTGGACCCTACAGGACACCTACTACACAAAGCCACTCTACAAATTCCAGGAGACATAGCAGCTATACCTAATACATAGAAACAAACACCTAGAAGCAGCCAAAATGTAGAGGCAAAGAAACATGTCACAAAGGAAAGAACAGAAGATATCTCCAGAAAAGAAAAGAAATGAAATAGATCCAACCAAGCTACTAGATATAGAGTTCAAAATAATGGTTAAAAGGATGCTCAAGAATCTTATTAAGACTATTAAGGAAACTAGTGAGATCATCAATGACATAATAAAGTACCAATCAGAAGTGAAGGCTACATGAACTGAAATGAAGAATAATTTACAGGGAATCAACAGTAGAGTAGAGGATGCTGAGAATCAAATCAGCAATTTGGAACATGAGGAAACAAAAACACCCAACCAGAAGAGCAAAAAGCAAAAAGAATCCAGAAATATGAAGACAGTTTAAGGAGTTTCTGGGCCAACTTCAAGTGGTCCAACATTTGTATTATGGAGATGCCAGAAGGAGAAGAAAGTGAGCAAGAAATTGAAAACGCATTTGAAAAATAATGACAGAAAACTTGCCCTACCTGGGGAAAGAAATAGACGTACAAGTCCAGGAAGCACAGAGGGTTCCAAACAAGAGGAACCCAAAGAGGCCCACGGCAAGACGTATCATAATTAAAATGCCAAAGGTTAAAGACAAAGAGAGAATCTTAAAAGCAGCAAGAGAAATGTAGTTAGTTACCTACAAAGGAGCCCCCATACGACTGTCAGCTGATTTCTCAACAGAAACTTTGCAGGCCAGAAGGGAGGGGCAAGAAATATTCAAAGTGATGAAAAACAAGGAACTACAACCAAGATTGCTCTCCCCAGCAAAGCAATCATTTAGAACTGAAGGTAGAGATAAAGAGCTTCACAGATAAGAAAAAGCTGAAAGAGTTCATCACCACCAAACCAGTATTACATGAAATGTTGAAGGGTCTTCTTTAAGAAGAAGCTAATGAACAAAAGAATCTGACAAACTAAATAGACCCAAAGACATTGATGCATGCAACAGACAGTCATATCTCAGAGGGAAGAGGGAAGGGTGTGGAGGGTGGGAAGAGATTAACCAAAGAAGTTATATGCATAACCCATGGACCCAGACAATAATGGGGTGAAGGCCTGGGGAGGGGGTGGGAGCGAGGTAGAGGAGGTCAATGGGGGGGAAATGGGATACCTGTAATACTTTCAACAATAAAGATAAATTTTAAAAAGTAATAAAAATAAAATGCAAAAAAAAAAGAAAGAATAAAAAAATCTCAAGTGAATTTAAATATAGATATAAATTCTCAGCAGACAAAGTCTGAGACATTTAGTCACAAAAATTTATTGAGCACTTATAATATACCAAACTTTGTTTTAATACTTAGGATAAATTAGCAAACAAAATATTCAAATATCCTTGCTCTTAGGAAGAGGGACAGACAATATGCAATAAGCATAAGAAATAGTAAATTATATAGTAAGCTTGGAGATGGTAAGTTCTAGGGGGAAAAAAGTATAATAGAGTAAACAAGATCAGAGTTGCTATGAGCAAGGGGAAGGACAAGTCCTACTATTACATACAGAGATCAGGGTAGGCCTCATTGAGATGGAAAGGATTGAAGGGATATGTGTTTGAATCTAGGTTTGGGGAATTGGGAAATTGAGATTCAAACTCTAGCCTTGTAGTTGGCCCATGGGTAAATTAGAATGTACAGTTATGTCTGCTTCCAAAATTGCCATTCTTCAGTTTTTAAAAAAATAATTATTTCTCTTATTAACATATTAGTCACAGCTTCTTAAAAAAAACAAAAAACATCAAGAAATGTATAAAGAAACAGAAATCCAGCCTGAACCTAAAGCCTGAAGAATTGTTACCCTAGGCTAGCAAGCTACCCTTGCCTCAGATATTTGCCCCCAAAAGCTATAATATAACTATTCTACAAACACCCAACAACAACTCTTTTAAGAGAGTGAAAATATGATCTATATGATGATTTGAAAATTGTTTAGGCTATTTTTCATGTCTCTATTTTCAAGTTTAATCATTTGTTTATTTTAAATATTTTTAAAATTTTTATTGGTTTTTAGAGAGAGAGGAAGGGTGAGGGAGAGAGAGAAACATTGATTTGAGAGTGGAACATCAATTGGCTGCCTCCTGCACACCTTCTACCAGGGGTAGAGCCCACAACCCTGGCATATGCCCTGACCAGAATCAAACCAGCATCCTTTTGGTGCATGGGATGACACCCAACCAACTGAGCCACTCATCCCAGGGCATATTTGTTTATTTTAGATAAGACTTCTTTCTTCACAATCACTGACACCCTTTCGTTTTGGTTGAGGCTAATGTTTTCTACATGAGTTCCAAGCTTGAGTATTTTTCTGTAACAAACTTTAGATGAAGTTGTAGGATTTTCCTTAAGATAAAAAGCCAAAACTCAAACTAAACTATTCTAAGAGATAGCGCTATGGACTCATGATTCATGAATTTCGAATTGGTTTCCTTTCATTCCTATCATGTCCTATTTGAGTGAACTTCATCCAGGCTATTTGGAAACCTGAGTGCCTATATATTTACTGATCAGCAACCAAAAGTGTGTTAACCCTGAGGATCAATAACAGTATGAAGTAATGATGTGTCAGATTGAATTCTTCAAAGTATGTGTTCTTTATGCTTCTTAGCCACTTCTCCAGTGTGAGGGGACTCCAGCTGTGACAACTACCATCCTACTTGTTATGAGGCTTGCTAACTAGATGTCCCTTTTTCATTTCTTTTCATGTTTCTGTTGAGGGATATGGCTAATGTCAGGTAACTAGTCCACCTGCCTACATAGATATCATGAGGCCACTAATACTTTCATCATCAGAAGAAGAAAAAATGATTGAAGATATCCAAATTTTAGCTTATTGGTTTCTAAGAAATATATCAGTCCTGGAGTATTTGGGAAGGAAAACGCCACTGACAGCTGTTTGCTCATATAGTGCACTAACAAAAAATCTTTTCTTGGCAGGTACTTCGCATCCAGAATGTTCTATCTGAGAAGCCCAGGATAAGCACCGAGTACGCCAACTCTGGCTCTGTGCTTCAGGGCAGCTCTGTGGCTTCTGTGTACAATGGGAGACTTCTCATAGGCACCGTATTTCACAAAGCTCTGCACTGTATGCTCTAGACTACAGATCATCCAAAAAGTCTACATGTTTAGTGAAAGTAAACCCCTAATCCTATGATAAGTGGAAATGCAAGTAAATCACGAACACCAACAAAAGTGTGTCTGGCTTTTCTTGTGGATAGAAGTAAAGAAGCAGATTCCATAATATTCACCAAATTGCAAGTCGAGATAGTGGCAGTCCAACAATAAGCTAAATCTCTCTACGCTTTTTGTACTCTCAATATTCTTTCCACAGTAAGATGTGGTGAGTGAGGTGTCCAGCTCACCTAGGACTCCTTGGTACCTATGTGGCAAAATCACCTCCTACAACTGTCATGTTCTGAGCCTCCTGCAATCCAGTCCCTGAGAAAAGCTAATATTGAAATATTTACAATTCTCCTTCTCTTCCTCCAATTGTGCCAGGTACAAACTGCTAATCAAATGGCCAGCCCATAGATAAAAGCAAGAATTGGCATCATGAGACTTCCCAAAGAGCTCCCCTCAAACTTGCATTCTCCTCAATACAGATACAGGAAACCAGGTCCTGGAAAATCTGACAGCGGCCTCACTTACGACAAGCAGGGCTGATCTCGTCCTTTGTACCAGGTCTTTATTTGTACAACAGTCCCCCCACCCCCCTTATCTGTGATTTTACTTTCCATGGTTTCAGTTACCTGTGGTCAATCATAATCCAAAAATATTAAATGTAAAATTCCAGAAATAAGCAAAAGTTTTAAATTGTGCACCATTCTGAGTAGCATGATGAAATCTTCAGTCATCAATTCCCTGCCAACCAGGATGTGAAGCATATATATCTGCTTCCAGCCCAGTCACTTAGTAACCCTCGGGGTTATCAGATTAACTGTCATGAGGCATCACAGTGCTTGTGTTCAGATAATCCTTATTTTACTTAACAATGACCTAAAGCCATTCCCATAACTTTTATCGCAGTAGATTGTTATAATTGTTCTATTTTATTATTAGCTATTGTTGTTAATCTTTTACTGTGCCTAACTTACAAATTAAACTTTATTATACAGGGGTAGGCAAAAGTAGGTTTACAGTTGTAATACAAATAAATAATACAGTAATTAATAAGTAATAATGCAAGAATAAACAGTGTTTTGCATACTCACAACTGTAAACCTACTTTTGCCCACTGCTGTAGGGGACAAATGGTATATATAGGGTTCGGTACTATCCATAGTTCCAGTGTCCACTGGAGGTCTTAGAACATATTCCCTGCAGATAGCAGGAGACTACACTAGTGATATCTGAATCTGAAGTATTGTAATCAACTTGGCAACATCCTATAGACGTGGCATTAAGGAATCGGAAATAAATAACATGGTTCTGGCCTAAAGTTCTATCCTAAGGACCAATTCTAGTTTGATTAGAATGAATAGAAATGTCCCTTTCTTGGTTAAACACCAGGGCAACCTTTGGCAATCATTTATGGGAATCAACATACCCAAGCACCCCACCTCCTTCCCTTTCTGTAACTCTTACTCGGAAGTAGTTGGTGATTCCCCCCCCCCCCATGGGAATGGGGAGTTGGGGAGGACTCTTTATTTCCTAGTGAATTTTGCTCAGAAGAAAGTTTCGATGAGAAGTTTTGTAGCAGGGTAAAATTCTATTTTTTAGCCCCATGTAACTCTGATTTAGATAGTAAGATCTTAGTTTCCATTGCTTAAGGGGAGGACTGACTTAGCAGAATGTTATAAAATCAGTTCTTGGATTTTAAGTTCCTAAAGCTTAACCATCAGGTAGACACTGAAAAAAGAAATAACTAATAGCATGTATACCAATTTTGAAAAATATAATAGTCTTTTTCTGCTTCTGTCCCTAACCCTTACACCCACTAGATCAGACCAAATTTAGGGAGAACACCGAGAGTCAGAGATGGGAAAACTAAGGCATTTAGATGCTGGTGGGTTCCTAAGCATTGGCTCTGCCCTGCCTTCTTCCCAGACCAAGGGGCTGATAAAACCCCCAGAGAGATTTGGGAGATCTGATTGCTGAGGACCCAGTGTGTGCTTTCACAGGAAGGGCCCAGGAAAGTCACAAGGCACCGGGGTTCCTCTTCATGTAGACACCCCCAATCTTCATGAGATTATCTTGAACCTCTTTTCTCACTTGGCTTGGGAAGGAGATAGATTGTCTTCCCTTCCCAGTCTTTCTGTTTAAAGCATCAGGGATGTAGATGTGAATATTAGGGTAGTGATTAGGGGTAGTTGAGCTCAGGAAGAAGCATAGAAAAGATCAGAACAAAAATCAATATGGCAGATGGCTGTAAGGTGGCCCACAATGATCCTTCCTTCCTGGCAGTCCCCCTGCACACCTCCCTCCCTCAAATAGGGCTGACCCGCCTAAACAGCAGGATATCGCAGAAATGAGATGAGTGACTGCTGAGGCTAAAAAAATTGCCACTTCTATCTTGCTCACAAAAACTGTGCTACCTGTGATATGTTTCCTCAATTTTAGTATAACCACATACTTAATGTTATTTTTAAAATCCCATTTCTAGGTTCAAATCCTATATTTTTAAGGTCAGACTAAGCTATTGTAACAAAGTGACCCCAAATAAAGTGGCTTAAAGAATACAGACAAATTGCTTCCATTGACATTCTATTAATATGGGTGTAGTTGTATGGCTATACCTAATTGGAAGGGAGTGTAGGAAATTTAGTTTATCTGAGTAGCCTTGTGCCAGAAAGAAGGGATTTGGGTAGCTAGCTAGTGGTCCACAACCATTGCTCCTTAAAATGACTCAATAAAGTTTGGAAATCAATAAAATTCTAAAACTATTAAAGAAATTGCGTTAGTAATTTTAAAATCTTCACATTAAAAGAAACTAGAAACTAGAGACAATAAAGTGTTGAAGTTAAAATGGATAAATAGCTTGTGTTAATTCATGTAATGAAATACTATACAGCAATGTATACCACAACTAGAGCTACATGTATAAATTTCACAAATAATATTGAGCTAAAGAAAACAAAAATGAAAACGTGTATAATTTTATTTGGGGAGAATTCCAAAACAGGCAAAATTAAACAATGTTTTTTGAGGATACATGCGTAGGTGGTTAAGTTAGAAAGAACAGGGAGGCAATAGTTATCATATAAGTTAGATAGTGGTTGCTTCTAGGGAAGATAGTGATTGCGGTCAGGGCAAGGCACATGGGAAGCTTCTGGGGTGCTGGCAATATTACATTTGCTGACCTAGATTGTGGCTTACATTGATAATTCTTTTATAATTACTCTATAACTGTATATGTGTATTTTATAAACTCTAAGGTAAATATGATATATCTCACAATAGAATTTTCATGCTCATGTAAAAGCTAAGTCAACTTCAAAAAATAAAATCAAGGGCAAGGATAGGCTTAATAATAAAAATGGTTTAGTATTTGTGTAAGAAAAAAACCAAATAGATAAATGGAATAGGATAGAGATCTCAGACATATTTCTCTTTAGGGGTTTAGTATAAGATTAAGTTAGCAGTACTAATTAATAGAGAAACAATGTTTGTTTAGGACATGGCATGGGGAGAACGGACTCACTCTATGGAAGGAAATAAAAGTATGTGTTACTTAACCTCACTAGGTAACTACCAAACAAAGGTCTATAACCTTTAGAGTTAATAGAAAATAATGTAGGAGGGTATCTTTATGACTTAAGAGTAGGGAAGGACTTCTGAAACAGAGTTTCAAAGATATAAACCCTAAGACAAAAAAGTTGATTAAATTTGAGTCATCAAAATTGAGGATTTTCATTCAGGGAAGGATGCCATTGACAAAGATAATAGAATAAAATAAGAATGAGAAATATTTGCAATGTTAAACTGGCAAGGTATTAATAAGTAGAATATATTCAGAACTCTTGAGAATAACAACTCTTGAGATAGTAACCCCAAGGGAATCAGAGACAAATGGTGTGAAGAGATAATTTACAGAAGGGGGGGGGAATGAAGCACATGAAAAGATTCTGAGAGTCTTTAATAATCAGAGAAGTGTCAATTAAAACCGCACTCTTACATCACTTTAGATCTATTTGACTAGCAGAAATTAAAATATTAGATATTGCCAAGTGTTGATGGGGGGGCGGGGATATAAGGAACCATATGCATCCTTGGGAAGAGTGTAGATAGTTGCAGCCACAAGAGGTAAGACCAGAGCTCAAGGAACCATAAGCACCATGGGGTTCAGAGTCATGTCTGCAGCCAAGGTCCACACCAGCAAAACATGCTTGCAATACTGCCTCTTTCCTCAGTTTCCAGTTTAAGTGCTGCTCAAGCCATTCTGATCTACAGACACACAATTGCATAGTGTACTGTGGCTTCAAGAGAGTCGAGGAAGTACAGATTCTAGTTTCTACCTCTCCAGGGCAGGAAGGCACACTAGAGGAGTGGAGTCCCACCACCTTCGGCCCAGTTGGGGTTCAGGCATGGGTATTTTATAAAATATCCTTACACCATTCTAATATGTAGCCAGTGTTTTAAAACACTGCACCCAAAGGATATTGGAAAAGAGGTGGAAAGTGCTGATTTAGTGCCTCGGCCACATCATTAGAGAACACCTGGCACACACTTGCTATTATTGATGTACTGTGTTCACATTGTTTGCTACAGTACTGCGGGAATTTGTCTATAGCAAGAAAACAAATCACTTACTTTTTGCCACAATTCATTTTTTCCCATGCAGTGAGGATGTTCAGAAAAGCAATTTACTGGAGATGTAAAAAACCATAATTAGCACGGTCAAGGGCAAGTCATCCAGTTCAGGAAAACCAAGAGGAACGTGCTTAAGTAGGAGCAGAGAATGTAATGGAAACTTTGAACGGTCAGCTTGATACTGTCTAGAACAGGCAGCAGAAAAAGCTCGGTCCATCAGGGATGACTTTGGGAACTGGTGAAATAAATGCTTATCACCAAATTCGAGTTCATTGAGCTCCAGGCATTGCCCAGCAGAGGAACCCTGTGGTTTCGAATAGCTAAGATGAATCACATAAACCTGCAGGATGTCACTGATAGCATTAAGAGGTAAAACCTAAATCAAGAGCAGAGGGGCATTCTGTGGACTGTTAGCAATGTCCACTGCAGAAAAAAAATAGTGGTTTCTACAGTGAATCTGAAGATTATCTGTGGGTAGAATGTAAAGGGCAGATCTTTGGAAAATAGATTGTTCTTGAATGGATTCTAGAGAAGCCCACTGATACTCAGAACAATCACATTATATGCTAAAAGTCACACACACACAATACATACATCATTAGTGGAAATAATAAAGTCAGATGAATTTTTCCTGATAGGCACACTCTCATTAAATGATGCGCTTCGGAAATCCTCTCTCAGCTTCTGCTTCTAAGAAACTAGAGACAGACATTCAACTTGATTTCTACTTGCCAGGGAGAGAAGCCAGATACTCACTTTCTCAACTTTTATAGGAAGTTGGATAACTATTGCCCAAATATCCTGGTTCTTTTTTTGGTATTCTGCTCTCAGTGGGCCCATGATACATCTCTACGCCCTTGAGCTTAAGAGTGACCATAGAACTTAGTTTGGCCAATGATATGTTGGTAGAAGAAACCATATGTCATTTCCAGGTTGAAATTTCAAGAGTCAATATGTGCTTCGCTGTTTCTCTTTTCCTTTAGATGCAGTCTGTTGTGCCAGACTGGATCCTGGATTGGTGATGATAGAAAGCAGAGCTGCAGCCAACCTTCAGGGGACATGTAGCATGAGTGATAGATAAACCATTGTTGTCGCAAGCCTCTGGTTAGCATGCAGCAGTAGTTAATTCTTTTTCATTTCTGCGTATAGTATTTCTTTGTATAAATATGCCACAATTCATATGTCTATTCTACTATTGATGAACATTTGTTTTATTTGTGTGTGTTTTTAGATATTATGAACTAAGCTCCAATAATCTTTCTTGTACCATGTATTTTAATGCACATGTATGAGCATTTCTGTTGGGAATATATGCAGAATTGGAATTACTGAATAATGGCATGTACCTATGTGCAGCTTGAGTAGGTGCTAACAAGCAGTTTTCCAAAGTGGCAATACTTCCTCACTCATAATGCTGGAGCGTTCCAGTTGCTCCACTTCCTTGCCAATAGATAACAGTGTCAGATTTTTCTTTCTCCCCCCCTCCCCCCTCCCCCTTCTCATTCTCATTCTTATTCTCCTTTTTCATCTTCTTAGATTTTAATCATTCTGATGGGTATGCAGGAATATCTCACTGTGATTTTTAGCAATCCTTAGATGACTAATGGAAGTGAACACCTTTTGCTATGCTTAATGGCCATTTGGAGTCTTCTTTTGTACAGTGAATGTTCAACTTTTGGCCTTTTAAAAAATTTGTCTGACATTTTCCTTATTGATCTGTAGGTATGAGTCCTTTGTGGATATCTGTATTGAAAATATATTCTACTTTTTGGTGAGTCTTTTCACCTTCTCCATCATGTCTTGGTGAACAGAAAATTTATAACTTTAATGAAATTCAATTTATCAGTATTTTCCTCTCTGGATGCGGCTTTGTGTATCCTGTTAAAAACAATCTTTGCATAGGTTATAAAATACGCTTTTTTGTTATCTTATTAAAGATGCATTGTTTAATTTTTCACATTGAGATTTATCACCTATCTGGAATATATTTTAGTATATCATGTGAGTAAGGATCACACGTGGCCACATGTATATTCAGTTAATACAATATTATTTTATTAAAAATAAAATTCTTTCCTTACAGCAGTGGCACTTTGTCATAAGTAAGGTGGCCATAGATGTGTGGGTTTATATCTGGATTCTTTATTCTGTTCCACTAGATGATTTATTAGTCATTGCACCAATACCACATTGTTTTAATTATAATATATTTATAATAAATCTTGATTTTAGGTAGTAAAATCCTTCAAATTTGATCTTCCTCAAAATTTTTATGGCTAATTCTTTCGTCTTTGCACTTCTATTTAAATTTGATTCCGTCAGTTACTACAAAACTTCACTAGGATTTTGACTGGGGTTGCATTGAATGTAAAGATCACTTGGGGATAATGGACATTATTAAATTCTGAGTTTTCTAATAACTGGTTAGTATATTTATTTAGATCTTTCAGTAAAGTTTTGTGGTTTTCTGTGTAGAGATTTTATGTATCTTCTGTTAGACCCTAAGAATTTAGCAGTGTTGATACTATTATAGATGGTATCTTTCTAAAATTTTATTTTCTAATTATTATTTTACAAAAAGTAATGATTCTGTATACTGACCCCGTAGCTAGTTATCTTGCTAAATTCATATATGCATTTTATAGTTATCTGTAAAGTCGTTTAGATTATCTACATACCAATCATGTTACCTGTGAATAATGAGTGTTCCAGATTTTCTTTTTCAATTTGGTATCTTTTCTTTTTTCTTTTAACCCCTAGTTTAATATTGAGTATATGCGAGAATAGTGAGCATCCTTGCCTGTTTCTCAGTCACCAGTGAAAGCTTTCAATTTCTCATCGAGTATGTTTGCTGTAGCTTTCCCCCTTTGGTAGCTGTTTTTTATCCGATTAAGAAACTCTTATTTCTAATTTAATAAGTTTTTAATCATAATGGGTATTAAATTTTTAAAATATTTTTTCTGCATCTACTGAGATGAGCTTGCTATCCAGATGTTTGAAGGTGACACACAGTGGTCACCTTCTGGGCCCGCCCTCCCGTCCAGCCTGGCTGAGTCAAGAGGGACCAACTTACTGAGCCCTCTGAGCCGGGAGGATTAGGACTTGTTGGCACAAAGCGAGCTCATCGAAGCCCGGCTCTCCTCTCTCGGGCTCCCCGTGAGCTCTGGCCTGTGCATTCTCCCCTTCTCTCCCCGTCTAGGCTGCTGTCCATGGCTCCCTCTTTCTAAGTCCCCGGGAGCCCTCAGGCCCCAGCCACCGGCGGGCGTGGACCCCAAGCCCGCGCTTCCAGCCCTCAGTGCGCCCAGGTGGGCGGGACCCGCCCCGCGCGCCCCGCCCCCGCCCCCGCCCCCGCCCCGTCGGGGCTGCTCCCGGGCGGTGCGAGTGGGGCTCGGGCTGCAGGGAGGCAGGTTCTCCCGCCGCCGTCGTCGGTCGTCCGTGCACCAGCCCCTCCGCCCCTTCTGCCCCAGGCCATGGCGAAGCTGCTGGCGCTCACCCTCCTGGGGCTGGTGCTGACACACTACAAGGATCACCAGTCTTTTTACGAGTAAGTGGGGTTGTGGCGAGGGCTGGTGCACCTGTCCCCCCAGCACAGGACACCCAGCCCCCGAAAAGCGGGGTCCAGGCTCTTAACAGAAAGTCTACAGGCAAGTGCTGGATGCACATCCTGCAGGGGGTTTGCAAATGATTGCCCAGCTTCCCTGTGGCGCTGAAAACATCTTGCTGGCAGTCTGAGAAGATGGGGTAAGGAGACAGTTACCAGTGGTGTCAGTGGCCAAGTCGTTGGAATACACGAATGAACTTTTCACGAAAATCTGTGCCTGGCTGCAGATTCCCTTCTCAGCCTCTCTTCAGAATAAATAACCAGACTGGGGGTCGCTCTGATGGTGTGTGAATTAGGGATAGGAGCCCTCCCGTCCCCGTCCCCCCCCCCCCCGTGGCTGCGTGCAGTGGAGCAACCCCCCCCACACTTGGAAATGCTTAATTTGAGGCTGCAGACAGAGACAGACAGAAACCCGCAGCAGGTCGAAGCTAAATAGGAATGCACTGCGCTGACCCCCTGGATCCAGTGGGACTGGCGTGGGGAAGCGAGGAAGAACTCTGGCGCTGGGTTCTAGCTCTGTCCCTTCCATTGTGGCATCTTGGGCAAATCACTTTACCTCTGTAACATGCACCGCTCCAGTAAACCTGAACCAGTAACAGACATAGACACTCATACAGGAAGCAACTAACACTGTGTCTGGGACACGGTAACTACTGGATGAATGTTAGTGCCCTGCTTCCCTTAAAGTATTTTATATATTGTTAGGTACTTGGGGGGGGGGGGGGTGTTAAGCATGTATCAGTAGTTTGTGGTAACTTATTACAGGGGTTCAAAGTCCAAAGATCACCTAATCCCTAAGACTTAGTCAATAATACCATGCTGTTGACTTTGAAGTAAAACATCACTAAAAGTCAAGTTGAGCCCTAGCCAGTTTGGTTCAATGACTGATGGGTCCCAAGTTCGACCCAGGCCAAGGGCACATATAGTGAGTGGTTGCAGGTTTGATTCCAGTGCAGGAGGCAACCAATCCATAGACACATAGATGTTTCTCTCTCTCTCTCTCCCTGCTCCCCTTTCTCTCTCTCTCCCCCTTCCATTCCCTCTGAAAAGCAATGGAAATATATATCTTCTGTGCCTCAGTTTACTTACCTATGAAACAGGTAAAATATTCATCCTTGCCTCAAAGGTGATTAAGGAGATTAAATAAGGAAGTATGTGTGAGAGTCCTGAGCACAGGGGTTGGCACATAGTAGGTCCCAATAGGGAATATTGAATGAATGAGGAGTGCGCAGTGGCAGAAAATAGACTGATGAGGGTGAGCCTGGCCCCAAGGAAAGTTCCAGAATGGGTTTCTTAATGCATAGCTGAAGATCCTCATTTTCTTTTGTAATGAGCAAGCACATATTTGCAAAGAATAATTCACAGCAGGGAGTATGTGATTTCCAGCCAGAGTTTGGAGAATTAAGGACACATCTCAGACATTGTACTTTATCCCTTAGACCTGCAACACTTGGACTTAATCAAGCCTTTGACAAGATATTTCCTAATCATTGGGAATAAGACAGAAAAATATGAAAAGGATTATAGTAACACAGGCAGAATTGTCTTCCCGCGCTTCCTCCAGCTTTTAAGCACTGCTGTCTAAAAATGTTGCTTGGGTAGAGGACTGAACGTGAGCTGTGCATTTATACTTGAGCTCCAATCCCAGCTCAGCCACTTCATGACTGTGGCTTTGGAAGGCCACTTAATCTTAGTCATCTGAAAAACAGGGAAAGCAATGCCTCAGCAAGGTGTTTGTGGATTAAACGAGGGTATATAAAGTACCTGAAATGTAGTAGCAATGATTATCCTGATGAGGTATGATGTGTTTGGGCTACAGATTTGAACTCAGAGCAACTTAGTGCTGAGTTAATGCCTCCTTTCCTACCTTGGACTCGTTTTAACTGTGAGCATTCTGTTTTCCATGTTAGTGATGATCTTCCATGAGAGAGAAGCCAGAATTAGAATGGGAGCTGAGTAGTTCAGTTTTTCTCTGCCCTCTATGAAACCATCACATTTAATGAACCTTGAGAGTCAGACAGCACGCCTACTCTTCTCCTGTGGTTCTGACTCTAAGAAAAGCTACTGTGGCTATCCTTGACATTTATCACAAGTCTTGGCCCACTCAGCAATTTCACATCCTTGACTCTGTTCTTCCATGCCACTCTTTGTACTTTCTGTGGTTATACCTTCATCCCTAACATCTTGTATCAATCCTTTGAGTTCCTTGGGGCACTGCAGGAATAGTCACTGAGCTTTGCACAGTCCGGTGTTTTTCAAAATAGTTGGTCACCAAATCCATGTAGCAAATCATGATGAACATTTTAAAATAAATGAAATAGAATTAAATAGAAAAGTTAAGGATGTATCTAGCACATGTATTAGGGTGAGGATTCTCTTGTGAACCTTATTTCAGATGTGTGTGGTGTGTAAGTGTGTGTGCTGTGTGCTTCTATTATGTAAAATGCTTTTCCTAATGTGGGTCTCAGTCTGAAAATTCTCAAGCCACTGTTTCATCACTATTCCTTTTTATTTCTTTACTGTGAATTTTCATGATGGTGTGTCAGATTTCCATTTTTGAAATGACTTTTAGTTTCTCATGTCCTGGGGCAGGTCCCTACCTTCCTTTAAAATCTATTTTCTAAGTTCGTGTCCATCATTCAGGGAACCACCAGCTCCTGAAGGCTGGGCCTTCCTCACCTCTGCATCTCTGGCAGCCAGACTGGTGATTCTCTGCCTCGGTTGTGCATCAGGATGAACTTGATGCTTTAACAAAGCCAGTTACTGGACCCTACTCCTACCCTTTTAGGTCAGACCCTCTTAGGAAGTGAGATTGATAGCCAATGGCACAGTAGTAGGCACATGTTACTTTTTTTTAAAATGAATAATGAAAGATCACAAATTCCTATCATTTTCTACCAGGTTGGTAAGAATTTTATGCCAAGTGTCCATTGACTTCTAGCCCATACTCCTCCTTCTGAGACTAAATTATCAGTAAGGCAAGTTAATTTTTTTGGCCTATCTTTAGCCAAATAAGGTCTCCAGGATTCTTAGATAATGCTACTTACTGTGACTATGATAATGTATTGTATCATTAGTTATCAAAACATGTCTATTATTTAAACCTCTTGGCTGTGCTAATGTTGTAGTCCATTTCTTTCAAATGCCTCATCAATGGCTTTACTCTGCTCAGGCAGCCTGCTGGTGCTTCCTTCTCACATCTGTTCCTTTATCCTTTGGACTTCACTCCAATGTTCCCCTCGATGCTCATGCACTGAGATTTAATACATTGCTTTTGGGTATGTTTGCATGATATGCCTTTTTATATGCTGGCCTTGGGTATGATTTTCTGAAGTTATAAATCCTTTTAAGCACACCTACATTTTTCAAGTAACACACCTGAAAGCAGATGCCCAGTCCCGGCTTTGGAGTCAGACTGGGCAGACAGGCTGGAGGCCCATCTGTCACCAGCCTTAAAACATCAATGGAATAAATTGGAACCATGTTGCTATTTAATCCAAATTTCCACATAGGACTCCTTACATGGCTGATAAAATAGTCCCTGCTCCTGCTGAAGTGCATAGAGCCCTGGGGAGGACTATGTATCCTCTTTGTGTTATCTTTTCACCTCTGTTTAATAAATACTAAATGTTGTACGTAGAGACCCACGTGTCTTGCTCTGGCCTTGCCTGGTAGAGTTGTTCAGGTTCCAAGGACCACAAACCCTGGAGTCAAAACCTAGGCAAAGTACAGTTAAGGAAAATGTTATTGGCTAATTACCTTTGCAGCTTAATTATAAGTTCTGAATAGTTTTATGTGTATTTTATTCCTTTTCTTTCCCCGCAGAAGACGACTTAATGCTTTCCGAGAAGTAGAACCAGTAGATCTTCCTAACTGTAATTTAGTTAAAGGAATAGGTACGTATGTGAGAGAAGGAAGTATCTCATTTGAACTTGTCGAATTATCTTGAGACATATATATATATATATATATATATATATATATATATATATATATATATATATATATGATTACTGCACCTGTTCAATTTTGTTCAAAAATAGACCTATGAACCAGAAGAGTATTATTAAGTCAGGTAATTTTAAGTAAATTACTGGTCTGGTGACTTCACTAACATATTGCCAAGGTGTTGACAGTGTTTTGATCATTTGTTTTTGTTTGGTCAGTTTAGCAAGAACAATAGAACGATGTTTGCTTTTTTGGTAATATAATCTGAGGAAATGGTGTAGGAGAGACAGAAGAGGGAGAAAAAGCAGTGAGTAAAGGGTTAATTTTTAAAAAGCCCTCACACACATTTTTAAGAAGCCCTTTGCTTCTCCTCGGGAAGGAAATTTTTTCCCCAGAAGCTCTCAGAAGATTCCCCCATAGATCTCATTAGAGCTAGACAATCAGCTGGTGCCCTAGCTGCAAAGGAAGCTGAAAAAGTAATGATCAGGCCTCTATCATAGAAGGCAGGCGCTGTCAGCAAAGATAAAAGGCCAGGGGAATAGCAGCCAGTAGCAACCAACAAGGAGTGTCACAAGACTTTGAGTCCCCAAGAGTTGAGTCCCCAACCAACCAGCTGTTATTTGAGGACAACTTGTTAGAGATCCATGCTTGTGTTGTTTTGTGTTGTTGTTGTTTTAAATACTTATTTATCTTAGTTGCCTAAGGTTAGAAAGGCTAGACCAGATGATTTATTCAGTTAGCATGAATAAGCTTGGTCAGATATTTTACAGTGCAGTTTTTTTCTAGAAAACAAATATAATATTGATATTAAAGATCACTAGGTATCTGCAAAGCAAATATCTTCGCTAAGAGAATCAATACAAAACTAAAAGTTCTCATTTGTTTCTAGACTGATTGAAATTTTAAAAATTTACATGTATTTAAAATCTAACTAACTTGGTGATATTTTACTGATGTTTATAATTAATAGTAAATGCAAACTCTGCATATGAAATATATCCGCATTTTCACTGAATTTGCTTATGTTTCTAATGTGGTTTTCAAAGAGTTTTATTTGATTTTGAACTATTAAGAATATATATTGGGGGAAAAACAAGATGGCGGCGTAGGTAACAGCTGCACCCGCCGCCTCCCGCAACCAAATCAAAATTACAACTAAAACACAGAACCACCATCACTCAGGGCCTCCTGAAATCTGGATGAACAGAAGCCCCACAACCAGGGACCTGAAGAAGGGCCGAGACTGGTAGGAGGGGCGGAGACACAGGCTGATCGGGGCTGAATCACACAGACACGGCCGCGGGCCCACACCCAGTACCGAGGTTGAAACCCAGGAGGGAATCTCGGCAGCGGAGTTTTCCCGGAGGAGTGAGGGGTCCCAGCCCCACAGCAGGCCCCCAGCCCAGGGCTCCAGGGCCGGGAAGAGAAGTGCCCACAGCTCCGGGCTGTGAAACCAGCGGGGACTGTCCCTGAGGGTCGCGGAGGCTGCGGGAGCCCCAGCAGCTCCTCTAAAGGGCCCGGCACGGACTCACTCGGACGCTCCCTCTGAGCCCAGCGCCGGGCAGCAGCCTGAAAGGACCCGGGACACTCGGGGAGGAACTAACCTGCCTGAGATCCGGGCGAGAGGCGGAGGGCGGCTTCCTCCCAGGCAGAAGGGCTGGCAGAGGCCGTGGCTCCTGTGGCGAGTCCTCCCGCACACAGCCGCAGGCAGGCGCCATGTTTGAATCGCCAGCACCTGACTCACCTTTGGCCCCGCCCCGTGATTCCCGGGGCCCCGCCCCTCCCCACCTGCAGCTCATCCAGGCCATTTCCAGGGGCTTCTCTGTGCAAGGGGCCTCTCGAGCCTCATGCTTAGGACTTTCCTAAAATCTCTCAAACAAGCAGCAGCGGGCCCCATGAGGCTTGATAAGTGGCCCCAGGCCTGGCACTAGCGGCAGCTGCATTGGCTCATAGCTTGGCCTCTCCTGGGCACCTCCAAGCCCAGCACAAGTAGCAGCCAACTATGGTTTGCTGAGTAGCTCATGCTGGGTGGCTCTGGGCAAGGCACTGGCACAAGCTGACTGTGCACCTCCCAGGGAGGCCCCAGAGACAGTGCACCTGGTGGTCAGACTCGGCCACACTGGATTACAACCCTGCCACATCCACGAGTGACACACTCAAGGGGCACACTTGG
This sequence comes from Miniopterus natalensis, assembly GCF_054644295.1. Classification (NCBI taxonomy): domain Eukaryota; kingdom Metazoa; phylum Chordata; class Mammalia; order Chiroptera; family Miniopteridae; genus Miniopterus; species Miniopterus natalensis. Next base: position 61,039,498 of record NC_142090.1, on the reverse strand, counting down.
TGAACACCAAAGCTCCACTGAAGTAAATCCTGCTCCATAGAGGTGTCTCCAGCACAGCAGCTCTCTGGCTGTAGTTGCAGCTGGTCCTCACAGCCAATTGGCCTGGGGGTCAGTTCCTCCCAGTGATGCCAACAGCAACCAGGGCTCAACTACAACAACACAGTGCACACAGCCCACACAGGGGAGCACCTAGAAGGCCCAGCTCAGGTGACTGGGGAGGCTGAGCCACTGGACCCTCCAGGACACCTACTACACAAAGCCACTCTACAAATTCCAGGAGACACAGCAGCTCTACCTAATACATAGAAACAAACAACTGGAAGCAGCCAAAATGTAGAGGCAAAGAAACATGTCATAAAGGAAAGAACAGAAGAAACCTCTTGAAGAGGAACTAAATGAAATAGATCCAAGCAAGCTAACAGATAGAGAGTTCAGAATTTTGGTTATAAGGATGTTTAAGCAAATGGTTAAGAAAATAACTGAGAAAATTGATGACATAATAAAGTACCAATTTGAAATGAAGGCTACAGGAACTGAAATGAAGAATAATTTACAGGGAATCAACAGCAAAGTAGAGGATGCTGAGAATCAAATCAGCAATTTGGAACGTAAGAAAACAAAAAACACCCAACCAGAAGAGAAAAAAGAAAAAAGAAATCCAGAAATATGAAAATTGTATAAGGAGCCTCTGGGACAACTTCAAGAGGCCCAACATTCGTATTGTTGGGGTGCCAGAAGAGGCAGAAAGAGACCAAGGAATTGAAAACCTATTTGAAAAAATAATGACAGAAAACTTCCCCTACCTGGGGAAAGAAATCGACTTTCAAGTCCAGGAAGCATAGAGGGCCCCAAACAAAAGGAACCCAAAGAGGCCCACAGCAAGACACATCATCATTAAAATGCCAAAGGTTAAAGACAAAGAGAGAATCTTAAAAGCAGCAAGAGAAAAGCAGTTAGTTCCCTACAAGGGAGCACCCATACGGCTGTCAGCTGATTTCTCAACAGAAACCTTGCAGGCCAGAAGGGAGCGGCAAGAAATATTCAAAGTGATGAAAAACATGGAACTACAACCAAGATTGCTCTACCCTGCAAAGCTATCGTTTAGAACTGAAGGTCAGATAAAGAGCTTCACAGATAAGAAAAAGCTAAAGGAGTTCATCACCACCAGACCAGCACTACAGGAAATGTTGAAGGGTCTTCTTTATGAAGAAGTTAATGAACAAAAGAATCTGATGAACTAAATAGATCCAGAGACATTGACACATGCAAGAGACGATCATATTTCAGAGGAAAGAGGGAAGGGGGGTGGAGGGTGGGAAGAGATTAACCAAAGAAGTTATATGCATATATGCATAACCCATGGCCACAGTCAATAACGGGGTGAAGGCCTGAGGAGGGGGTGGGAGGGAAGTGGAGGGGGTCAGTTGCGGGGGAAGATGGTATACCTGAAATACTCTCAACAATAAAGATAAATTTAAAACGTAAAAAAAAAAAAAGTATATATATTGGTAGTTTACTCTGTCTTTAAAAAACCAGCAGGCTATTTTCAAATTATTGTGCCCTTTATACATTTTGTGAATTTCTACGAACTTTATATGAGATTTAAGACTCTGAAATTAATTATATTAATGTCTTTTAATTTTTATATAATCATACTAGTCATTTGGAAAAATTAATGAAAGGATTAATTATTCTGAACCTATCAAAGAAAGCTAAATATGTAGCCCCATTTTCAAGCTAGGAATGATGAAAGAAAAAGACCACGAGCTTCCTGCAATAGTGTGAAACACTCTGTGCTGTCTCTTCTCTTTCCTGGCAGAATCAGGCTCTGAAGACTTAGAGATACTTCCTAATGGACTGACTTTTATTAGCTCTGTAAGTATTTTCTTTCACTAGACCATTTTCTAGAAGCAGTAGCTTAAGTCTTTCATTTAGGCCTTCTATATACCCATGCCCACCTTCAAATAAAATGAGCAGTCATGTGGTTCCAAAAAGAAACTGTATACACATTTATCCTGGTGTTATAATCATGATCACATGCATTCCATGCATATTTGTACCCCTGTGTGCACGTTGAACTCATATCACCTTATCTTCCATTGTAACATTTTGTGAGCCCAATGAGTTCAAGAATGGCTTCCCATCCAATTGTCTGTCCCTTGAAGCGCTTTAAGTGGTGTACTCAAATACTTGCTGAATTAGTGTACTTTTATACCCCCTCACATTTAGATTTTCACCTTTTTTATACTTTTCAGAATAAGTCTTCTAATTTAAAATTGCTGAAAGGTTATTAAGGGAGTCCCCCATGTTTGTGGAAACTCCCATGCGTACAAGTCACTGTGGTAGTGATGATGTAGCTCAAACGAAAGACGTTGACAATGTAGGCTTGGGTGACAGCTGTAATAGGGTACAGTCTACAAGTCATCCAGCCTCTGAAGACCCTTTGCTGCTGGTGGTAATTGATTTAGTCCAGTTTTCTTGTATGAAGATGGAGGACTAGTCATCCTTTACAACAGTCTCTTGCAAACCTTTTTTAAAGCAACAAAATACATATTTTAAGCAAAACTTTATATAGGGCCCGATTTCTAAAACAAACAAGAGCTGGGTTGTTCTAACTGAAGGTGAAGGCGTTGTTTCGGGGCTCAATAGACTTTCCCTAAACCTCTGTGCCTGAGAAGCTTTCCAGGAACCTGCCAGGGGACAGTGTAAAAACCATAAGCAATGTTCTCTTCATATCCCCTGCTTATTTTGTTGAATCCCATTAGTAAATGCCCCTTTGGCCTGCTTTTCCATTTTTTATCTTTCTCGTGGGTTGGTAGCTGTGCTATAGGACCCCTATGGCTTTAGTGCTCATGACGGGTTTGTGCCTGTGCGGGGGGGGGTCCCCTGATGGAGCATGTGGTTCCCAGAGCCCTCCGTGGGCCTATTACACAAGCCAGCTCAGAGGCTTCCCACGTGGCCTTGTTGCACAAAGCAGACACATGCCCTCAACCACCTCCATCAGCACGTGTAATGTGCTCATTTCTTTCTCCTTCATTATTTATAAGGGATTAAAATATCCTGGAATAAAGAGCTTTGAACCTGATAAGCCTGGAAAAATACTTCTGATGGACCTGAATGAGGAAGATCCAACAGTGTTAGAATTGAGCATCTCTGGAAGTAATTTCAATTTATCTTCATTTAACCCTCATGGGATCAGCACATTCACAGATGAAGGTAACAATATTTACTGTTTCTTAGAAATAAAACCAAATTAAAAAAAAGTTAACGCATAAATATTTCTTTTCATCCATAATCACAAATAATGTTCTTATTCTGTATTTAAAAATGACGCCCTATGTTAATTAAATATATTAAAACTACTTAAATGCTTGAGAATGTTAAAATATATAAGATTTATAAAACATCTAATTTTTAAAAATACTACCAACATCCACATCCCTATAATTACTGTAGTAATAATATTCAGCTCTGATAGTATGGGTTTTCCATTTTAAATCATTTTACAGATCCAGGCGAATGTGCCAAGGAAGCTCCTGCCTCAGGCCCTTTGCACACTATCTCCCCTCAGCCTGGAATGCTCTTTCACCAGACAGTCACATGGTTTTGTCTCTTATTCCATTTACGTCTCTGCTTTAATATCACCTCATCAGAGAAAACGTCCTTGACTCCCATGAAGAAAACTTCATTACTCTCCATCCCTTTATTCCATTTTATTTTTTAATTCGTAACACTTAACATCAACTAAAATAAATTGGATACTTGCTTGTTGAATGAAGAGCCTCCTAGCTGGCTCCTCAGCTCAAATCTGTTCAGTTCAACCTACTAAACTTTCCACTGTTTTCCTTTAAACACCAATTTGATCATGTCATGTCAAAGGTTTCCATGGATTCACTATTCTTAAGGCAAAGACTATAACCTCACTTCACTTGCTACCTTCTTGACCAGTTAGACCAGCCTCTTTTATGTCC